>NC_022029.1:41024941-41072282 GCF_000317375.1 Microtus ochrogaster
GTTTGTCTTTCCAGGTCTGGGTTACCTCATCCTATATAAACATTTCTAGTTCCATCTACTTAACTTCAATTTCGTGATTTCAATTTTCTCTACAACTAAATAGCATTCAACAAATGTAGAGATGCTGCACTTTCACTATGCATTCATTTGCTGAAGGACATTAGGCTGTTTCCATTTCCTTGCTATTGTAAATAGGATGTCTATGAACAGTGCTGGGCAAGTAAGTAACTGTGGAGTAGGATGTTGATACTTTCGGAAATCTGCCCAATACTGGTATAGCTGGATCATATCATAGGTTTATTTTTAGTTCTTTTTGGACCATTCTCCATGCTGATTTCCAGGGGCTACACCAATTTGCATTCTGATAAATGGTGAATAAATATCCTCTTTCCCCCACAGCCTCTCTAGAATTTGCTGACAGTTGTTTTGTTTATCTTATCCATTTTGACTGGGGTGAGATGAAATCTCAGTGCTGTTTTAATTTGCATTTTACTAATTATGAAGGATAATGAACACATTTTGAGGTATTTCATAGACATATTTCTTTCTTCTATTGAGAATTTTATGTTTAGATCCCTGTAGTAGTTTAAATCTAGTTGGCCCTTAAAATAGAGAGTTACCATATTAAGAGGTGTGGGCTTCTTGGGGGAAGTGTGTCACTATGGGGACGGGCTTTAAGGCCTCCTATGCTCAAGATATGTCTAGTTCAGTTTACTTCTTGTTGCCTTTGGATCAATATGTAGAACTCTCATTTCCTTCTCCAACACTGTCTGCCTGAATGCTGCCATGTCCCACCCTGATGATAATGGACTAAACCTCTGCCAGCCTAATTAAAAGTTTTCCTATATAATTGCATGCTCTGGTCATGGTGTCTCTTCACAGCAATAAAAACCCTAACTAAGACAATCTCTAACCATTTCTTAATTGGGTTATTTGTTTCCCACACTCTTTTTTTTTGAGTTCTTTGTATATTCTGAATATTAATCCTTTATCAGATATGTAGCTGATAAAAATTCCCTTCCATTCTCTTGCTTTTTTATTTGATTGTTTCTTTAGCTTTATATAAGAAGCTTTTTAATTTTATGAGTTCCCATGTGTTAATTGTTGGTCTTAATCTCTGAGAAAATGGAATCCTCTTCAGAAAATCCTTTCCTGCACTTATATCTTGGCAATATTTTCTTCTAGTGGTTTTAGCATTTCCTGTTTTAAAGTGAGGTCTTTGACCCATTTGCAAATAATTTTTGTGCAGGGGTATAGGGATAAATATGGGACTAAATTTGCTCTTCAGTATGTGGCATCCAGTTATCCTAGCACCATTTGTTGACGATGCTTTTTATAAATATCAGATGTTTGTAGTTTCATGTACTCATGTTAGAGTCTTCTATTTTGTTTCATTGGCCTATGTGTCTGTATTTATATCAGTACCATATTGCCTTTATTACTATAGCTCTATAATATGTCTTGAAGTTTATCTCAAGACATGTTATTGTCTTTGATGCTATCTGAACTTGTTGGTTGTTCTAGAAGTTTTCTGGTGGAATTTCTTGGATCGCTTATATATAATGTCATGTCATATGCAAACAGTTATAATTTAACTCCTTTTCCAATCTGTATCCCTTAGTTTACTTCTATTTTCATATTGCTCTGGCTAGTCTTTCCAGCACTATATTGAAAAGCATGGGGATAGTAAACAATCCTATCCCATTCCTGATTTTAATGGTATTGCTTCACGTTTTTCTCAATTATGATGATTTTTGGCTGTGTGTTTGTCATATATAGCCTTTATTATGTTGAGGTATGTAGCCTCCAGGCCTATTTGCTCTAGATATTTTATTAAGAAAGCATGTTGGAGTTTTGTCAAAGGCTTTTTCTGCATCTATTGAGAAAACCACGTGACTTTTATCTTTAAGTCCATTTATATGATTACTATATTTATTGACTTATGTATGTTGAACACACCTGCCTTTCTGGGATGAATTCAGTCTGATCACAGTGGATGGTCTTCTTGACTTCTACCTGCATTCAGTTTGCTAGTATTTTATTGAGGATTTTTGCATTTATGCTCATCAGGCATATTAGTCTGTAGTCTTGTTTGTTTGTTTGTTCATAATTGTGTTTTTACCTGTTTGGGTATTAGAGTAATGTAGGCTTCATAGGATGAATTTTATATAGTTCCTCCTGTTTATAGTTTTTGAGTAATTTAAGAAGTATTGTAGTTCTTTGAAAACCTGGTACAACTCTTCTGTGTGAATTCATCTGCATGTGAGCTTTTTAGCTTGAAGGATTTTTATTTCTTTCCAATCTCATTCTTTGCTGTGGAGTTGTTTAGATTGTTGTTATCGTCTTGGTTGAACCTTGGTAGCTTGGAGACATCAAGAGATTCATCTACTTCTTTTAATTTTCTATTATTTATTTATTTATTTATTTTCAAGACAGGGTTTCTCTAGCTTATTGGAGCACAAGCTTTTAAAGTATTTTCTGATAACATTCTTTTTTTGGTGTCTGTTGTAATGTTTCCCTGCTTAGTTTTGATTCTGTTAATTTGGGCACTATTTCTCTTTTGGTTAATTGGACCAACAGTTTGTCATTTTTATCTTCTCAAAGAACCATTTCTTATGATTGCTGCATTGGTTTTTTGTTTCTATTTTATTTCTGCTTTGATTTTTTATTATTTCTTGCCATCTACTTAGATTGGACTTGGTGTGTTCTTGCTTTCCAAATTCTCATGTTAAGCCATTAGTTTGTGTTTTCTTTGATTTTTTTAATGTATACACTTAGGGCTATAAATTTTACTTGTAGAGATGCTTTTAATCTGTCCCTGGAGTTTTGTTTTGCATTTTCATTTTCACTTAATTTCAAGAATATTTCGACCTCTTTCTTCTTTAACATATTCATCACTCAGTAATATGTTGTTTAATTTCCATGAGTTTATACACTTACTAGAGTTGTGATTATTGTTGATTTTAAATTTTATTGCATAATGGTTGGCTAGTACACATGGAGTCATTTCAATTTTTCTCCATCTGTTAAGGTTTGTTTTGTGTCTCAGAATGTGGTCTATTTTAGAAAAGCTTCCATGTGCTGCTGAAGAGAATGTATATTGTTTAGTGTTTGGGTAGAATATTCTACAGATATTTTTTAGGTCCTTTTGTTGCCAAAGGTCATATAATTTTGATATTCTCTGTTTATTTTTGTCTGGATGAGCTATCTATTGGAGACGGGAGGATGTTGAAGTCACTTAATGTTATTGAGTTTGTGCTATGTCTTTGTTTCCATTAGTATGCATTTCATGAAACTGGATGTGCCAGAGTATGATACATATGTTTAATATTGTAGTTTTTCTTGATTAATTGATCCCTTCACTAAGATGAAGTGCCCTTCTTTGTCTCTAGATTAGTTTTTGTCTGAAGTCTCTTTTGTCAGATATTCGGATGGCACTCCAGCTTGCTTGGTGATCCCATATGTTTGGGATACTTTGTTCTATGCTTTTGCATGAAGGTTGTCCCTGTCTTCAAAGCTCAGATGGATTTCTACAGACAACAGAAAGATGGATTTTACTTCTTAATCCATTCAGTTACTTTTGAGTGGAGGGTTGAAGCTGTTAATTTTATAGTTTTATCTAAGGTGTATGATGGTGTTAGTTTTCTTTTCTCTCTTTGGGTTCTCAAGTCATGCTTTATGTTTCATTAGTTATAGCTTTGTTTGTTTTTGTTGTAGAGTCTCTTGGCTGTGCCCAATCCTCACTAAGTTCAGAGTATCACTTCCAGGATTCTATTTAACATTATTTTTGCTTAGATATTATTTTATTTATGCTGTGAATTTTTTGTTTGTTTTTGAGACAGGGTTTCTCTGTAGCTTTGGAGCCTGTCCTGGAACTATCTCTTGTAGACCAGGCTGGTTTCCAACTCACAAAGATCTGCCTGCCTTTGCCTCCCATGTGCTAGGATTAAAGGCATGCGTTACCACTGCCCGGCTTTGTGAAAAGTTTTTATTTCTTCTTCAACTATGGTAGATATTTTTTCTGGATACAGCAGTCTGGGTTGGCAGTTCAAGACTTGCAGAACATGGTGTGCATTGCTCCAGGCTCTTCTGGCTTTCAGAGCTTCCACTGAGAAATCAGCTGTGATTCTGATAGGTTTTTATTTAGATGTGACTTGTGTTTTTTTTTTTCTTGTGCAGCTCCCAATAATTTCTTGTTATTCTGCATATTTAGCATTTTAACAATAATATGCCTTGTAGAATTTCTTTTCTAGTGTTGTCTAGTCAGGTTTCTGTGTGTTTCTTCTCTCTGTATTGGTATACATTTCTTTAGGTTAGGAAAGTTTCCTGTTAAAAATCTGGTCTATGACATTATCTTGGGATTCTTCTCCCTCATCTATGCCTATAATTTGAAGGTTTGATCTTCTTGTCTCACATTTCCTAACTGTTCCTTTTCTGTTCTTTCTAATTTTTTTTCATATTCTCCACTTATTTGGTCTAGATCTTCTGTTCTGCCTTTTAGTGCTGATATTCTATCTTCTGCCCAATTCATCCTACCTGTAAAACTTTTCACTGAGATTGCCAGTTGGAATTCTAAGTTTTCTCAGTTCTGTCTTCATTTCATCTTGTTTTCTCCTCAGTATTTCTATTTCTTTATCGAATTTTGTTTTCAAATATTTAATTATCTTCATAATTTTATTCAGGTGTGCATTTATGTTTTCTTGGACATCACTTGGGTGTTTATCCTTATCTTCTTGCAGTCAGTCAATAAGATACTTGTTCATGTCTCCTTTAAATTCCCTTAATTCTTTGATGATGTTTATGTTTGTCTTTCTAAAATCTGTGCCCTGGTGTTCATCTACATGGTTGTCATTGAAGAAAACTTTTATGGGTCTACTGGGTTTGTTGAATGTATAAGGTTTTTTTTTTTTTATTTGACCTGGGCATGTGGTCATCTTTCTTTGGTTGAATGTCAGAGTGAAAAATCTATCGTGCCTAGATTGGAGTAGCGCAGAAGCTATGTGTTTATAGCTAAGCCAGGTAAGGTTGGTGGATAAGCTGTTTAACCAGACCAGGCAAAGCGCCTCCTTAAGCACAGGACTAGAGTGTGGCGTATGTGTGTAGAGGTGGCATCAGGTAGAGGGAAGGACTGGAGACAAAAGGAATGTCTCCATAGTCAAAGATGTCTTGCAAACAAAGCAGATTCCAACAACATGGATCTGGAGGCAGGCCTGTGGACATGGAAAAGGGAACAAGTGGACTGAAGGGTGGGTGATAGGAGAAGGAACTCCCAGGCAAAGGTGGCCGGTCAACAAAGAGGGCTCCAAAGCTGTGGATTTGGATCTGAGCTTCCGGTTCTGTAGATGTCAGTGGCAGTGGCAGAAGGATAAATTTTGATAGAAAAAATAATTTTTTTCTTTCTTTTTGAAACTAATATTGGTGTCCAGAACATGTATAAATAAAATAGTAATAACAGATTACATATTTGTTTGTTTCTCCTCTATAAAAAAGTACATTTTGTGAGATTCTGTATAAACAATTAAAGAAACAAAAGTCACAGTGCATCTTCCCAGAGAAACTCTACTGATATGATTAAATCCTTTAGGAAAACGACTTCTTTTGAAATAGCATATGCTGACCCAAGGCTGTCTACATTTTTAATTCTATGTCTTGGCTAGATATCTACATTTTCAAGACGTGTGCCAGATAACCAATCCTGGCCGTTATCTTAGAGTTCTCATAAGAAGGGAGTCCCTGATTGCCCAGTGAGAGCATATGTTTCCAAACACTAGATTGCTACCATACCTGATATTTTCATTATGCACTTTGGAACCATGGGGAAAGCATCAGATTCATTCTCTTTTTCTCTATTTGTGCTGAAGCATCCTGTGATTGCCCGAACTAAGAAATTGGGGGAAAGCATGGAAGGCAGTCAGACTGTGTCAGGCCAGGGTTCTGTGCCTCACAGACTCTGGTTCCTTCTTGGCTTCTCAGATCCAAAGACTGAACAAACTGTCTCATGCAGAAACTGTGCCTGGCCCACACCAGTGTGGATGCAGGCCACTGCAGGATTACCGGTCTGGCAGGGGTAGCTGGAGTGCTGGCATTTGGGAAGGTGGCACTTTACTTAAAACAGAGAGTGAAAACAGAAAGACACATTGAATCCTAGCAGAAAGAACAAAGGAGGTGTGGGCACAGGAAAAGGAAAGGAAAGCTTAGCACCGCCATTATTTACAGGGGTGTGACACAGATTAAGAAGAAAGAGTGAGGGCAAGCATGAGCCCCAAGAACCTATCAACTCTAGCATCTTATTGTGTTTGGGGTCAGATGGAGGCATCCTGGGGGACAGTGGCATAGGTCAGCCTTTCAGGAGTTAGAGTCCCACATTTGCGTATCATATATTCATCTGTATCTTTTTCTATTGATCCATCAGACTTGTCTGACTAGCTCTGCTAGGGTGTGACATTGATAGTGGATAAAGTTGAATTAACTTAGATCAATTCTTCTACAGTCTTAGCTTTTCTTGGGGTATAAGAGGAAATATACCCATTGAAAGTAACCCTTTAAAGCAGCTGCCACAGTCTGAGATCAGAAATCTACACTTGGATATGGTCTAATAAATGGCTCTAAAATAATAATTTTTCATTACTAAAATATAAAATAAATGCTATTCGTATCCCAGAAAATTTTTATTTAAAAATTAAAAGTAGGTTTTGTTTTACAGTTCATCTTCTCCATTTTTTCCCTGCTTAACATTTTGCAGACCTTCAAGTCACTTGCTATATGGCTGTGATATTTTTGTTAATTCCATATGGGGGCAGCGGTGATATGTTTCCTTTTGAATATGTGCACTTGGGCACTGATCTGTCCTCAGCCAAGTCAGTTTGCTTCTTGGAGTCTGAGACATAACTGAATCAGGCCATGAAAAAAATCCAAATCCAAGAAAAATGGACAAGAAATATATTTGCAGTGAGGTATACTTAGAGTGTTTTGTTCAAGGCCAGGGTCAGATTCTTATGACATCTGTGTGCTTGAGGCTCTGCTGATACTCTGAACAATGTGAATGATAAACACATTTTACAAGCTATGTCACCCTCACTTGAGCTTTTATCATTTCTTAAAAGTATGACCTTTAACCTAAATGGTTGTAAGAGCCACTCTGAACACCTCATACCCGCAGAGTGGTATAGGAAAGACAGAATAAGCAAGGCTACTCTGTTTTAAATCTATCTTCTACACTGTCTCACACTCAGGCTGTGATTAGAAAGATGAGAAGATCTTCTGGTGGCCTTTGAATCCCTCAAAGACCGCGAGTTCCATGTTCCATCACTGGATCAAGTCTGGACAGCAGGTCCCTGAGAGACCGATAATAGCTACTTGGGACTACAGGCAGCTGCCACACTCCTTGTTGGCTAACTAGGCTTAGTGATGGTGCTTTTGAGAAAACTGTCCTCAGTTTCCTTCCAACATATGCCATCCATTGTAACAGGACTGGGTTTTGCAGGAGAGCACCCAGGGGTGCCTGGGAATATGATGACTGCCATGAAGACCATCTCCCAGGAGTCTAGTGATGAGCTGATAATGACAGGCATGAGCACTGAGATCCAGCTTTCATTTCCTTTGGGGACCAAACTGTATAGCTTACAGAAAAATTCTAATCCACATTTGTCCTGTGTCCTTCCCTTCCTGCCATGTCTTCGTTGCTACCAACAGAGGAGAGAGACTGATCCAAGGTTTTCTTTCTTCTTTTATTTCTCCCTAATGGGTGTAGTTGCTAATGGGGGTAAATGTAGCAAACATCAAGCCCCAAATGGAGAGGAGCAGCAGGAGGTCTGGATCAATGGTCCCTGGAAAGCTGAGAATTGGCTGTAATTACAATAGAACAAAAGGGACTCTTCCTAGCTCCTAACTAGTTTTCTGCCTAATTTCAGCTAAGTCTTATTTAGGAGATCTTGAAAGCTGAAGGGGAGACTTTCCTTGTCCTGAGATGCCCCAGAAACCTTCTGTGCATGAGGCTGTGACCCTTCCTGAAGACTAGAACCCAGCACTGCCATATTCCAGAAGGGAACATTTTACACAGGGAAGGATCACTGACTTAATGAATGGACCATTGCTAGCCAGTCTTGTAGAGGGTGTTACTGTTTTCAATTCCCTCCAGGATCCATGAGATAACATGAGATAGAGTTCACCGGGTGGGGGAAGAAGTCCCAATAATGTCTATTTTTACTGATTTAATACTGTTTCCCCCTTTGTTTTCTTCCTCTGCTCTTACTCTGGATCCATCTGCATGGTGATTTGGGCTGGAGAATGCAATGTCTTGTTTGCAATGTCTTTAGGAAGCCTCTATAAATGGGACAAGCTTGCTAAGAAAGTTTTTCTTTGCATGGAAACAAGATTAGAGTGATCCAATTTCTTCTGATCCCACTGACCACTGAAATACACAGGCCAGACTATCAGCCACTGTCTTCTCGGTTACAAAATAAAGTGGCTTATTAATTACACTGCTTGAACTGAATGTCTACAGATCCAGTTTAAAGACCCCTTACATTTGTATGTGTGTCGGGGTTTAAGGTTTTCCACTGAGATTGTCCTTGGGTATAAAGTCAGTCTTGTTTTGGGGAGAGGAGCTCTCCTATCTCTCAACTGGTTTTCTGCCACAACTAGTCTGAAGTGTTCCATTGATCTCCTTGACCTTTTGCCCCCAGATTTTTTTCTCCTGAGGCCTGAGGGTGGAGGGGAGGGAAGGCAGCATTGACACCTTTCTTTTTCTTTTTCTTTCTTTCAGATCCAGAAGAGTAGAAAAGACCTCACATAGACTGAGGCTGCCAGTGTCTCGCGCCATTTTAGCTGAGCTTCTTCACTCTCCTTCTTCCACAAAGACCCCTATCTGGGGAAGGTGTACAGCTTTCAATCCCAAGCCCCACATTTGGCCTTCTCTCATGCTGTCTCCTTCCAGGGGCCTCAGGGGGGTGGCTTGTGGTCTTAGAATTATGAGGGATTTTTTTTTTCACCTGAGCACACAAACCCCACTTGAGGTTTGTTCTGCTTTGTTTTTATTTTGTGTTTGCCCCACCCTCGAAGCAGTAATCAAACATGAAAGGCCATTTTATAACCCATTATTTTTAATTTGGCTTTCACAGCACCTGATGAGCCTGGAAAAAAAAACCTGACCTCCTGGATGTGCTGATTGAGGCCTGGAAAAGTACCCCGCACAGTGACTGCCATTTTGTTTTTGTTAGTGTTGTTGACTTAGATGTTGCCTTTCATACTGGCTCATGATGGCAATGATAGCCAGGCTGGCCTTTGTCACAACTCTAGTGAAAAGCCAATTTCTGGTTCTTTTTTCCAATTGAGAACACTCATTTCCTCGAGGTTATCTTTTAATGCTTAAATTTTGTTCTTATGCTTTTTTTCCCATTTGTGTAATATGAACTTGATCGTCTCTTCAGAGGAGATTATCCTACAGGAATATGTATTTAATGCTTAATTTATTATCTGTAAATTCATGAATATAAACCTCAGTGTGTTTGCTGATTACCATATGTCAGTGAGTTCCCCAGATTTTTACTGGGCAGCATCCATCACTAAGAGGCCACTGAAATATTGACCACTTCCTGGTCCTCTTCTTTTGGTTGTCTGTGAGTTGATTTCATTACTTTATAAACTTTTTAGAAAGGGAAGTGTTAAGGCACTCAGAATCAGAAAGATAGATATGTCAGGTACTAGTTTTCATTTTAGCAGAATTTTAACTCCATGAAGGAGTTGATTAATAGCAAAAATAGAAAATAAGGATAATAGGTACAGCAGGGAAAGGGGATAAAAATAGATTATCCTGAAGCCAAACAGTAAATGGGATTCAGTGGAGGACAAGGAAAATGTGGTTTTTCTTTCCCATGGTGTGATTTACATATGAATGTTTTTTTATTATGTAATTTTAAGTTTCTTCTGAAAGTAAAGCATGTCACATAGAATTAATGATAGGAAGAAAATGAGCCAGGTAATTGGCTTAAATGAATTCCATAAATTTCATTTCTAAACTAAAGTATAAAGACAGCTATTTTAAAGTTTCTGTATTGCTAAAGTAAGTAATTGGTATTTCTTCACCAGTTAAGGAAGACAGTGACCAAGAGGCTCATAGAAAAGGGCTTCAGCAGGAACATATGAAGAAAGTTGTTGCCTGGAACACAGTACCTGAGATTCACACAACTTTTCTCTGTTGGTTGTACATTGGCCTCATCATATCCCCAACCCTTTTCCATTGTTCTGCCTGCTTTCCTAACAGTAAATCATGAAACTCAGACTTAAATGAATTGAAAACATAAAGGGTCAAGTGTCTGACTAGAACAAGCCATGTCATATCTAATTATTGTAATACGGGTCAGTTTGATGGGCTTTGCTACAGTCAGGAAGAGCGAGAATCCTGGGGAATGGCTGAGAGTGGCCAGGGATTGGTGATGCTGGGAAGAGCAGAGGTGAGGGCTGGTGCTGTTGTAAGAAGGCAGCGGTCCAGTATCATGGGCTATATTTGTGCTATGTAGGTACCCGGGATTTGTAAAAAGGTTTTACACATTGGCATCTAACTCAGATGCTTACACTGCACCGGTCAAACAAAATGTGCTTATGAGCTGTATGCTGTCCAGGGGTCATCGGCTTGCAAACTGTCTTCTTGGAGGTAGAATGATTCTGTACGTCAGTTAAATGCAATCAAGTATATGCCGGTTTATGTCCTTGGACACTGGCCTTTTACCTCACATCTACTCTGTATTTTTGTATGTGAAGCATTTGGGCAGTTGATATAGAATGCCTACTGCTTCATTTTATAATATAGAAAACAACACTACACAATATATGAAAAAGAAATAGGAATATAGCCATTTTTTTTCTATAACCAGTGAAGATAGTTTAAAATTTGCTGTTAGTCATTAATCAGTTGTAAATGAAGGAGAGGAGAACTTCATGCCATTACAGTTTGCTTAGAACACTCAGGAGGCACACAAGTTCTGCTAATGTAGTCCCAAACTTTTTAATTTCTCGTCTTAAGACACATCGAATAAAAACACAGAGTCATTTGTTAAAAGCATGCAAAACATGTTACTGTGCTCTGAACTGATCTTAGACCTGATGACACACGAGAATAATTATTCCAGGTCAGTATTCATGGGAAGAAATACGATTTCCAAGGTTGTGGCATGTTTTCTGTGGGTTTTACTTTTCTTGAAATGGCTTCTTCTGAGCTTAGCATCAACATTCCACCAGCGTTACCCCTCTGTCCTCATCACTCTTCCGGCTCTGGCTCATGCACACACCACAGCCTTGCACATCGAGTTACAATGTAACACTGTGGACACAGCAGTGGCCTCATGCTCATTAGTATTAGACAAGCCAAGAGCCTTTCACATTCCTGGGTGTAACATGATAGCTGGAGCCAGCTCCTGCGCTGCATCTTCACATTACCCAACGAGCCTCTATCCAAGCTGTGTCACTGTGGGCTGATCTTGGGCCAGAGTAACTGATACGTACAGAAGTCAATATTTTATTTCCTATCCGTAGCTGTCTTTCCTAGTCTGTGAGCCCTAATAGTTTATGGCAGCAATTAGAAGATGCATTTCTAAACCATCAATGGACTTTCTTCCACTGGCCATTTTATTCTTGGAGTTTTTAAAAGCTACAAAAAACATCTGACAGGAGTCTACACACTAATACCCTTAACCATTAAAGTCACGCTAAGCACCAAAGACAAAGACAACCTGGTGTTAGGGACTCATCTCATTTGCGGAAGCTCAGATGGAGTTCCACCTCCAGCCATGGCTTTAGAAAGTGTAAAAATGAGAAGGAAAGGACACTGTTATCTTGGAATGACAGAGGGAGGGGGAGGGAAAGTGGGAAGAGAAAGAGAGAGAGAGAGAGAGAGAGAGAAGAGAAGAGAGAGAGAGAGAGAGAGAGAGAGAGAGAGAACGCAGAGAGGAGAGGGAGACTATCTGTACAAGTTGGGACCAGAACTCTCTCTTATCTCATAGATCACTTTTCCTTAGATAGACAGATAGATGGGGTAGGTAGATGGCTGGAAGGATATAGGGATAATGTGTATTTTCTTCTGGTTTTTGTTAATGTCTGAGTAGAGGTTTTGATAATGAGAAACATTTTATAATGTTCTCCCATTGAGTGCGAGGAAACCAATAGGTAAAAAGCAGAAAATCCTTTGAGACAGAGAAGATTCCAGGAGTGGAAGTCTGAGTGTAGCATAATTTTCCAAATAAAGAAGATTGGGGGAGTACCTTTTCTCCCAGTCAGACACTTGCTTCTAACTTTGAGATGCCCCCAACACTGCAAGACTTACAGTCCTGGTCTATCACAGTGCCTGGCACCCAGCCAACACTCAGGAAGCCTGAGCAGAACTGTCAGTTGGGATCATACCATCCCTTTCAATGCAAAGTTCAAATTTCCTTCAACACGTATGCAATATCTTCACCATCCACATGGCTACATTCAGGAGACGTGCATTCTGGGTAAAGGCAGACATACTCTAATTACACCAATAGCTTATCACGAAAGAAGGAAAACATCAGGCTATTTGGGGAAATTGTTAAAGCCAACAAGTACATAAAAATAGATGGAAAATAGTTTCTGTGACCTTTAAATTTGAGAAAGAACAAAACGAATCAGATCAATGAAATGAAGTTCTTCAGAGAATTATGAGCCAAGAAGGATGATGGCACAGAGCTACCTGGAACAGCCATGACTCTGCTTAGAACCCAGACTGAAACTTGGACTTCCTTGGAGCCAATAGAAAACACTCTTCCTGCATCATGAGAAACCACTGCAGAGTCTACTCTGCCAGCATGGTGGGCACAGCGCCGAGCTGCAGCAAAGCTGAGTGTTACAGAGTATAATGTTTCACTAATGATGTTCTATTGGTTCTTATTCTTGAACAAATGGGAAATTATACGTGTAATTCATCAGCAGCAATCTGTGATTAAAGGCCTCATTATCACTGAGCACGCGAGCATAGTGAGAAGCCAGTCATGAAAACAATGCTCCTGAGAAATCAGGAGACTCCTTATGCTCTGTCCAAGCAGGGACACTGGTGGGCACAGAGGTGGCACTCGAGTACAGATGTAATCAGGGCCATCTGCAGATTGTGCTGGATTGTTGACAACTGTGAGTCTAGGGAGATAAGAAAATGGGGGGTTCTCATTGGACACTTGAGTGCGAAGGTGATCTCCAGAAGGTATTCAGTGATGAGCAAGAACTGTTTCCCATAGGGGCTTGCTTTCACCATGAGCAACGGTGTGGTGCAGCAGAGAACCTGGACAGAGAAGTTCATGGTCATCTTTAAGGATTAAGTCCAAATTACCTTCTTATATCATCCCTCCTTCCCATTTTCAACTAAAATATTGGCACACATATTAGAGATGAATTACCATTAGTCCTGGCTTTTGTTCAAGCGAAACAGGTTAACACCGGCAGTGGCAGGCTTCCTTGAAACTTGTTCCCAAACTAAGTGGCCATTGCAGAGCCAGAAGGAGTGAAATGGCGGGATCTTTCAGCTGGCCCAGGGCACACTTGCCCAGTAGTCCTGGGGATTCCTCTACCTTCTGAGTGATTGTTGGCTGTAACAGTCCACAGTCAGTGTCACTATGGGGCATCTTTTCTGGAGTGGTCAGCTTCAGCCTTTGCCTCTGAGACATGCATCCCTCCCAGAAGCTGATGGCTGTGCTTACACGCACACTCACAGGCAAGCTCACTATGTCTGTGCTTGCACGAGCACTCACAGGCAAGCTCACTGTGGAGTCCTGTGACTTCAATGGCTTTTAAACAGGTGCTCACGAAGCACAACTCTGTTTAACTTTGCTCCTTTTGTGTGCTCTACACTAGGGATGCGGCTTTGTTGACTACTATCCTTCTCTTCAAATAGGTATAGATGTGATATGTGCGCTGGCCTAAAAGCAATCCCATGTTAATGCGTGTAGCTTTACAGCGAGCCTCTATAGCCATACATATCATCCAGGGATGGATTCTAGAAACAGACTGTAGAGAATTACATTTCTTTTTGTTTTTCCTTGCTTGTATGATATTTTATACAATTTTATATGCTGTAAGATTTTAAGATATTTTTGCTATTTTCCTTTGTAGACCCTGGCTAGGGTTTTCTCAGCTCTCGTGCTTCCTGTACTGTGACAGCCTTGCAGCATTTTTTAAATGCCCTCTCCCTGTTTCAGGCCCTTCCTTGTGTGGTTCCTTTCTTGTCTCTCATTTTCCGACATTTCCCATGTCTCTTTAGCTGATATAAGTCATTCGACTTGCAATATCATTTGAGCACACAGAAACACCAAATAAGGGTGGGCACATTTTCCAGTGTAATGGGAATGACGAAGTATTAAGTGTTAAACGCAAGGCAGAGGTAGGTGTGTGGGGAGGAAGGGGTAGGTTGGTGAAGAGAATCAAGGAAAAGAAACTCTAAGTGGGGGTGGGAGGGAGGGAGAATTATCCAAAGCAAAGTGAATCACTTCTAGGTTAATATAATGTCATTGTCTTCCTTGAGTGTAAGACATTTTTTTTTTTCTGTCACAGAGTTTTTCTCCTCTGCGTGTTAGATTCTTACCCTGAGTCTGTAGACTGATTCCTTGTAGGGAGCGGTCCTGGTCCTGAATGTGTGGGAATGAAGGGTGGAGACCTTAAGCCTTAGACTTTGCTGCTGTTCGGATTCAGAGAGCCAGACTTGTGGGAAGTGTCTAGAACAGTATCAAGAACACTGAGCAGAGCTCTGAAGAAGGCAGGCCGTCAGTCTTCCAGATGTTTTTCCCAGGTCATGCCTCATGCATAGCTGTTGGAGAAAATTAAGAAACTTATGGTTGTGTACTGCAGATACCTTCCCTAGAAGGGAGGTAAAGAATGGCCTGTCTTTACTTTGTGGCATAATATCATGGACTTCCCAGGCGTGAATGGGTCTCAGGCAGGCATAATGCTGATTTAAGCTTGCATTTGTGTATCACAGGGCAAGGGGATCCCCCTCCACTCTGAGGAAGAGCATTCTCTTCCCTATGGTGCTGCTGTTTCATGCTCAAAGTTGCTCACACACTGTAATGTCACACCTCCAAATGCAGACAAAGCATGGGATTCGTGTAAAACCAAGAGTGCCAAACTGCTGTTCAAAATAATTAAAAGTCTGTTTATTGTCGCTCTTTACTGCACAAAAGAGCCTGATAATCCTTCATGTCCAATTCCCCCCTCGCATCTAGTAATAAATAAATAATTGTATATTCCTCTAATTGTCAAATAAAAACATGAGTTAACCTCTTAATTGGAATTTGAGAACATGAAAAGGCTGTGTTTTTCTTGCGATTGTTGCTTGTTGTGGTCCACATTTTATGCCAAATCTGGGGCTGCCAGAACCTACTCCACCCTCTCCATCACTGTGTTCTCCTGAATCCTGGGCAATGTCCAAGGAGCAACTGCCTTTACTGCACAGAGCTGTATTCACAGAGCATGCCTGCCGTGTTCGTGTAGTCTTTGTGAGCTGAAGGTTGTGTTAAATGGATTATCAGAAGCTCAGGTTGCTGTTCTTGGAGCTGACCCAGCTTCCAAGTTATTTTTCACTGAGGACAATGATATTATATCCCTGGATGTCAGCTTTCAAGTTCTAAACTATTTTACTTTCTCCCTCCTTGGAAATGTTTTCCTGCCCTTCAGAATAGACTGGTATTAGCCTAGTCATTGTCTTTGCCTTTGAAGACAGAAGCCATTTACTGTCATAAGATCTGTACCCAGCTGCTAACTTCAAAGCGGCCACTAAGAGGCACCCCCTTGTGGTGATGAAGTGTACCACACAATTGCTACTCAGTGTGATTCTGAATATTGTTCTTGCACAGTAATCTCTGTATTACCACCCACATTGTAAATTACAGCCTTGAACAGTGTGCCTCTGCCCTGTGGGATTTGGTTGCTTTATAATAAAATTGATGTTACTAGATCATTTATAAGAACTGAAAGTCTCTTGAACTACCCCATCCCACAATCAGTCACTGTTGGTATTTCCCTGTGTTTCCTTAAGGTCTTTGTGCATGCTTACACAGTTAAAGCCATACAGTGTACTTAAGTCGTCATTATGGCTCATTCATATAATATTGGCTTGTAAGCATTTCCTGTTTCTTAAACCTCCTCATTAATATAATTTCGGTGCAAGCACAATACAACATTTTGTCTTGTAGTTCTAGTGAAGTTTATTAACCACCTCTGCTATTGATCAATGAAGCTAGATGTTTTTATTTTAGCATCTTAATCTTAAATAGCGAAAATGAGTGTTTGTGTGTCAGGTTTTGTCTCACTTTAGAATATCTCCCGTGAACAAATTTCAAGATGTTCAGTTATAGGTCAAAGATTGTACATATTGTGGACATGTCTAATGCTAGAGCACATTCAAGTGTTAAAAAGCTTATATTTCAACAACATAAAACGCTGATGTGTAAAGAGCTCTTGTTTTTGGTTCTTTGTGATGAGCAGACAGTCAAGTCTCAGCAGAACAAACAAAACTGAGGCTGTGCTGTGGGAACAGTACACTTAGCCCTGCAGGTTTGAGCTCTGGGACTATCCATCTAGAGGAAAACCCTTTGGGAAGCTCGCTTTGAGATCTTCCAGACTCTCAGTGATTCCTCAACTAGAAGGAGAGCCTTATGCCCTTTCTTTTAGGACGTAAAATGGCACAAGTGATCATTTGTTCTGAGAGAACAGCCCACTACCATAGGCCAAATGGGACACAAAGATGTCAGCAGATATACTTAGCAAGACTGACCAGAAAGTTATGACTGTGATAAATGGCAGGCATTTATAACATGCTAAAATAAATTGATTTAAAATGTCCACTATGTCAACATCCTTTCCCGCCCTGACCTTCCTATACTTACGCTGTGCTCTGGGGTCTGGTTGTGTTTATAACAATGCTGCTATTATCAGACTGTTTATAATGATGGTATTTGGACTCAGAGGTTCTTAAAACCTTCTTTTCACAGCAGGCCTGTGTGGCCATGCTACACTATTTTGGGGAAAGGATATGAGTTGTTTGAGTTCAGTTACAAATCACATGGATTTCTCACTAGCCTCAGGCTGTCCTGTCGTGTGTGTGTGTGTGTGTGTGTGTGTGTGTGTGTGTGTGTGTGTGTGTTCATCTTGTGGGTGGCAGCCTTGGCTGTCACTTCCATCTCTGTCCCCTTCCCAGTCTCCTGAATAATTGGACTCATTGCCTTTTGGCTGAACTAGCCAAGAACATTAATTTGAAATATCTGAAAGCTGTTTGTTTGTCAAAAGACACCTGTCACATAAGCTGCCCCTGTGACGTTTCTGGCCTGAGCTGACTGATTATATTGTTTACTCTCTAAACATTCACTGTAGATCAAGGGCAGTTTAATTCTTGGCCTTTGAGTTCACACTTCCCAAAGATGACGCATTTCTATTGCATTTGTGCATTGCATTATTGCACACACACACACACACACACACACACACACGATTCCTTTAGAATAAAAACCAAACAGGAATGAACACTACTACACCTCAGTGTCTACAAAACACTCTTACATGACCATCAAAATCTTGTCCTGAAATTGATATTTTTAAAGCATAATAGTTGGAGAAAATGAAAAAAAAGTTTGTGTCCGTATGCTTACTTATTCTTTGATATTTTTTAACCACTTATGAAATAGCTGAGAATTCTAAAGTTTTATAAATTGAATGCACTCTTTAAAAATGCAGAGTAAAAGATGAGAAGATGGATGGCCCAGGTGGACAATGCTCACCCTGAAAACATAATGGCATGAGCTAAATGGTATGGTCCATGCTTTAAACCCCAGGACTTGAGAGGTGAGGATAGGTGGAACTCAGCCTAGCCTACTGTCTGAGTCTTCTATTGGCGTGAAGAGACACCACGACCAAAGAAACGCTTGTAAAAGAAAGCATTTAATTTGGTTCTTATGATTCCTGAGGGTAGTCGAGTACATGACCATCAGGTCAGGAAGCAGACAGGTGTGCCACTGGAGCAATAGCTGAAGCTTCTATATCCCGAGAGATACAGATACCTGCTTTTGAAACCTCAAACCTCACCTCTAATGATACACTTTTTATAACAAGGCCATACCTACTCCAACAAGGCCACAGCTCTTAATCCTTCCCAAGCAGTTCAGCTAACCAAGGGACCAAACATTCAAACATGAGAAACTATGGGGAGCTGTCATCATTCAAACCACTATGCCTACCCAATGAATTCCAGACTGCTGAGACACTCTGTTCTAAAGCCAAAGCAAACAGTGACAGAGGACTAACACCCAAGGCTGTTCTCTCCATGTTTACATGTGTGCTTGCACAATGAACATATATGCATGAGAGTACTAGAGGGGAGAAAAAAAGAAAAATCAGAAGAAAAGTGGAGGTATAAAGTAAAACTAATAGCCTAATAAACCATGGCATTTTCTTTATGTGTGATTGCGTAGCCTCCCCAGTTCTCAGCAATAAGTTGTAAACTCTATCTGAGTTTCTTGGAAACCTGAATATATATGGGCAGAAATCACTTAAAAATCCATATCATCGGTGAGGTCAAAGCCCATCAGTGGCTCAGGAGAAAGATGGCTCTCCCTGACAGCTCAAAATGGTTTCTTTCCTGAGTATTCATTCTCAAAGAGCCGGGCGGCTCAGCACATCGAATTTGCATTCCTGCTTAAAGGGCTGTGTTAGTTAGGGTTTCTATTGCTGTGAAGAGACACCATGTCCATGGCAACTCTTATAAATAAAAACATTTAACTGAGGTGACTTGCTTGTAGTTTCAGAGGTTCAGTCCATTATTTTCAGGATACGGAGCATGGCAGCTGCAGGCAGATGTGATGCTGAAGCCGAGAGTTCTACATCTTGCCTCAGAGGCAACAGGACTGACTGATTGTCACACTGAGTGAAGCGTGAGAAGAGACCTCAAAGTCCTCCCCCATAGTGACACACTTTCTCCAATATGGCCATACCCACTCCACCAAAGCCCCACCTCCTAATAAGTGCCACTCCCTATGAGATTATGAGGCCCAGTTATATTAAAACTGCCACAAGGGCTCAGATTTTTAGATACAGCATTATGATCGTAAGTCTCACCAAGATTGAAAAAACTGTAGTGACAATAGGGACTCAGACCTTCAAATATATGAACCTGTGGGATTATTCGCATTTAACCTGTAATATTTCATTCATTCCTTGGCCCCCATAGGCTTGTAGCCATATCAGAAAACAAAATGCTTTTAGTTCAACTTCAAAAGTCTCCAGTATTTCATGGTCTCCAGACTGTTTAAAAGTCTAAAGTCCAGAGTCTCAGATACAAGCACTTAGATCTCCCGCTCCTTCCAGCTCTGCTGACAACAACACAATTCTTTCTTGGACTGCTTTCCATTCCCTTTCTGAAGCTCTCAGCAGACAACCCCCAGCTCTGGCACTTTCAACATTTTGGGGTCTCCAATACAGTCAAAGCTTCGCTTTCACGCTTCAGGCAATGGCCTCTCTGAGCCTCCATGCAAGGGACTCCCTGCTCTCAACACTACTGTCTTCCAAGCTTCTACTAGGAGGGTCCATTAAGTCATACTTATAGCATTTAACTGCTTTCCAAATCCAAAGTCCCAAAGTCTTACACATTAAAAAAAAAATGCAGTCAGTCCTCTTATATAGTTGGGTCATGGCCCTCAACTTCCTCTCCCTGCTGTTTAGGGTCAGTTATTGTCACTGTGGATGTGAGGGTTCCTGTTGAGCCATATGTAGGGTTTGTTGCCCGGGGGCAAGGATTACACAGCATTTCTGGCCATGCCTGTGGATATTTGCTGCTTGTCTAGAGCTGCCAGTGATTTTCACAGGAGATAGGTAGCCTCTGAGAAGCCATGATAGACGGTCAGGCCCTTCAGGAGGAAGGTACCTGGACAATGAAATGAACAAGTTTGCAGATCATGGTTTCTCCAGCTGCTGCCACTAGGCAGAGTCTAGTGAGATGCCCAGGACTGGGCTAAATGAGCCACAGCCTGGGGCTGTCCCACCTCACCATGTAATGGGTGAGAAAATACCCAGAATATGCTACCAAATAAAACCACTAATACTGTGAATGGATTACATCATTTGAATTGTTGGCTTAAAGGATCTTATAGACCCTTCCAAAAATAATGGTTTATTGTCAAAACTTTTGGCTACCCTCCACAACCTAAAGGTAAGATCCTATTGCTGAAGACACCACATACTTATGTCATAGAGCATGGAGAAATTGAGCTGATAATCAACTAGAAGCTTCACCTTTATTGAATGTCTTTCATAGTGATGGAAGGTACCATACATGCTGCTGGAGGAAAAAAGTAATTATTAATCTCACCCAGATATGACCTGTGCAAACTGTAACAGTGACCTGCCTCTTGTATGGGGATCTCACAAGAGATAACCACTCAGACACAGTTATAGCCAACTGAAAGTTTTTATTCCAACCAGCTGGGATTATACTTAGTCATTAAGAACCTAAGGGCATTCCCAAGCATTTAAAGCAGGGGGTTTTTAAAGACAAAACCGCATACTGGTGTCTAAATCTGCAGCTTCAGGGGGAGGTTTGTGTAAGCAAGAAGAAAAATAAAAGCTATGATAAGTGGTTGGTTGAAGGGGGAGGTTTACACAGCAGACAGTTTAATAGATGCTAAGCGAAGTTAGAGCATTTTGACCATGGGTTTCCAGAGTAGAGTTGGGAATTTCCCATGGGATTCTCCATCAAGATGATCAAGTTCTAGTTAAACCTGAAATGGCATTAGCAAGAGGAAAAAGATGAGGGGCTAGAGAGATGGCTCAGAGATTAAGAGCACTGGCTGCTCTTCCAGAGGTCCTCAGTTCAATTTATAGCAACCACATGGTGGCTCACAACTATTTATAATGAGATCTGCTGTTGGAGGGAGAGAGGACACTTGTTGGTTCCCGGCCACTTAGCCCCAGAATAATCACACAGAAAGTATATTACTTAAGACACTGCTTGGCTAGTTTCTTAAGTGTATTGCTAGCTAACTCTTACATCTAGAATTAACCCATCTCTATTGTTTTATATTTTACCATGAGGCTCTTGGTCCGCAAGGTTCTGCTATCTGTCAGGGTTACATGGTTTTTCTCTGCTGCTGCCTCCTTTCTCCCAGAATTCAGTTTAGTTTTCCCTGCCTATCTCTGTTCCCCTATAGCTCTACTATAGACCAAAGCAGTTCTTTTATTAACCAACGATATTCACAACATACAGAGGGGAATCCCACATTACCTCCCCTTTTCTGTTTAAATGAAAAGGAAGGCTTTATCTTCAACATAGTAAAATTACATATAACAAAACATCAAGTAAGAATTATAGTTACAATATTTATAGCTACTTTTTTAAAATTATAACTAAGGAAAACTATAACTATCAATTCTTCAACTCCACCAAAGAACCCGGGATATAATATTACCTATGTAGATTGAAAGTCCATTGTAAGCAACTTCCAAAACTCTAGAATTGACAGAGACATCTCACTGCCTGGACAGTCACCCAAAATTCTTCTGTACTGTTGAGGCATCCATCTTCAGCCTACAGGTCCATAGTATCCAGCAGACTTGTCCATGAAGCAGGGAATTTCAAAGATATTTCTGCCTATATTGGCAGTTTGTCAGTCACTTTCTTCTGTGTCCTGTAGAATGTGTGGCAGGCTCTTTCATGAAGCAGGAACCCTGAAGGACCATCTCACCTTTAGACAAGTTCAGCAGTTATTTGTCTGTGGGTCAGTTATTTTTCTGTGGGTCCTGCATGTCCAGCTCACACAGTATAACATCAAACAGTCCAGGCAAGAGCAGTTTCTTGCCCAAATGGCTAACAGACGCCATAAGGAGCGTCTTCAGTGCCCATCTTCCTCTTGAAGTAATTGGTGCTGCCAGGAGCAGATGTGTCTCATTGTCATGAAAAGTATTGAGTTAATAATTTAAACATTTTAAATGCCATATTCTGAAGGTCTCTGAAAGATTTGAAGGATATCTATCTAACTGAAATATATCTCTGTATATCTAGAAAACCTAACTAACATGACTACAAGCTTGACTACTATAGATGACCATTAACCTATATTTCTTAATTATGCATTACATTTTTAAATGAGCTGTACAAACACAATACTTTAATCAAGAGCAGAAATATACATATAACAAAATTCAACAAAACTTGTATTAATAGAGCAATATTCATACAAATATAAATCTCTATAGAATATTCCCTTTAAATGTAAAGAAACATTTGTAAACAATATTTGGGAATATGGGCTTAATTCTCTAGACTACTTTCTGCTGATTGGGGTCACTGTTAATCAGGTCTTTCATGGTATATCCTGTGTTCTAGGTTCATCTCAGTCAGCAGCTGGTTGAAGTAATTTTTGGTAGGTGTTCACAGCATCCTTTCAGGGGTTCATGGTCTATCAAGCCATATTAGTCTGGAAGCAATCCACAGGTTCTCATCCTCTGTGGAAACAAAAGAAGAACCTCTTTTCCAAAGGAGCATATCCTTAGATCCATATTTTGAAATCAAGATACCTTTAAAATATATATGTGGTTTATCTTAGCAGCCCATAAAATAAAATGTCTCTCTGTACTTAGTTCCTTCACAGTCAAAAAATTCAAAGAAATCACAATTAGATTCATAATCCAGACATTCTTTACATATTGCATCTTTATATGGCTTTTCTTACTCATTACTTTTTAATATTTATTCTATTATCTTTACTCCTTTATTCTATGACTGTCTTACTCTGTCTCTTTAAAGACTTTGTTTTATTTTTTAATAAACCATTTATTTCCTTTTATGACTCTCTATTTCTTCTCTCTCCCAAGCCTACATATATTTATCCAACACTGTGACCCATTTAAAGGTCTTTTACATCTGAATCTGTCCTATTGTGTATCTGTAATTCTTTACTGTCCAGGAGCACTTCTTAAAATGCTAAGCACTTCTTAAAACTTAAGCTGCATCATTACTAGGATATATATGACTCTACCTGGTTGACACAGTCCAACATGGTGGAAATCCATTTATTGCCTGAGACTGCCAGGTGGCAGCCATACTCACCATTGCAACTCTGATTGACCCATGCTGCTACCAAGTAACTTGCAGCATGCTGTCCACAAACCCCATTTAAATGCTCAACCTCCTGAAAGAGCCAGAGGTCATGCAGGCAGCATGGCCCAGAAAGCCAGCATTTTAAAACTGCAGCTTTTTTTCGGCTGCTGTGGCACCAAGAAAACCTCTCTTAAAGGAGCCATGCCTCTGAGTACTTCTAGCAAAAAGAGCCTAGCCAGGAAAATGCTGCTACCAAACCCTGCTTAAATCTGTTCTTTTGTGTCTAGGATTCCTTTTAAACCTTTCTCAGGTTTTGCTTGGATTTTGGTTGGCTACATAGGTGCCAATTTATTGGAGGGAGAGAGGCTTCTTGTTGGTTCCCAGCCACTTAGTCCTGAAATAATCACACAAAAACTATATTATTTAAAACACTGCTTGGAAAATTACTTAAGCATATTGCTAGGTAGCTCTTACATCTAAAATTAACCCATCTCTATTATTTTATATTTTACCACAAATAAAATTCTTCCATTCCCTCCCCTTACCTCCTTTCCATCCCATCCAGTCCATCTCAACCAATTCTTCATATGTTTCTGTTCAGAAAGGGGCAGGCCTTCCATGGGTATCAACAAAGCTTGGGATATCAAGTTACAGTTAAGACTAAGCATTAAGGCTGAGCAAGCTAATCCAGAATGGAGAATAGGTTCTCAAGAGCAAGCCAAAGCATTAGAGACAGTCTCTGCTCCCATTATTAGGAGTCCCACAAGTATAGCATGCTACAAAACTGTCACATACATGTAGAGGGCCTAGGTCAGTCACATTCAAGTCCCCTGTTTGCTGGTTCAGACTCTGTGAGTTCCTAAAAGCCAGGTTAGTTGTTTCTGTGGGTTTTCTTGTGATATCCTTGACCACTCTGGCCCCTACAATCTTTCCTTACTTTATTCAGCAAGATTCCCTGAGTTTGACTGTGGGTCTCTGCATCTGTTTCTATAAGTTACTGAATGATACCTTTCTGATGACAGTTGGGGTAGTCTCCAATCTGATCACAGGAGATGGCCGGTCCATGTTACCCATTCACTATTGCTAGAATACTTAGCTGGGGTGATCGTTGAAGATGTAGGGACTTGGGAGTTTCCCTGGCATCAGATTTCTACCTGACCCTGAAATGTCCCCCCTTTCCAGTTATCTATTTCAGTACTGTTCCCCCCTCCACTTACCTCCAACCCAATCCATAAAGTTCCCATTCCCACTCACGCCGAGTTCACCCAGAACATCTCTTCTATCTCCCCTTCTCAGGGAGATCCATGTGTTTCCTTTGGGTCACCCTTGTTAACTAGATTCTCCAGGTCTGTGGATTGTAGCATGGTTATAATTTACTATAGAGCTAATATCCACTTAAGATTGAGTACATAATTAGTTTATGTTTCTGGGTCTGGGTTACTTCACTCAGTATGATTTTTTTTCTAGTCCCATCCGTTTGCCTTTGAATTTCTGAATGTCATTGTTTTTAATAGCTGAGTAATACTCCATTGTGTAAATGTACCATATTTTATTTATCTATTCTTTGGTTGAAGGGTATCTACGTTGTTTTCAGGTTCTGACTATTATAAATAAAGCTTCTATGAACATAGTTGAGCAAGTGTCCTTGTGGTATAATTGATCATCCTTTGGGAACATGCCCAAGATTGGTATAGCACGGTCTTGGGGGTAGATTAATTCCCAGTTTTCTGATAAACTGCTATATTTATTTCCAAAGTGCCTGTACAAGTTTGCACATCCTCTCCAGCAGAAGTTATCATTGGTGTTCTTGATATTAGTCATTCTGATTTGTGTAAGATGGTATCTCAGAGTCATTTTAATTTGCCTTCCCCTGATGGCTAAGAATGATGTACATTTCTTTAAGTGTTTCTCTGCCATTTGAAATTACTATGTTGAGAATTCTTTGTTTAGGTCAGTACCACATGTTAAAAGTTGAATTGTAGCATGATTAAAAACACAGAGACAGAAACTTGAGTTCAACCTGAAGGTCAGAAAAGCAAAGCAGCTAGCCACTGGCTCTTACCAAAATGGTTCAAATTGGTGATTTTGCCTCCAGAAATCTCTGAATGAGACTGTGTATGAGAGCTGTCTTTTCAAGTCTTATATTCCTCTATAGTGCTGGGATTAAAGGCATACACCACTACCGCCAGGTTTCTATGTCAACTCGTGTTGCTACTGAGATTAAAGTTGTGTGTCACCATTGCCTGGTCTGTAAGACTGTTCAGTGAGGCTGTTTTATTCTCTGAACTTCAGGTAAGCTTTATTTACTAAAATACAAATGAAGTATCACTACATTGGATTGTTTGGTTTCTTGATATCTAGTTTCTTGAGTTTTTTTTTATATATTTTAGAGATCGTCCCTCTGTTGGATGTGGACTTGGTGAAGATCTTTTTCTATTTTGTAGGCTGCCATTTTGTCCTATTGAAAGTGCTCTTTGCCTGACAGAAGCTTTTTAGTGTTACGAGGTCCCATGCATTAATTGTTGTTCTTAGTGTCTGTGCTGCTAGTGTTCTGTTCAGAAGTTGTCTCCTTTGCCAAAGTATTCAAAGCTATTCCCTACTTTCTCTACTATCAGATTCAGTGTAACTAGAATCATATTGAATTCTTTTGTCCGTTTGGTCTTAACTTTTGTGCTGGGTGATAGATATGGAGCTATTTGCATTCTTCTATTTTCTTTCTTTTTTATTTTTATTTGTATTTTTTAAATCATGTATCTTGATTCCATTCATTTCCCCATCCCTTCACATCCACCCTCTGCCCCTGTACTCCCCCTAAAATGAAACAAAATTTGAGAGAAAAAAAGGGAAAAGAGTGAGATAAAAGTTTAAAAACTTGTCACAGAAGCTGTAGTGTGACACAGTAAGTCATGCAGGAAACCCCTTTGTTCACATGTCTTTAATTGCAAGAATTTATTGCAAAGAGTCATTGGTCTGGTTCTAGGTCTCTGGTTTCTGCTACATTAATAGTGTATTAATAGTGCTGGGTCCTCATTAGGGCTCCTCTTGGATATTCTCTTGTTGCCTATGTTGTGGAGATCCTTCAGCTTCAAGTCTGCACGTCAGGTCCCTTCATGTGCTCCAGCAGATCATAGGTGGGGTGGATGTTGAGGTCAGCCAAGTCATAACCCTAGTTCTGGGCAGCTGTAGGGTTGGCCTGCCTGCCTGTCCTTTCCTATCCTTGCCACCAAGGTGAGCTCTCCAGCATTGCCCTAGCTAATTCAGCTCTGCAGCAATGAGCCAGGAGTGGGTCCATTTCTCCTGTTTTCACATCCTCAGGGTTGGTTCTCTCACACCTACACCATTATGACCAGCTCTATCGTGTTGCCCAGGATAGGTATAGGACTCCTTTCCCCAGTGCTGCAGCTGAAGAGGGGCAGGGCCAGCTCTCTCATCTGTTGCAGGCAGTAAGGCAGAGATAAGGGGGCCATCCTCACCCTCCCACACCACCACATGATAGAAGACTAGTGGGGTCAGCTCTCCAATGCTTGCAACTTTGGAGTTGGCTCACTCACACCTCTGCCAACAAGGCTGGTTCTATTGAATTGCTTAGGTGAGGTGCAGGGCCTTCTCTCCCAAGTGTTACAACTGGTGGGCGACAGGACAGCACTCCTGTTCTTGTGACCTCAGAACCTGTTCTCACACCTGTCTTAGGCCTTGATAGGAGTGGAGGATGGGGGCAACTCTCCCTCACCCATGCTGCAATAGGACAGATGGGTGATAGGGACAGCTCTTCCTTGTTCACTACTTTGGGGCTGGTTCATGCATACCTGTGGCAACGGGGTTGACTCCATTGTGTTGCCTAGGCAAGGTGAGGGGCCTGCTCTTGCATGTGTCCTAGCTAGTGGAGATGAGGGACAGCTCTCCCATTCTTATAACCACAGGGCCAACTCTCCCATCTACTCCAGGTGTTATTCGAATCCTTCTACATATCAACATCCAGTTATTCCAGGTCAATTTGTTGAAGATGCTTTCTTTCCTTCATTGTATAATTTTGGCTTCTTTTTCAAAAAGTAGGTGTCCATAGGTGTGTGGATTTATGTGTGAGTCTTTGATTTGATTGCATTGATCCACCTGTCTGTTTTTCATACCAATAGTATGCTGGGTTTTTTTTTTTATTATTATAGCTTTGTAGTGGAGCTTGAAATCAGGGATGGTGACATCTCCAGCAGTTCAATTATTCTACAGAATTGTTTTAGCTATCATGGGGGTTGCTTTTGTTCTGTTTTGTTTTTTCCATATGAAGTTGTGTATTATTCTTTCAAGGTCTGTAAAAAATTGTGTTGGAATTTTGAAGGGAATTTAGTAGGATGGCCATTTTTGCTTTGTTAATCCTACCAATTTATGAGCAAAGGAGAAGGTTCCTTTCTTCTGATGTCTTCTCCAATTTCTTTCTTCCAAAACTTGAAGTTCTTGTCATAAAAGTCTTTCACTTGGTTGTTTAGTGATAAGTTAGTTTCTTTTTCAGCCCTTTTATCATTTGTATATAAAAGGACTACTGATATTTCTTTTTAGTAAATCTTGCATCCAGCAACTTTGCTAAAGGTGTTTCTCAGCTGTTGGATTTTTCTGGTTTGAATTTTTGAAGTCACTTTTGTATACTATCCTATCTTCTGTGAAGAGCAGAACATTGACTGCTTCCTTTTCAATCTGTATTCCTTGATCTCCTTTTGTTGTCTTACTGCTCTAGCTAAAACTTCGAGTGTTATTAATAGATGTAGAAAGAGTAGTCAGCCTTATCTTGTTCCTTACATTAGTGAAATTGCTTTTAGTTTCTCTCCATTTAAGTTGATGTTGGCTGTTGACTTGCTGCATATTTCTTTTATTATATTTAGATATATTCCTTGTATCTTTGGTTTCTCCAAAACTTTTATTATGAAGGGGTGTTGGATTTTGTCAAAGACTTTTTCAACATTTAATAAGATGATTGTGTGGTATTTTTTCTTTCTGTTTGTTTATGTGGTGGATTACATTGACAGATTTTTGTTTGTTGAATCATCCCCATATCTCTGAGATGGAGCCCACTTGATCATGGTGGATGATCTTCTTGATGTATTCTTGGATTCGGTTTGCCAGTGTTTTACTGAGTATTTCTGAATCAATGTTCATGAGGGAAATTAGTGTGTAATTCTCTTTTTTGCTGCATCTTTGTATGGTGTGGGTGTCAGGGTAATTGTGGCCTCATAAAACAATTTGGCAATGTCCCTTCTGTTTCTGTTTTGTGGAATAATTTCAGGAGTACTGGTAGTAGCACTTCTTTGAAAGTCTGCTTAGAATTCTGCACTGAAACCATCTGACTCTGGGTTTTGTTGTTGTTGTTGGAAGACTTTTAATGATCATGGGGTTTTTACCTCAGGGGTTATAGGTCTATCTACATTGTTTACCTAGTCTTGATTTAATTTTGGTATGTGGTATCTATCAATATTTTTTCATTTCTTTTAGATTTTCCAATTTTGTAGAGTACAGGTTTTTAAAATATGACCTAGTTACTGTCTGATTTTCCTCAGTGTCTGTTGTTATGTCCCTCTTTTCATTTCTGATTTTGTTAATTTGGATATTCTCTCTCTGCCTATTAGTTTGGATTAAAGTTTGTCCATCTTGTTGATTTTCTTAAATAACTAGCTCTTTACTTCACTGTTTTCTATTTTTCTATTTTATTGATTTCAGCCCTCAGTTTGATTATTTCCTGTGTCTACTCCTTTTGGGGCATTTACTTCTTTTTGTTCTAGAGCTTTCAGATGCTTCATTAAGTCACTAGTATGAGATTTTCTCAAACTCTTTATGTAGGCACTCAGTGCTATGAACTTTCCTCTTACTGTAGATTTCATTGTGTCCCATAAGTTTCAATATGATGTGCATTCACTTTCATTGACTTTTAGGAAGTCTTTCATTTCTATCTTCAGTTTTCCTTGACCCAGGGATTGTTCAGTGTCCTTTAGTTTGTAGGCTTTCTATAGTTTGTGTTGTTGTTGTTCTCTAACTTTAATCCCTGATGATATGATAAGATACAGAAGGTTATTCCATTTTTTATATATGTTAAGACTCACTTTGTGCTCAAGTACATGACCTTTGGGGAAGGTTCCATGAGGTGAGGAGAAGGCATAGTCTTTTGTGTTTGTGTGAAATGAAGATATCTTTTATGTCAATTTGAGTCATTTTATCTGTTAGTTCTGTTATTTCTTTGTTTAGTTTCTGTCTGAATGATCTTCCTTTTGGTAAAAGTGGAGTGTTGGTTGAAGTCTCCCACTCATAGTGTGTGCTTCGATATGTGAATTAAGCTTACAAATGTTGATATCCTTTTATTTGAAGCATAGATGTTCAGAATTGAGACATCATCTTGGTGGATTTGTCCTTTGATGAGTATGAAATTGCTTCTCCATCTCTTTTGATTAATTTTGACTTGAACTCTATTTTGTTAGATATTAGGATAACTATACCAGCTTGCTTTTTAGGTCTGCTTGATTGGAAAATATTTTCCAACCTTTTACTTTGAGGCAATGTCTGTCTTTGAAGTTGAGTTGTGTTTCTTGTATTCAGCAGAAAGATGGATCCTATTTTGTTTTTTTTAATCTATTCTGGTAGTCTGTTTCCTTTTATTTGTGAATTGAGTCTATTGATATTGAGAGATATTAAAGACCAGTGATTGTTAATTCCTATTATTTTGTTGTTGGTAAGTTCTAGTTATTGGTCAGCCTTCAGGTCCAGTGGGGTGTTTCTACTGGAGTTTTGAGGACCTTGGGTCCCTTGATTCATTTTGGTCTTTGGTAAAGCCAAAGTCTTCTTGGGTCTCTAGATCTGGAGGCCTTATCTCCAATAAAGCCAAAATCTTCTGTGTACCTAGTGGACCATCCTTGACTCAAGCAGAGATGCTTCTGACTTGTCTGGACTGTATGTGGGCATATGGCATCTGTTCTCCAAATGATGTTGACTGAGTCTAGGCCTAAGGGCTGGCCACAGAGAAGATGATGATTTGGGAGAGGTTGGGCAGTAGTATGAGTCTTGGGGGAGCATAATCCAGGGGTGGCCGCAGTCCAGCTGGCAGATGGGTCACTTATCTGCTTGTCCACTGGTAAGAGCTACACTAGAGCAGTGGGATTCCTCTGGAGTTTGGAGCAGGGCTCAGCAGCAGTGCTAGTGCTGAGATAGGAGGGGGCAGGCCACAGGACAGGAGGGTCACCCACAGGTTGTGGCTGGTGTGGTCTGTACCTCAGTGGCACAAGTCCTCTGGGGTTAGGGACAGGGCACAGCAGCATCAGGGTCAGGAACTAACTGAGATGGTGTGGGCCTGGGCGAGGGATGGGGGGAGGGGCTAGATACAGTGAGGAATACAGTTCCACTGGCAGACATGTCACTTACGTGTTCTGGTTTGTGTGGTCTGGGCCTGCTTAATAGAAATCTTTTGGGGCTGGGTGGAGGGCCCAGTAAGGTGATATTGAGGTTTGTAAAGACCTATGCCTTCCCAGTGTTCTCTCTGCCTCCTACTTGTGAATTAAGATGTGAACTATCAGCTCTTCCCACTTCCATGCTTTTGATCCTCCATTATGGACTCTTATGCTCTGAAACTGTAAGCCAAATGAAATGCATTCTTCTATAACTTGTCGTAGTTGTGGTGTTCTGCTATAGAAGTAGAAAAGTGGCTAAGATATTGGGCAATTGCAGGAACTCATCAAATGATAACATTGACTTATGTATATACTTGATTTTTTCTGGTCTTACAAGATGTGACTTGCCTATAACACAGTGCACAGGAGACTAAGACAGAAGAAAATACTGAGGTCAAAACAAGCATGAGTTACACAGTAAAACATTGTATAATTCTCTTTTCACTTCTATCAACCCATTGAAGGGATTATCATAGAGGTTGCTGCTGGCTTTGGGCTTCCATGTCACTTTCTCCACAATATGGATGACAAAATAAAGTAACAAAAAATCTGAGCAAATAACATTTGTAACTATATAATATACGTGCACATATAGGTGTGTAAATTTTTATGTACGTGTACATGTGTAAGATGTATGCATGTGAGAAATGTCTTCTTTTGCTGAACAACTCTGTCTCCTTTTGTTTTATCCTTTCGGTTGCTCTTTTTTTTCCCACCTCATTCTGAAGGCTGCCTCTTCATCTCTTCACTATGTGCTCAGCTGTTTATATAAAGAAAGATAAATCCCTAATGAGAGTTAGTCACCATCTTCTGGATGCTCCAGAACCCCACTATTGTAACCTAAGTGTTGACCTACAGTTTCTGAGTACACACTTTGCCTTGCCAGAACACTTGGATATTGTTGTTACTTGACTCATTTCCAGGTGAAGATCTGAGACTCAGACAGATCCCATTCACAACCTAAGATCTGAGAGCAGGGAAAGGATATAGCTAAAACAGGTTCAAAACCCCAGATTCCTCAGTTCTGAATCCTAAACTTTCCATTTCCCAACTGGTGATTATTACCCTACAGGCATATTATAACTACCTGGGGGTTATAAAAATAAAAATAGCTTAAAGATAGGCTCCACTTTAGAACACTGAAATTGGAATCTGTGGAAACAACACGTTTGGGAAGACTCCATACTACTACTGAGGTGGTCTGCTCGAGAGCATTTGCATCCATCATGCCAAGCTGCTACCCAGAGGTACGGAGTATAATTCCACAAAAGACTTCTCTGTGCCATAGAATACACACTGCCCCATCCCAGATGACCCACACTTATTCTTTCCTTATATTACCTGCCCTCTTTACAGGTACAAAGAAGCGTTCTCATGGCTCACCTGCTCCAAGCACTAGTTCCACAAGTCGCCTTACCTTGCCAGGTAGGTAAATGACATTGCCCTATTATCTCAATTACCACGGATGACACAAAGCACTAGGGCTTCAAGAGTAGGGAACAGCACCTGTAGCAGAGCCTCTGTCCAAGTCTACCTTATCAGGAAGCTTGGTGTCTGTTGCCTTTATTTGTGAGTTTCTTCCAGATGTGGCCATATTGTTTCCAAGACAATCGTATTTGCTTCCACTTAGCAATGGACAGAATGGAACTGTGCTCTTGGGAAGGCTATGAAGTATCCACTTCTGAGAGGCAGGTAGTACAAGGAAAATTAATGGGCAGAGAGAGATAAAGATAGGAAGGCATGTAGATAGATAGATAGATAGATAGATAGATAGATAGATAGATAGATAGATAGATAGATAGATAGATATGAATTCAAACTCTAGCCTTGTCCTGTTAATTTTGCAACCTCAACTATGCTACTTCATCTTGGATTAGAAATGCTACCTCTAACCTTAATACCCTCTGACACTGTGTCATAACTAATAGCAGATACAGTTAAGGTCTAGTGTTGCAAATACGGAAATGTATATGACCTAGATCCCTTCTAGCATCTCCAAGGGAAATATCCATTCATGATAATCATCTGTAGCTGCAAGGTAAGCAAGCACCTGCTAGTCTTTCTGAGTGCACATATAACCACACACACACACTTTTATTGCAATTTTAATCTTAGTGGAGCTTGTTTTGAGTAAGTGAAATTGTAAAAGGTAAACATGGTCAGTGTAAACTCTTTTGTAGTAATAGGAAAGACTACAGGAAGGAAAAATTCCATTTATTGCTAATGTTGCCCATTTACTAAGATCCCCTCTCCTTCTAGGTCGTATACAATTTTTCTTGAATTCAATTTGTATCTTATGTAGAATTTTGTTTTCTCTCTTTGAAATTTACTATTTTTTATTTTTATTGAGCTCTAATTTTTCTATGCTTCCCTCCCTATCTCTCTCCTCCACTTTAATCCTCTCCCAAGGTCCCCATGCTCCCAATTTACTCAGGAGATCTTGACTTTTTCTACTTCCCATGTAGATTAGATCTATGTATGTCTCTCTTAGGGTCCTCATTGTTGTCTAGGTTCTCTGGGATTGTGATCTGGTCTTGAAATTTACTATTATATTAAAGGGGTTTTCTACATGTTAGTAAATTAATATCTTGGTAATTTGCTAATATGTCTATGATTGTCAGTTTACTTACATGTGTAATGACAACTTTACATTGTACAGTTTGCATGTTATTGTAATCATGTTATGTTCTTGTTCATAAATTTTTGGAGTCTATGTATGGAGTGAGTGAGATTCCTGTGATAGAAATTCTTAGTAAAGATTGTCTAGATACTTAGGTTCTTTTCAAGATACACTTTAGTAATATTAATTTTTATTTGTTATTATACTTAAATTATTAATGTGCACATTTTAGTATTTTTGTCAATGCTAAATAGTATGTTCCATGGTTTATCATTTTGACGAAAAAAATGACATTTCATCCACATTTTCTTTGCCTTTATCTTTTTACAAATACCTGTTTGCTAATACAAAATTATCTTTTAGGTTTCTGCTTTGGGGAATTACTATATTTCATCTATTGTGAGAAGCATATTGTCTTGTATTCTAATCCCTCTGAAATTAGGCTTTCTTAAAAAATGATTATTCCATTGAGTTTTCCTTGCAGTAAATTTCCAGATTGCCTCACCCATTGCTCCCAATTCCAGTCATTTTTCCAGTACTCTCCCTCCACCCTGCCCTCCACCTGGCCTGATCCAGGATATGAGCCATGGTGTGTCATAATTTAACTCACATTTTTTCTTGCTTGTAGGTTCAATAGTACCTCACTTCACAATTAGTGATATTCTTGTCAGAGGGAAAATAATCCACATTGACTAAGTATTCCAGTTTATGTGCCATAGCTCCTTTTACAGGCCTGACCTCTAGATTCAGTCATTGTCGGCTAAGGAGCCTTGAATTTTCTTGCCTCTGTGACTTACTGGAACTAATGTCCCTTGGTGCATTTCCCTTTGCAGCTCTCTCCAAACCATCTAGTGAGAATTAATATTGCATTGTGATGGGTCTTTCTCTGTCCTGCCAACCAGATCCCAAAGAATGATATGGAGACTTATTGATTATAGCATCTTGGCCTATAACTTAGGCTTCTTCCTAGCCAGCTTTTATATCTTAAATTAACCCATGTTATTTAAACTATGTTCTACCCTTTTAATGTACATTCTACCTTTTTTTTTTCATTCTATACTTCCAACTTTTTCTGCATCTCACTGGTATCTCCTCTGTGTGCCAATTTCTCTCTTTGCCTAGAAGTCTTACCTATTCTCTCTGCTTAGCTTTTGGCTTTTTAGCTCCTTTTCAAACCAGTCACAGTGACACATCTTTGCCCAGTATAATCAAATATCTGGCAATATCGCATGGCCATGATTTGCTTTAAAGTGCTTTTACCTGTTGACAGGTGACATTTTCCACAGTGGAGCCCATCTTACTCCTTTCTGATCCCAGACTGCCAAGGTGATAGGTAGATGCCTATCCATTTCCACAAGGCTTCTACAAGTGAGGGAGTGAGCAACCTCAGGATTAGTTTGTGATTGCTTAGAAATGAAGCATCCTTTATGCCTAGAAACCATCTTATAATGTGCCCACTGCGGTACATTTCAGATTTTAGAGCATTAGGAGGAGGCTAACATCATCCCAGCAACACCACGGGAAAATGATCATGATCCTTGGAAAAGTTATCTCATTCTTGAGCCAGGAAAGACCTCAGAGGTCATCATGGCTCTCAATAAGAGTATGCAATCCTGATGTGACCTGACCTGCTGTGCTGAACAACATAACAGCTTGCTAGGGTTACATGGCCTGTGAATCACCATGTTGGCAGCCTTGTCTTTCACCTGAGTTTGTCAGTCTCAACTTCTTCCAAAGACTTAACTTCTAAGCTCTGACCGTCTCCAAAGCTTATACAGAGTGAAGTAGGTACCTCCCAAAATGCATGACACAATGCCAGGCACTCTGTCTAAATTGCGCCTCCACCTTGCTAATTATAGTCGTCAGCTCTCTCTGGCCCCTTCTGCCTCAGGAACTATACATGTTTCCTACTTCTGGCTTAGATGGCTTTATGGCTACCTACTCAGATAGGACTGGTGTCTTCTCATGTTCCAACTTAAAGGAGCTTTTAGTGGTATTATAACTGTGTTATAGAAAACCATTAATATCCAGAAAAAGTAGCTTTAAGAACCATTGATTGGGCAATTAGTTGAAGATTTTAAGATTCAGGCATTAACACCATTGCCGTGGATGGATTTAATTCAGCATGATTACATCAATCAGCTGCAGGTAATTAAATGAGGAGACTCCTTTTGTGAATTCTGGCCAGGATGACCTGAGATGCTCATTCCTTGATAGATAATCCTCTGCTCTAAACACACGCAGAGATAAACAAAATAGAAAAATGAATTAAAGTCTTGAAAGACAGTGTAAGAGACCAACAGCTCTGGGAACCAGAAACCAAAGGGAATTACACAAAGTACCTGATACCCCAGGACAGATGCTGTGGGACAGCTGTGCTTCACAAAACCCAAACAGACACTGGGATGCAGGCATTCAGAGAGGGACCTGGTCAGAATACAGGACAGGGTCCAAGAAGGGTAAAATCCCTGCTGCTGGCCTTTGTTTGGAACACTAGGCAGAGCTACTGATCTGGAGCTAAGGAAAAACAGCCAATGTCAGTACTGGAAGTGAATCTCTGACTCTCCCAATATGACTGTGGGCTTTTAGAACCAGGTATTGTCTTAAGCCATGCTCTGACAGAAAATTTTAAGGGATCAAATGGAAGTAAATACAAACTCTACACAGAACTGCCACGGGGGCAAGAAAAGTGGAAGGAAGCACAGGACACACAAATTCGAGAGATACCACAAGAGGTGACAGGTAAATTGGGCCTCATCAAAATAACAGACTGTTGGATAGCCAACAAGACTACCAACTGTGTCAGAAGGCAAACCAGAGCATGGGAGAAAATATGGGCAAATGATATGTTTGATTAGGAGTTAATTTCTAGAATATATAATGAAACTTCAGTAACTCATTTTGGGAAATGTTTACAGTTTCTTAAAAAGTTAAACGTATCCAAGTGTCCTGGTACATGTTAGTTGGCACCTATGGGACAGAAAGTCAGGGGGAGGGGGCAAGTGTTAGATAGCAGCCCAGACTCCACAGCAAGTTCCAGGCCAACTTAGGCTACATAGAGAAGCCTTGTCTCAAACCAAAACCAAAACAAAGCAAGAGTTAAACCTTCTATGTAATCAATGACCCAGGAATTTTAGATTCATAAGCAAGAGAAATTAAAGCAAAATTTCATTGGATACCTTGCTTCCATGTGGTTACAGTGACATTTCCCATAGTAGTCCAAACGTGGAAACTATCTCCTTTCCAGTACCTGAAGGATAACTTGACAAAATGTCACAGTCATTCCGAATGAATGAAGTCCTGGTGCAATCTGAAGATTGGGGAGAACATTTTGCTCCGCAGAAGAAGCCAGACGCAAAAAGCCACATGACAATGATTCTGCCTGTAAAAAATATACAGAAAAACATGAGGTGGGTAGTGGCATCAGTGGCTGAGGAGTAAAGAGCAGAGGGTGACTTTCCCAGGGCATGGGGTTTTTAAAGCAGAGGGCCTATACCCGGCCCCAACAGCATGGAATTCAGATCGAAGAATTCAAGGTGTTTAACCATGAGGAGAAATTTCCGGTCTTGACAATGCATCCCAGAAGTCACTGCAGCACAACAGTCGAAGTGAGAACAGGAATCCAAATGAAAAACTGAACAAGCAAGAAGTCAGTAGGCAGAGAGAAGAAAGGAAATGGCCCAAAATGCAGAATTTCCTTCTTTGTCAAGTCCCACCTTCTTTTTTGAGATGGGATTTCTCACTGAATCTGGAATTTACAAACTAGCTTGGATGGCTGGCCACCAAGCCCTCGGCATCCCTCTGCAAGCCACCCTAGAGTTAGGGTTAAAAGAATAATCTACCACATCTAGCTTTTTATAATGATGCTAACAGTCTGAACTCAGGTCCTCGGGTTTGTACTGCCGGCACTTTACACACTGAGCATTTTTCTCTGCTCCCATTTAATCTCTTTAAAAATATTTAAAACGCTGATCTTATTAAGCTGTATGGAGAGGATAGGTACTTATTGTGTTAGCATTTATACTTCTCCATAGATTTAAAATACAATTTTACATAAAACTATGACTGTTTTACAAAACAGTGGTGTCTGTTGTCATTCATGTTGCTAGTTTAACATGCGCTCTTCAACCTTTGACATTTTCCCTTTCTAACCTGTGGGAATGGTTGGGATATGAGGAGCTGAGTCTTTTAGAAGTTCTGGAGGTTACTTGTCGGATGCCTGCAATGATTGTTTCATCAAAGGACTGCACAGTTTCTGAAGGCTCATTCTTCAGCTTCAGCACAAGAAAACCAAGTGGGGTCCTGATCCTCAGGAACCCTTGCACATCTTAGCCAGAGTTGCTCTTCCGTGGAAAAGACTAGCACATGCAGACATGTTTTTCCTAGCGCCTACTTCGTTTGTTGCCCAATGGAATTTTTGAACTTCATGGTGTTCAGGGGTGAAGGACATCCACCCTGATGGAGAACTGGGGAACTGTTGGCTCTTGCTGGAACAACAGCTCAGAGTTGTTAACGACCAGCCTTAACTGTTATCCACCCAAAGCAGTCACCTCTGAGCAGCTTCCCAGGTGCCTCCTGAAGCAATCTTAGAGGACAGGTACAGTACCTAGCTGTCGCTGATGCAGATATAGCTGACTGCCCCTTGCACACAATGCGGCATGCACAGTAGTCTCGCAGTAGATACGGCTCTGCTTCTCAATTCTGCTGCCTGCTGTAGAGAGAGTTTCTGTGCCAAATGCTATCCAGCTCCCAATGACTTTAATGTATGTCTTGTTGCAGGAGACTACGGGTAAAACATCCATCCAGAAACGTCCTTGGAAGAGACCTGACCATCTTCAAGGTCTGAAGACATTATGGAAATCTTATATTTCTTTTCCTAAACAAAATCTACATGTATTGTAAGTTATTGAATATTTAACTTCAGTTGGTGGCTTTTGGTTTCCCTAATACAGTTTTTTTTTTAAAAAAAAATGTCAGGTACTTTTATATGTATTTTAAACTTACAGACATCAGGGACAATGCTAAGTTAATAAAATGGATTAACCCTGACGTTATCTCTGAGGATATTAGTAGTAACATCTTCTTTAACAGATCAGGACACCTGAATAGCTTGCCCAAAGCCATCTTTGGCAAGTATCAAGCATGTTCAAATTCCTGAGGGATTTGTTGCTGGCAAAGGCTGCAGGTAATTATCCATTCCCCACCTGTGGCTTTAAGGCCCAAAGCTCCTGAGTGAAGGATTCTATTCCAAATGACTGTTGATTCTGCTGCAAACTTTCACCCTAAGTTCCCTGTGAGGGTTGGCAGTTGTCACTCACTTGCTATGGACGGAGTCAAGGCTTCCTTCTATGTCTTGCTATGTTACTCAGAGCTGTATAACTGGAGAATTTCCCTTCATTGGCCTCTGAAATGGTTTAGCATGGACAAAGTGCATGCAGGTAACTGACTAGCCTTACGTTTTTAACCTAAATAATCAGGTAGGAAGAAATCTGCATATTGATGAGAAGAATTGAGTAAAAGGCTTTGCACAGCTTTATCTGTCACAGTGTGCAGCATGAACTTTGTGTGCCAGGACAGACAAAGGGAGAACAAAAAATGAAACTAAAAATGATCTTGAGGGAGGGTTTCTTACCTTAAAAAACAGTAGCACCAGGTATTAGAAGGTAGCTCTTGTCTGAATAGGGAAAGAGTTGATTTTCCAGCCTTATACAGTGGCTCTGTCCTCTTCACAAGTTTTTCAAGGAAGGGCATCTTATTTAGGGTCTGTACTGCTTGTGGAGAGACACATGGCCACGGCAACTCTTATAAAAGAAAATATTTATTTGAGGGGTGGGCTTACAGTTTCAGAGGTTTAGTCCATTTCATCATGGCAGAGAACATGGCAGTGTGCAGCAGGGCAGCATGCAGGCAGACATGGTGTTGGAGAAGGAGCTGCTACATGTTGATGTGTAGGCAACAGGAAGTAGACTGTGACATTGGAAGCAGCTTGAACATAGGAGAACTCAGTGCCCACCTCCACAGTGACACATTTCCTCCAACAAGACCACACCTACTCCAACAAGGCCACACCTCCTAATAGTGCCACTCCCTTTGGGGGGCCATTTTCTTTCATACCCCCCCACAGGGGCTTGAGAACTCTACCTCAGTGCCCTTCATGCTATAGCAAAATCTAAAGACAGAAGCCGTGGTTGCAGCACCTGTATAGACACAGGTTTGCTGCCTCCCTAGACTTGAAGTTTGTGAAGGAATGAACTCATTGACGTCCTTCTTAAGCAAGCATAGGGAGTAACTCTTAAGTATGAAAGCAGAAAGGGAGAAATATTGGCTTCTGTTGATGCTGACAACTTTGCCAGCTGGTGTACATTTGAAGAGAGTCATTTTTTTTTAAAAGAGAACATTCATGAAGGTTACAGAGTGTGATGCACAGTAGCTAGTTCACTCTTTTAAACATTTCTCAGCACCAGCTGTTATCAATACTATGGTATATCAGGAGATACAAATGTGTGCACACATTATCTCTGCCCCAGGAAACAGGTACACAGGACTGAAGTGGCTATGGAATGAAGAAGTATCGAAAAAGAAAGCCAGAGCATTCACTTATGAATGACTTCCACAGAGAGTGACTCACTTAACTATGCCTCATCAGAAGGAATGCAGAGTCTCAGGAATCATAACTGGCCCTGTCATTTTCATAATCTCCCCACCCTCTCCTATTACATCCAGATTAAAAGTCAGGGACAAAGCTCCAACTTCTCATTGGTTCTCTGAGCCATTCTTCCCACCAGGATCTCAAGAACTCCTTGTGTTCTGCAATACGTCCTGGTCAGAGTCACTGAGTGGACCACCATCTCCTTACTTGTTTAGTTCAAAATGTGAGCTAGGTGTTTTGCTTTGCTTAGAATACCACTTAGTTTCAAAGTGGTTCCCCCAGGAAACTAAGGGGTGTGTTCTCTGCCTAATACAAATAAATATGCTACAGAATCTCTTTAGTGTGTGGTGAGATCATGCAGGTGTAAATCAAGTATAGGGAATCTGATGAAATTTCAGTGGTGTTATAAGAAAGTGAAGAGAGAATACTGTGGGAAAGCATCCTGGTTCTCCATGCTCAGCTATCATGTAATAATATCATGTCACAAAACACCTATCACACACCCACTGCCAAGCACTTTCAGTTTGTTCTTCCATGCACAGCATCCTAAAGTTTTCACACGGCCATGCAAGGAAATTACCCCTCTCCCCACATCAGAGAATGCATGAAAAGGAACAAAGCTCTGAGTGGAGGTGACCCTAAGATCTCAGCGGGAGTAGTAATTATCCCAGCTCTGTGTGCCTGCAAGCCTACGGTTCTCCCAGAATGCCACCTACTGCTTCCAAAAGGAGAACTCTCATGGGGCTTTTTCTGGCATAGATTTAGCACAGAGTTTATGCTGTGTAGGTGCTGGTAAACAGGGACAAGAGTAGATCTGCCTATATGAACCAGACCCAGCCATGCATCCCAAAGACCTCTCGAACCCTAAATATTGGCCTACATCACTGCCCAATGGGAATTCATTCCCAAGAATATGTCATTAGGTGATTTCATTGTGTGAGCATCAAACAGTGTACTTATATACATATTTACATAAGCCTCTATGGTGTAGCATTTGGACTGTAGAGCATATTCAATTCTATGTGCAGTCCATTTATTAGCTAAAGCATCATTATATGGTGCAATTTGACAATATTATAAATGACTTTTTTTTTTCTTTCAAAGAAAAAATAATAATGAGACGAACTACGCCAGTCTGTGGTTCTTGACTTTGGCAGAACATGATGATTATTAGATAGCTTTTTAGATTGCAAGCCTTCCTTTTCCACCTCACAGAGATATTTGATCTTTCTGAGGAGAAAAAAAGGAGGCTATAGATCATATGAACTTCTGGTTTTCTTCAGGTAGTCTTTGGAGAGCTGGAATCTTTAAAAATGCAGATAAGGGAGTTAGTTAGTCATTCCAGCATTTAATATGAAACAGACCATTGAGAGTTTAAAGATAGAGTGTCACTTTGGATGACACTGCATGTAATATGTGTGGATTAAGAGTAATTTTCTGGTAGGGTTAATATTGTAAAATCCTATTACTACAAAAAGTCAAGGATCCTTTCTGCCTGGCTTCAAGCTAATGCTTTCACATCTTGGGATACATGTGAATTCCCAAATAGGGAATATGCTCCTGCATATTCCTGGGATTAGTAGACCTGCCAAACAATTGCAGGTCTTCATGGCAGACAAAGGAGAGAAACCTTGGTCCCAAGCTTGCCTAGCATGAAGGCAAGGGAGAGAAACCTACTGGGAATGAGTACTCCCATGCATCAGTGCTGGCTGCTTTCAGATGTGTGGTTCTTTTCATTCTTATTAGTGACTTCTAAAGTGAGAGCTAATCTATCTCCCTTACAGTGATGAGAATGGAAAGCCAAGCAGTGATGTCACATGAGGGCAGCATCAAAGCTGAATCAGAGATGAGAGCAAGAAAAGAGATATCTTGACGGAGGCAGCCATTATAGGGTTAGCAGAAACCTGGCTCTAGAGAATCCACAAGACTGACTCCAGCTAAGACCTTAAATGAAGTAGTTTTAACTTGGCATTTTAAGCCTGTTGTGGTACCTATTAAAGCTAAATTTGGGGCCAAGATAATTTTCCAGGTACCAGGAAGGATCTGAAGTCTGTTGGGATGTGAATCCACGCTCCAGACTTCCTTCATCATAGTTGTGATATAAATCCATTAAGCCTCAGTTTCCACACCTGGGAAAGGAATGACACTGGTGCTTGCTTATAGGCAGGTGTGAGCCGGGGCATGGATTTAGCTAATTCACTGTAAATTCTCTGCATGGTATTTAACACTGGTAGTAGGCATTATATGTAGGTTTTCATATTCATGTCTGACCTCAGTTCAACAGCTCTGTCAGTTTGTTGTGTCAGCAAATTGAAATATGTTTGCTGGTGGGAAAAAATATTAGGAGAAGAAGAGAGGAGAAAGGAGAAGTGGCAAGAGAGAAATGAGAAGAGAAGAAGAGAGAGAAAGGAGAGAGAAAATGAAAGAAGATGGTAGCAGAAGAGAGGCGTTATTTGTGAGGGAGAAATTGTGGTACTTATGCAAATAATGAGGGCTAAAGAAAGTGAGGGTTGAAGCTCCTGAAAGAACATTGCTTTATGAAAATCAAAGATTATATATAACTGCAAAATAAAGGATGATGGTTAAAGATGTGTCGTCTTTGTCTTAAGTTTGTCTTTCTCTTTTAAGTTTGTTCAAAAGTGACCCCCAAGTTAACACTGTGTGCAGGCGTATGCCTTGGTCAAATCTTCATCAGCTGATATGATCATTTCTGCAAGTCATTTGCACTCAGTGTGCTGACCGAGCCCGCGGGTAGTGGGATTGTTTTCCCTATTTGTTTCTTCTTTATCCAGAGAGGAAGGTGTAACTATTGAAAGGAGGAGGGTCAGGCCCCTTCTAAGACCCCAGAAACATTCCAAGGTGAATAAAAACCCCTTCAGGAGGACAACCAGCACCCCAGAAGAACCGTCCACCACAAACTCAAGATGGTGCCCTGGTGCCTACCCTGCTGTCATGCCCTGTCATCAAAATCTTGACATCTGCATAGGAGAAAGGCAAGAAGTACATACAAACAGTACAGGGCCAAGCTCTCCGTTTCCCATGTTGAATGAAGGTGACAGCAGGCATGCACAGGTCTTTCATAGCCCAGTGGGGAGCCCATCTTTATCAGTAGGCTCAGGCTATTTGTAGGGACTCCAGTGGCAAGCAGAGTTTTTGTTCTGACAATCAGAATTCCAGCAAATGGTAAATGTTCCTTCATGCTGAGAAGTGGGGAATTCAATAATACTTTGGCTGAGTTCATGCTGAGCTGCAAAAATAGGATGAATATGGAGGACTGTGACTCAAAAGACATAAATCAGTGAGCCCAAGCCTCTGCTTTTGTTCCCAAGCTCTCGTCCTCAATTCTCTATCCTCCAGGGTCATAGGAATGGTTTTTTATACTTGTTCTACATGCCTTGGGAATGGGAACGGTGGTGGTGGCTATGATTCTTATTTTCCCTAGACCATGGAATTGCATTCTGAGGGCTTAAAAATGGCCATTCTAACTATGAGAGGGAATTTTATTATCACCTCACTGGGTAAAGATAAGACAGTTTTGGCCTGGGTATGAAGGCGTAAGTCACAAACAATCCCACACCAGTTTGAAATTATGATTAATAAAATGGTTATTTATTTAAAGGGGAAAACTTATAGATCACCATCCCAGACAACAGCCCTTTGCACAATCAGGAAAGGAGCCTAGTCCACGGAAGCAGAGCTGGAAGCCAGAGAGAGAGCAGAGGGAAAGTGGCTGCTTTTGTAAAGGGAGAGAGACCACACCCCAATGGGCTGGTATCTCAGTGGCTATTGGCTGAAGGAGCAGAAGGAGCTCCCGCAACACCTCCCCCTTTTGTTTAAGTAAGAGAGTTCTAAACCTACTATGAAATTATATACAATAAGTACAAATACCCTATTCTAACTAGCTTAAGTCTTATATAATAAATAGCTTGGCCAAGTCAGGAGTGGAAAGTAACTACATTTATATAGTCTTCAACCCCATCAAAGATCTGAGAAGGGAAATAATGTTACCTGAGTAATTAGGAAGTGGAATCAAACAACTTCCAAAACATGCAACAAATCACAGAGACAACTAGCTACCTGGGCAATCACCTAAGTTCATGTTTGCAGCTTTGAAGCAACCAACTTTGGCTAAGGCCTAACATAACTGACATACCATTTTCAAAGGCAAGAAACTTGTCAAAACTATCTTACCCTGTCTTGGCAGGATATGACAGTCCTGTTTTTTTTTCCATTCATGGATACTCTGAAAATATAACAATTCAATTTATCCTATTTGATGGTAATTTGTATCTTTGGTTTTTGTTTGTTTATTTGTTTGTTTTTTGAGACAGGATTTCTCTGTAGAACAGCCCTAGCTATCTTGGAACTAGCTCTTGTAAGACCAGGCTGGCCTCGAACTCACAGAGATTTGCTGCCTCTGCTTCCCAAGTGCTGGGATTAAAGGAGTGTGTCATCACCACCTGACTTGGTAATTTTTGTCTTGCTGTGTGTGTCATATATAATATATGTGGTGGGGAGAGAGACACCATGTAGAGATTTGTGGAGGTCAGAGATTGTTTTTGAGGTAGGGTCTTTCACCAAACCTATAATTTTCCATTTCTTCTATATTGAATGGCTAGGAGGACCCTTGGATTGACATGTCTCTGCCTGCCAGCACTGAAACTATAAACATGTGTGTTACCATGCCAGGCTTCTCTGTGGATGCTAGGGATGTGAACTCCATCTCAATACTTGGAGGACTTCGGTCACTAAGCCACTTGCCCAGCTCTGCATGTAACCTCTGTGCTTCCTCGTGGTTCTCAGGCATTTGCTCACTGTTGGAAGGTATTTGCTGAGAGGGTGTTTCAGAGAACTGCTTTTGCAGTTTAACAGATGCATCCCTCAGCTTTGAGTCCTTCCAGCTCACTTAGGTGCTCTCTCCCTTTACTCTTTAGGAGACAGTGAAGCCACCTGCAGTGAGAGAGAGCTGGTACTGCGCAAGTGGCTGGCACCAGCTCTGCTCCTCCACACTTTTCACCTAACTAGCATATCCACTTTGTTCTTCCTGACAACACAATTTTTCCCTCTATGTTCATTAACTGAACAGATTTTCAGGACAACCAAGGAGACAAGGGAGACTAGAGGAGAGGGGAAGAAAGAAGGCGGCCAGTCCTTTACCTTTTCCTCCTCACAGAACCGCAGGATACATGATACACTCATCCTCATCTATGCTCATTCCCATCTCCCTGCTTGTCATTTGCTGTCCCTTTCTCCTCTCTTCTATGATCCCTCAGGGTGACACAGCAGATGACGTCATCTGCCTCCCTAAGCTTCCCGTGGCTCTGTAATCCCACGGGCTTCTCTGCTTTACTAGGCTGTTATTGTGTGGTGGTCCACCAGTTGGGATTATCTGCTGTTTGCTTGCTTTTAGAATGGGGCTAAATAAATTCTGCTTCAGTCACAAGATATTAACTCCCATCACATAAAATCAAGGATGTGCCAGTGTGCCACTCAGCGTGCTCCTCTGCACTCCTGGATGGAATCGTAATGGTCGTGTTTCTTCTCTGTGACCACTTTTTGGTTTCTTTTTAGGCCACAGGAAGGATGTCACTATGTCCAGTTCACACTAACAAACTCGTCCCCCTCCTTAAGGGTTGTGGATCTATAGAAATTGTTTAGTAATATTCCTAGTACATTTATCTGTTTTCTCGCAGATTTTTGAGTAACCTATTATTATGTGTCTGTATTTTATACTTTGGGTTGTGGTTGACTTCATGTTTTGATTCATTGCTCAGAGTAATTTTCATTTAGAGTCATTTGGAGCTCCTTTGTCTGTCATTTTCTTTCTCTCTTCAGCTTTTTTTGTGCTTTTGAATTTTATGTTTCTATAATGGTTCCCCAAGTCCACTTTGTGCACTATATGTCTAGTTCTAGTGTAAGTTATTTGTAGAGGAAGTACCTGATTTCATTATTGGAGAAATAAAAATTTCAGGTGGGTTCTCTGCTGCTGTAACTTCAAAACCTAGAAGCTTTTCTAGGTCTGATAAAGAAATACATGTCATGTCATGTAAGTAATTCTATTAACACCTTTATATTACACCAACATCTCTATTAAGGCAATGAATTTATATTGCTGTCAACAAGTCTAATCAATTACTTGTGGATCAATCATTCTAGCCTCCTCCTTTTGCTTAGCTGCTAACATCTGTGTGGATAGTTTTCATCATCTGTTCTTTTATGTCTTCCATTTATGAGAAGTATAGAGTGTATTTGAATTGATAATCTGCTCCTTATGAGAAGCAGCTGTATCCACTAGAATACAGAGCTTGTGTGTAACTCCCCTGGCCTCTCTACTCCTCTGGAGCCTGTTGATAGTGTGAAGTTACTTGATGGCCCTCTTGCCTCTCATCCCCTGCAGGCTCATGATTACTTACATCAGCAATTCAGTCAGATTGTTCTGCACTACATTCTGGAATACCCATAACCCCCTCAATCACCTTTTTAAATTGCATAGATTAGGGATCCCTCCCCTAAGGATACATGAGTTTTGACAAATAGCATCAAAACCCACCAGTTTCCCATCAGATGACTTTACCTCCTGGATTTTCCACTGTTCACCTGTTTAACCCTCCCTCCTTACTTTAATTCCATCCCTGTCAGTGACTTTTTTGTTGTCTTCATAGTTTGGTGGAGGGTTTTGTTTGTTTGTTTGGTTTCCTTCAAGCTTATCTTGTGAGCAAAATCCTATGGCACAGCTGCCTTTGCAGACTGACTTCATCCACTTAGCAATGTGTACTTAAGATGATCCACATCTATTTTTATCAATTAAAATAGTAATATGCCTATTACTATTTATTTATCCATTAACCCATTAAAGGTCATCTTGGCTTTTTAACAGTTGAGGTGAGTAAACCTAGGAGTATAATTATTGTCTTCTATGGTAAAGACTGTGTCCAGCTTTATGAAATTGCAAATCTAGCTTTCAAAGCAACTCTACCATTTTTCTGCTCCCATCAGCAGGAAGGAACACTAAAAGGCTTTTGGACTTTGACTTTACACACAATGTGTTAGAACACTGTTCTTTCATTTGTGACTCTTCAGTGTTTACACTTTGTCCTGTGCTCCTTGGATAGATACATCTTCTCTAATAAAGAGTCCGTTCAGATCGCTTTGCCCATTTTGGCATTGGGTTACTTCCTTCTGTTGAATTTGAAGGGTTCTTTGTGCATTTCGGATATTAGACCTTTATCAGTATTTTGTAAGTATTTTTTTTCAGCAATATGCTTTTAATTTTTACTTTGGGAGTAAGTGCCACTTTTCTAACCCCCAAAGCTTGCACACAATGCTAAATGTTGTTAGCAATAGTTCTATCTCTGCCCACCATGGTCACTTTGCTTCCACATGTGATCCCAGCATACTAAAACCATTCCTTAATTTCAGCCATTCTTTACCAAGTAAACTTCATGCACTGAGCCACCACTGCCCATCTCTAGCTGTTTCTTGTCCTTATTGATTTCAAATCAATGACCAGTTGATATTGTGCTTACTCAGTTATCAGAAATCCAATCCAGTGTGTGTGTGTGTGTGTGTGTGTGTGT
>NC_022029.1:41072382-41073799 GCF_000317375.1 Microtus ochrogaster
TGTGTGTGTGTGTGTGTGTGTGTGTGTGTGTGTGTGTGTGTGTGTGTGTGCCTTTATTTGTTTTGGCTTGGAGGAGACATACAAGCCAAGAGGAAGGTAGCCAAGATGTGTGTGGAGTGTCAAGTCTCTGTGAAGCTAATGCTTGTCTGTCTTCCTTCCTATGATCTCCAGTCATCAAGCCTCCTTTACGTCACTTCAAACGCCCCGCTTATGCATCTAGCTCCTATGCGCCTTCAGTTCCAAAGAAAACGGATGACCATCCTGCAAGGTACAAGATGCTGGATCAGCGGATCAAAATGAAGAAGATCCAGAACATCTCTCATCACTGGAACAAAAAATAGGGCAAGCCAAGAAGAGAGGGAGTGAGGAAGGGCCTGCCTGTCTTCCTCTCAGCACCAATCAGATGCAAAGGTACACACCAGGGAAGTCATGCAGCTGGCGCTCCTATGACTGACTCTAAGAGGCAAAGTGAAAATTGCTTGAGATTCCCCTTGGTCATTCTTTTATACATACAACAGGCACTGGATCCGGGGGTCAATCCAGACTCCAACAAGGAACTAGTAAATGTTAGATTTGATTTTATTATATTAGTCTTTTAAAGACTTAAGTTGCAACCAAATTAAAATGATATATCTTGCTCAGAAAATAAAATTCTTCCCACTGCCATGTTTTCTAATCCCCAAGAGATGACTTGTCCCTATGCAAACATTGGCTCAATAACTATGAGGGGTAAGAAATGTACTTCTAAAGATAATTTTCCAATTAAAATTATGTTATGTTGTGAAATTAAAATGTAGTTACATCATTTTTCCTTTTGTTATCCTCCTTCCATACCCTCATGTACACATGCCCTTGATCTCCCTCAGAATAATGGCCTCTTGTTTTAATTGTTGATATTATATATATGTATATATACATATATATTAAATTATATATAGCAATTATATATTTATATTCCTAAATATATAAATACAATCTGCTCAGTCCCTATGTTACTTGCATCTGTATGTTTCCAGAACAGACTATTTGGTACTGTGCTCTTCCCTGAGATAAACTAACTTTCCCCCAGTCTCAGCATTCCTTATTTACTTATAGTTCTTTGTCTGTGGTTGTAGCCCTGGGGGATTTCCCTGTTCCATGTTAACATGTCTGTTAGTGTTGTCCAATTATAAATGCACTGATTTAAATTTAAAATACTCAAAATCCAAGCAGATGTGTGACGTTCAAAGCAAACACAGCTGAAACAAATGTACTTATGAGCACAAAATCAGAGAAAAGATGGGTGATGGGTTGCTTTTTTCATGAATTTTTCAGAATTCAGGTTTAACAAAATAGATCCAAGGAAATGTGTGTGTGTGTGTGTGTGTGTGTGTGTGTGTGTGTGTGAGAGAGAGAGAGAGAGAGAGAGAGAGAGAGA
>NC_022029.1:41073899-41077411 GCF_000317375.1 Microtus ochrogaster
GAGAGAGAGAGAGAGAGAGAGAGAGAGAGAGAGAGAGAGAGAGAGAGCGCTCATTCCAAGCAGCTCCAATGTACTTTGTAGGATTTGAATTTTCTAGACATGAGAGAGACAGAGAGATTTCTGACCACATCTCATTACTAGCAGCTTCTATGTACTTCATAGGATCTGTGAATTTTCTTGACATGCATTTGGCTCAATTCATCTAAATCCTTCCCTTCTATCGGTATAGTCAATAACTGATGAAGTGCCTGTGGCTTAAACTTTCCAGTCTCCAGATCTACTCTACAGGAAACGGTGCTGTAAAGTGATGAACCTAGTTCTAATTCTTCATTTCCAACTTTGTCTCCCTAAGTCTAAAGATCCCTTTAAATTAAATTTTAGCTCATCTAGCTCACAGCCTGCCTACTAAAAAATGTCGAGGGCTCCCCCTTGTTCTCCTCCCTGTTGGTGAGACAAGACATCTTTCTAACCTATGTCTTGTTGGGTGGCTTAGAAAAAGCCATTGTTAGCTTTTCTGTAACTTTACCAATTCTTATTTTGAGCCCGAAATCATGGAAATGAATGCACAGGAAGACTCATGGCCAGAGGTAGCTTTTGATCCCTTCAGACAGACTGGGGTGAGGGGAGGCATCTGCAAATTTGGATTTGATGCACAGCATGTTTACAATTCTTTTCTGCCTGAGACTTGCCACAGGTCCTTGGACTTGTGGTGTGATGCTGCAAGCCTCGGTTTGTGTAACCCACTCTTCCTTTATGAAGGACATGTATCATATTGTAGGTTTGGGATGCTATTGCCGTGCTCTGTAAGTAATAATAGGTACAGAGAAACATTAGTCCAGAGCACTCCATGCAGGACAGGCTGTCTAGGAAAGCAAGGAGCCTTCTATGGTAGCCAGGCTTAACTGCAGAGCGTATAGTTCAATTCCATAAACCATAATTACCTAAGAAACAAAGAGCCAGAGTCTAGTGAGCACTGTGCTGTTGGGCAGCTCATATCTAATGTAGATTATTCTGGTAATTGTTATACAAGTGAGAAATCACTGACATTTTGTTAAGCAAGACAATCGCAATTCTTAGTTCCCTGCCCAGTATTTGGGCAAGAAAAGCTATCTGCAGGCTGGTAGTGCACCTTCTTCTGGATTAGGTTAAGTGACAGGTAATGCCTGTAATGACTGCCGCCTGCCTGTTGCTATGCAGGAGCTTTAATGCCGAATACGCAGAGCTGTTTGACTACACATTGACAAGGTTGGGGAACACTCCTTCCCTGTCTCTCAAAACCTACAGCCTTGAGTTTCAGGCTTCAGTGGAGTTGTTCTTTCTTTCATAGTTGTTTTGGAAGTTAAGGATGTTTGTTCCTTCTGTATTTTCTTCTCTTAAGATATGTTTTGTCTTTTCAACCTTTGCTAGAACTTTAGTTCAACCAATGTACACACGTGGAGAGTCTGTCCTGTTTGTTAATGCCTACCATATTTTTGCACGCAGAAACGAAGGTTATATTCTTACAGCAAATAAAAAAAAGATGCTTTGAATGAACTTTCTCACTTGAGTCATCTTTTTCTTCCTAGAATTCTGATGAAAATGTTCCCCCCAACCCCAGTTTGGCAATATTCAGAATTGCTTCTCTTGTTGGGGTGAATACAGCAACTTGCCCTTTTCCGTTTATGAATTTATGTATGTCAATGATTGCATGTTTTAATAATCTTATCAGTCATGCATGTTAACTCAATAAGTTAATTTGCTAACATGAGTAACCTGTGATGGGGCTACTCAGTGGGGTAAACACTCTTGTTATGAACTCATGTGACATTCCAGGGTAGCCTAGCTAGTGATTAATAACTGGGACTTTACAGTTAGAAAAACAGATGATTAAATCTTGGATCTGACTGATGTGTTCTGTACTGAGTTACATAATCTCTCTCAACTTTTGTTTCATTTACTATAAAATGAGGATATAATGTGACCCCACCCAAAATAATGTGGGGTTGGCCAGAGGGAACAAACTGCAGTTATTAGCTGTTGTTTCTTGTGGAGAAAGGAGACCCAGCCTGAGAAAGAAATTGGACCTTCAGTTAAAGAACTGCGTCCCTCACTGGTTCTCTCCATGACTTAGGTGATCATCTTCCATTGCACCGTGTTGTAATAGGAGCAGGCTGTATCCGCCTCCTGGCTAGCTTAACCCCCCAAAATAACCACACAGAAATTGTATTAATTAAATTACTGTATGCCCCTTTATATTTAGCCTCTTCTTGGTCAACTCTCACATCTTGATCTAACTCATTTCTATTAATCTTTGTTCACCATGAGGACATGGCTTACCGTGAAAACTTCAGCATGTCTGATCTGGAGGCTCCATGGCAGCTCTCCGTCTGACTCTGCCTTCTTCCTCTCAGAATTCATTTCTGTCCTCCCCGCCTATCTAAGTGCTGCCCTATCAAAAGGCCAAGGCAGTTTCGTTAATAACCAATGAAAGCAACACAAATACAGAAGGACCTCCTACACCAGCAGGGATTTACTGCCTAATTGGCTATTTGCACATCACCCTGTATTCAAGGCCCTAGCATAGTCCTCTGTATGGTAGAAACACAATATCCTCACCCCAATATTCCTTTGTTATGTGCTTCTTGCACTTTAGAGTTCTTGCTCCTCCAACTATAATGGTTGTTTGTTCCTATCGTGCCCTACTTCCCCTGACATCGCTGACCACCTCCCTGCATCTTGTCATCTACAGTAGCATCCTTCACTTTATTCAATCCCAGCACGTTTGCTTTGCTCCTCCCCACACAGTCTGCTGCACAGAACTTGTCCTGGAGGAGCAGCATGATTTAGACATCAGTAAGGACAGCCTCCCTTTCTGCAAGATGTCTTACTGACTGTGACTCTTTTGGGGAAAGATTTGTCTTTGTCTTTTTGGGCTTGTATTATCACCTTCCTCTTCCAACGCTGAGCCTGAAATTCTCGTGAATGTGTAGAATGACCCATTTTTCATCCATCACAGGACACAAGTTCTGGGTATTTTCCAAGCATACTAGCATACTCTTGAAAATGATTGAGATAATTCTAGGTCTCATCTCTGCAAGAACAAAGAATTCAGAGAATCTTCGCAATGGCAGTTTTCCCTTCCCTATCACCCAATTCTTAGGTAAGACTAGTCCTTGTAATAAAATAACAGAATCACTACCCCTTCTCTCTTCTGTTTCCTGTCTCTGACCAGCATAAACTGCAGGAGTTCTAGTTATGATACCACTATACACAAGAACAGGTCATGGGCATCACTCACAAGTACCCAGAGAACACTGATCTTCGTTCTTCCTCCCATAACTCCCTGCATCCTGTCGTGTACATGAACAGCCACATGGAATGTGTTCCAGCACATTTCCCGTTTCCTCAAGTGGTAAGATATGGTCGGCTTAATTTTGAGTCTAGAATTTCCATCCACAGCCCTATTCCTAAGACAAAGGAAGGTCATTAGTCTTCTGCAAGACTGCAACTTGTTTCCCATTGAATGCCAGCTT
>NC_022029.1:41077681-41079672 GCF_000317375.1 Microtus ochrogaster
AGTGATGGCAGAGGATGGTAACTATGGTATCCTGTTCTGACCTCCACACACACACCTGCACAGTTAAGTTCGTCTGGCAATTTCTGTGACTTTTCCATGGCATGTTCATGTACCTGGGTAATATGTTCAGCTAATCAGGAATACAGAAATACCTCATCTAAAAATCGGTTACTGCTTTTTTAGTCACAACTTTCCATAGCACACTAGTGAGGAGATCTTAGATGGTAAGGCATAAAGGTAAAAGGATACTAACATATAACATAATACAAATATGCATAAAGTGCCAGAGATTATAATTATAGAACAAAACTCTAGCACAATGGATTTTAAGTTTATTTGCTGTTTTGAGTATCTGCCATGATCCAGGGTCTTTATATACTAACATATTTAATTCCCGTAAGTCAATCTGTCTGGGAAATTTTAAAATTCTTATTGCTGATTAGGAAGTTGAGACTCTGAAATTTTGTAGCTGGCTGTCATAGAATGAGTGACTCAGTTGTCTAGAATGTTCCTGGAATGAACGTGGCTCTAGGTTTGATTCACTGCACTGTAGCAAGGATATCTATAACGATGACATATATGATTTATATGATATTTTCACAGTGAAAGGTAAAGATAAAGTCGAAAAGAAATGTTCCCATGGCGGGGCTCCGTATCATCATTCTGCCTCACAGATTCTTCCTCATGTTGTCCCTTTACAAACGTCAGACCTGCTTGCCCATGCCATGAATCTACTAAAGTTCAGCCATACTCAAATCATTATGGCACAGAATTCAAGATGAAGATTTCCCTAAAATACTAGATTTCTAGTTTCTTTCATTCTTTCATTTAGATTGTTCCCTTTATTGAAGTTATACTGTACAATTGGCATTCTGTATATGTGACTTCTACTTCATGAATTCAACCAGCTATAGGGTGAAAACATTCAGGAAAAAAATGTCTATTCGAAATATGTGCATATCTCCTTTGCTTGATTTTATTCTCTACACAATACAATATAATGAACATTTAGATATATACATTCTGTTAGATACTTTAAATGATGTAGAGATGATTTATATTATACGGGAGGGTTGTCTATACTGCATGTAAATGCTGTATCATTTTCCATGGGGTTTGCTCACTTGCAGACCTGGTATCTGCAGCATCATAAAAGCAATGCTTTGTGGACACAGAGTGGGAAGTCTTGTGGTTGTGCAAATATTACTCTTCATAAATCTGGCCTGGCTCTTTATATAGCATTGTTTGCTGGGTGCATTTTACCCATCTCTCATCAGTTAACCCTAATTAATGACTCTTTTCTCAATGTCCCCAACACAGTTGATGTGGGGAATCATTCTCTGTTGAGTCTGTCTTCCCACCCTGGATAGATGAGTCTACAGCATCTTTATCGTATCCAGCATCTTGCGGGTGCTATATTTCTTTTCTTCTTTAAGTGAGTCTTTGTCATTGAGTCATTCTCCCCATCTGCTGCCAAAACATCCTTGCATTTAATTTTCACAGAGAATCAGCAAGAAAACCAACCCAACTATTGAATAACTAACCTTCCAAAGAAACCCGATGTCAATTTCCACTGACTGTTCTGCAGCCTTTCCCAAGGTTGTCTGCAAGATTTTCCTTACTGAGCATGACCTATTATTTACCTAGGTCAGCTACACCCTCTTTATTTTCTTCTCTCTCCTCCTTTTTCTATGTTGCTACCATGTCTCTCCAAAATTATGCCAGAGTCCCTTTCTTTCAAATTTCTCCTCACAAATTATATCTTTTCTCACAACTTTAATTATCCTTGATTTTATCCAAACCCATAGGTCCTTCCCTTTATTTTTGTAATTCTCTATCTGCATTCCCAACTACTGGGATTAGCAGTTGGATTTCTTCATCTGAGAGCTTTAAAAGAACTAAATGGGAGCCTTGTATTTAGATTCATCTTCAAGTTCCACACAGCCCTTTTTCTGGTGCCCATGTGTCTGGATATTGTCATTGTCCTTTCC
>NC_022029.1:41079950-41094901 GCF_000317375.1 Microtus ochrogaster
TGTGCCACCACTGCCCGGCCACTCATGTTTCTTAACCTCCATATTTGCCATTGGTCATGATTCTTCTCTCTAGCATTATATTACAATCTCCAGGTTCCTTCCTTAGATTTTAGAACATTATGTTGTAGGAGATCAGTCCCTCCCCATCAAGTCCCTTCAAGAAACAGAAAGTTCCCTTACCTATGATCAATGGTGGAATCTTCATTTGAAGAAACAGGCTTGTCATCTACTGTCTCATCCACTGGCCTCCTCACAGATTGAGACACAGCATCTAACTGCAAGCTGACGACTTTACAGAGAGGTCTGGGTGTTTCTGAATCCTCAGACAGTTTCACTTACCTCCTACTCTGTTACCATACCCAGCTTAAAGAGAGAAAAAGAGAGCAGAAACATTTGAATGCAAATACAACAAGCTCAGAAAGCATGCAGTTCTGTGCAATGAATACATTTGTGGAGAATATATTACTGTCCTTTCCCTGGAGGGCAGAGTTCTTCATGATAACAGCTATTAATTCTGCACACTATGTTTGATGTTCAACCTTCCACCAGAAAGTTTCTTTACTGAACAGGATCTTTTCTTGTTTCTGTTTACATGAGTGTTTTCCTGAAATGTCTTCTCTTTTCTATTTGTTGTTACCTGAATTGTTCTCCAAAGTGCAACAGAAAATTTACCTTCTCTTGTCTATGGGGATCTTACCTTCTCAGGTGAAAATAATGTTTTACTTTGATTTATGTTTAACTCTCTGTGAGCCTAATGCTTCACTTCAAGTGACAGCTTTTTGTTTGCTTTTTAACAAGTGAGCAGATTGGTTTTTCAGATAAGGTATCTCTATGTATCCCAGGTTACCCTGGACTTATAATCATTCTACTTTAGCTTTCTGAGTGCTGGGATTAGCAGTGGTTCTCAACCTTCCTAATTCTGCAGCCCTTTAATACAGTTCCTCATGTTGTGGTGATCCCCCCAACCATAACATTATTTCATTGCTACTTCATAGCTGTGATTTTACTACTGCTATTTTTGTAATGTAAACATCTGATATGCAGGATATCTGATGTGTGTGACCCTCAGATTGAGAACCAGTGGATTATATTGTGAGCCACAGTACCTAGTGAATTGCATAGATTTTAATACTTCCCTGTTGTATTATTTTCTTGGTTGGGTGAGGAAGTGTGGCAGCAAGCAAAAGAGGTGGCTGCCGCAGTTGAAGTTGAGGCATCACATCTTGAGCTGCAAGCACCAACCAGAGGGAACAAACTGGGAATGTCACATGGCTGCGAAGTCTTAGAAACCATCCTGTGCAACATACTCCCCACAGCAAACCCGTAGCCCCTGAACCGACCAAAACAGTGCTGTCAATGGCACACGTTTCAAGCACCTGAGCTTACAGGGGACATTTTCATTCAAACTGTCGCGGAAGTCTTCCCATTATAGACCTCCAGGCCACTTGTGCTAGTGTGCTAGAGTTTTTATTCTGCTAAATTCGGTCAGCACCCGCGAGCCAAGGGTGGGCTGAACACTGCCTTATCTTCATGTTGTTCTTTTTTGACCAGTTTATCTCTTTATATCAAAAATATTTTTAAAATGCTGCATTGTTCCATATTCCTCTGCTTTGTTTTTTTAAAGTTCAGAATTCCCAGAGAAGGAAGTATGTTGTGGTCCTTAGGAATGGAAGGCTTGTGTAGTGTTCTACCCCAGGAATGGCTACATGTGGAGGCTTTGCAGAAATACAGTGGTCAGAATGTGATCCTGTCTCCTGAAACAGGTTGGAATGGGCCAGGTGAAGATACGGTAGGTACAAGGCACAAGGGCAGTTGTTTAATCGGCAGCTGCTGGGCTGTCAATCAGCCAAATGAAACAGACGTCACTCTGGGCAGGCTGCTTTCATTCCTGGCAGTGAGCTTAATTGTGGTTAGTGCCTCAAGGACTTGGCAAAACTTATCTGGTTTATTGCAATGGACTGTATTCAGTGCTACGGGGTGAACCTATGAGTCACTTCTTAGGCATTGCTGCCACCTGGTGTCTTGCAGAGGAATGAGTTCTAAGTGATCTTAACTGGTTTTTTAGGATAATGACTCTTAGATTTCCAAAGGATTAGCAGGCAGTGGGGAAGAAAGCTGTCATTCTGGTAATAGTGCAGATGCTGTGTGTTTGAGCCACTAATAAGCTGTTATTGAATGTGTGTGTGTGTGTGTGTGTGTGTGTGTGTGTGTGTGTGTGGTCATCCAGTTAATTGTTTGATACTGGTATGATCTGATACAACTGACTTCAGTTGTTGACACCGTGGGTCTGGTGTCATGCAGCGGGTGTCCTCTTAACACTTCTGATGACCCTCCCCTGTCTTAGTTTATAGTTGCAGTCTCAGGCGTCTGGAGGAGAGATGGGCACATTCTAAGGAGGAGAAAGAACACAAACAAAAAGAATATTTCATGAACAGGAAAAGGCTGACACTGTGCCGGTGTGGCAAATACTTGAGAGGTTAAGATGTGGTGAGGCCCTCAGGATAGGCAAAGGTAAAGGTAGATATATTTTATGTTGCTGTATTAGAGATTGTGTACTTGTTATTAAAAGTAATTGAAAGATTTTTTTTTTTTTACAAAAATATTGGCAGGATTCTAGTGGGATAAAATTTAAAGCTTCAAAGATCATTGTGGCTGTCAAATAGAGAATTTCAGCAAGGATATCTTAGAGATGGGAAGAATGTGGGGCCAGAGGAGGAAGTGTATGTGCATGCCTGAAGTTGGAAACTAGAATCAACAGAACATGACTAGGAGGTTGGAGAAAGATGTTGCTGATGATGAGGGTGAAGAAGTCACTGGTTACATGGGAACATGTAGTGCAGCTGGGCAAAGTTTGGGAGGTGAATTGACATCACTTTATTTATCAATTGTAGAATTTATATGACAAGAATTAGTGGATTAAGATGCTGGTCAGGAGCCGGGCGGTGGTGGCGCACGCCTTTAATCCCAGCACTTGGGAGGCAGAGGCAGGCGGATCTCTGTAAGTTCGAGACCAGCCTGCTCTACAGAGCTAGTTCCAGGACAGGCTCCAAAGCCACAGAGAAACCCTGTCTCGAAAAACAAAAAAAAAAAAAAAGATGCTGGTTAGGGGCTCTAAAGAAAGTTCAGATGTAAGCCAGGAAATTTGAATAGTACAGAATCCATAAATACTGAGTTTGTGGGGACATTTAGCTTTTTGTTACTTGAACTTATCGTTATTTTTGTGGTTTAGGTCAGTGGTTCCTCCCCAGCCCCCTAGACAGGGTTTCTCTATAGCTTGGAGCCTGTCCTGGAACTAGCTCTTGTAGACCAGGTTGGCCTTGAACTCATGGAGATCCACCTGCTTCTTCCTCCCCAGTGCTGGGATTAAAGGTGTGCACCACCACCACTTGGCTCTAGGTTCATGTTTTAGTTAGGGTTACTAATGCTGTGACAAAACACCAAGAAAAAAAGCAACATGAGAAGGAAAGAGTTCATTTGGCTTACATATCTGAAATCACAGTCCAATGAAGGAAGCCCAGGCAGAAACTCAAACAACTCAGGAACCTGGAGGCAGAAGCTGATGCAGAGGCCACAGAGGAATGCTGCTCACTGACTTGCTCTCCTCATGGCCTGTGCAGCCTGCTCCTATAAAACTGGCATGACACCACCCTCATTAGGTCGGGTCCTTCTCCATCAATCACTAATTGAGAAAATTGAAGGTTTGGTTCCTTGCAGCAATGTCCAAAGATAGGAAGTGAATGTATTATGAAGTCTCTGACATCATTTATAGACGAACACAATTGATGAGTTATTAACTCATCCAGTGATGAGTTCATAATTGTATGGACTTAAAGAAGGCAATGGAAACTTAGGAGACAGAATATTAAACACCCTCAAGCTTGCTTGCCTACAGCCTAGTCTTATGGGAGCATATTTTCAATTGAAGTCCCTTCCTCTCTGATGACTTTAGCCCATGTCAAGTTGACATAAAACTAGCCAGCATAGAATAGTGTTCCAGTTTGGATCTGAACTGTCTACAAAAGTATCAGTGGTTGAAGGCTTGGTTCCCTGCAACAATGTCCAAAGGTGAGAAGTGATTGGGTTGTTACGTCTCTGATGTCATTAAATCTAACTTCATTGATATCTAACGCATCATTTGTTGGGTTCCCAGGAGGTGATGGAAACCTAGAAGACAGAATCTAGAGAATGGAGTGGGTCCTTGGATGATGGCATTGGGGTTGTCTTTGCCCTGCCCCTCCCTTTACTGCTTTCTCCACTTCTGGCCTCCAGGAAGTGAGCAGCTTTGCTCTATAATATGATTTCCTCTGATGTTTCTACCTCCCCATAGATTCTGAAACCATGGAACCATGTGACCATAAACTGAAGCCCTGAGTCAGAAAAGCCCTTCCTTCCAAAAGTCTGGCTCTGTCAGGCATTTTGTTATAGTAACAGGACACTAACACCCGGAGTTCTGTAAACGTAATTTTCAGAAGCCAAGACCTTCCATCCACAGGGACTTCATACCAGTCAACGCAGATAGGGAAGTACTTCTTGGATTTAGTTACATGTAATTCGGTGGCCGCTGCCTACATAAAACATGTAGTTATTAAAAGAGACAGGATCCACAGAACCTGGAAAGAGATACAAAAATGACAAGCAAGATGGCTCAGGAGGCAAACAAGAAGGCTCAGTGGGTACAGGCACATGCCACCAAACTTGACAAACTGAGTTCAATTCCATGGTGAAAGGAAAGACGGGATACTCTCAAGTTGTCCTCTGACCTCTACACCCATGCTGAGTGTTCATACACACAAATAATAAACAAACAAATGAATAAATACAATTGAAAAGAAAAAGGGGAAAATGGCCTTAGGGAAGTATAGACTTCTTGGTTTGTGTCAGGAACTGTTTGGAATCAGCAAAGCCCAGGGCCTTCAAAGGTTGCTTAACAAAACAGAAGTTGTGCAGAGTGTTTGTTCTTTTTTATTTCTTTAGAATATTCAGAAAATATGCTGTCTACGTCAGCAGTACATGCACAAGCCTGCTCTTATTTTTATTTATTTACTTTTTGAAGCACCAGTCTTCCTGTCTTTCACTGACTTCTTTCCCTGCCCTCTAGGCTAGGGAAGCCACAGTGAGCGTGCATTCCCTCTCAAGGAATGACAATCTACTGTGTAGAGAGCTTCAGAAGAGAGAAACTGGCAAACCGTGCAAAGAGGGTTGTGCATGGCTCGGGAGAACAGGAAGAACTGCTAACTGTGGCACCTTACAGGAAGAAAATCGGGCAGGACCATGGACCTCCTTCTCGGGCTTAGCTGCCATTTCCCACCCCAATGGCATTCCCTACAAGTACACCAGTTTCCTTGCCCTCCTCACTGAGCTCATTCCCTCCTGGTTGTCTGATGAACATGCATTCAGAGAGCATGCATTCAGAGATTATATATCAACTGCCACGACGGAAGACAAGACATTCTCCTTATAGGCAGGTGAAAGGCAGGCTGGCATGACACCAGCTACAGAAGCTGCTAGGGGAATCCTAAAGATAGTGGAAATGGGCAAGTGTGATTGAAAAGACCCCGAAGAGTAAGGCTTCCTCCTCCTATAAGTGGCCTCAGGTGACCTGGGAAGATGGATCACGGCTCTCTCGAGTCAGAAGACCCTACAATATTATGCAAAACAAGAGGTTCAAATCTTCATGTTCACTCAAGAACACCTGTGAAACTGCCCAGGCCATCCTGGCATATCCAAAAAGCCACCAGGTATCTGAAATAATTGGAAGAATTCATGTGTTCCATTCAGCTGGTGGTCTGGTGAGGATAGTAAGTGCACCTAGGAAACACAGTGGGGCTGGAATAGGGTCTGTGGCACCAAAAGAGTGCTGACTTTTTGCTGCACATGCCTAAAAATGCAGAGAGTAAAGCTGAACTTATGGGGTTAGATACAGATTCTTTAGCTATTGAACATTCCAGCGAACAAAGCCCCTAAAATGAACCAACAAACTTATAGAGCTCATGGCTGGGTTAACCCGGCCATATTGTAATCAGTTTCACTGAAAAATTGTTCCTACCAGAAGAGGAGGTTACACAGAAGAAAAATACATCCCAGAAGACACTGGGGAAACAAAACCATGTGGCATGGGAATAAATTCGTCATAAAATAAATGTAGATAAAAGTAAAACTAGAATGTAAATCAGTTTAAGCTGGGAGCATGTGATTTAGGGAAAAGTAAAATAAGACTGCAAAAGGTATTTATTATTGAAGAAAAGAGATGGGAAAACAATGTTGAAAAATGACTAAGTGGATGAGGTTTAAGGTTAAAACTTAAGAGTATAAAAATGTGAAGTGAAAATGAGGCAAAGGATTGTTGATTTAAGACATTCCATGGAATCTACGTAGTAAAATTAAAAGAAAGTCAGTAAATTTATTTACCAAGAGTTTGTATAAATAATTCAAATTTCTCAGAAATTATATCCAGGAAAGACAAATAATGAGCACAAAAGTAGGTGAGAAGTCACAGTGTCACAAAATGAAAGCAAAAGACCTTAGATTGCCGCGTTCAGTAGATTATCACCGTTCTGTTGCTGTGAAGAGATACCGTGATGAAGGCAACACTTATGAAAGAGTATTTAACCAGGGGCATGCTTACAGTTTCCGAGAGTTAGTCATGATCTTCATGGCAAGAAGCAGATAGGCATGGTGCTGGAGCAGTAGCTGAGAGCTTTGCATCCTGATCCACAGACAGCAGACAGGAGACTGGGCCTCGAATAAGCTTTTGGAACCTTGAAGCCTACCCCAAGTGACACATCTACTCCAACAAGGTCACATCTCTTAATTCTTCCCAAACAGTTTTACCAACTGTGGACTAAGCAATGAAGTATGGGGGCCATGCTCATTCAAACACCACATGCTTATTTAAACTCTTCTTCCTCGGTGCTATCTGCGAGGTGGCTGCCATCTCCTTTGAGGCATCATGGCTGCCCTCTGGCCTCTGGTGAAGCCCAAGATCGTCAAAAAGAGGACCAAGAAGTTCATCCGGCACCAGTCAGACCGATATGTCAAAATTAAGTGAAACTGGCGGAAACCCAGAGGTATTGACAACAGGGTGTGGAGAAGATTCAAGGTCCAGATCCTGATGCCCAACATTGGTTATGGGAGCAACAAGAAAACCAAGCACATGCTGCCTAGCGGCTTCCAGGAGTTTCTGGTCCACAGCATCAAGGAGCTGGAGGTGCTACTGATGTGCACAAGTATTACTGTGCTGAGATTGCTCACAATGTTTCCTTCAGAACCAAGAAGCCATTGTAGAAAGAGCAGTACAGTTGGCCATCAGAGTCACCAACCCCAACACCAGGCTACACAGCGAAGATGAGTAGATGGCTTGCATGTATGTTTTATTTGTGTTTAAATAAAATCACAAAACTGCCAAAAAATAAAAATAAACACCACATGAATATAAAATGGAACAAAACTAAATACAAATTTGACAACTAAATTGTTAAATTTAAATAAAATGCACGAGTTTGTCAGAATATTTTTCTATCTTATTTTATCTTTGTGTGTGCATGTGTGTGTGTGTGTGTGTTGTTAAGGTATGCACACTCATGTATGAATTTGCAAATGGAAGCCAGAGGACAACCTTGGGTGTTTAAAAACCCACTGTTTTTGTTTGTTTGTTTTGTTTTGAGACCGGGTCTCTTACTAGTTTGGAGTTCACCAAGAAGGTAGACATTGGGACCATTGAGTCCTAGAGAACTACCTATTTTCATCTGTCTCTACCTCCACAATGCCTGACTGGAAACACATGTCTGGCCTTTTCTACATGGGCTCAGGGCCTCATGCATGCAAGGCAGTTTCCTGACAAATTTAACTCTCCTTGCTGAATGTTGTTACCACTGGACCGATGCATTTTTATTTTGATCATTGAGAAAACTGTCTCAAATAAATAAATATATGGAAATTGGTTTTATATTAGCAATTCTCTTTATGTCTTTGAACTGTTTTTTTTTTTTTGGTAATGTGTCCCCAAATGAGCACATAAAAATAGCATCTGTCAGTTTAAATAGATTGTATTGTAATTTTATGTCATAACTGAAGAAATGGAAACTACATGTTTTAGAGAAAAATTTACAACCTGGGCTTCTGAAGTAACTACTTTCTTAGTTTTTAAAGTATACAGATATATTTTATTACAATTCATCAAATGATTACGTATACTAATGTATGTATATGGAAATATCACCTATCTATCAGCTATATAGTCATTTACTATGTGTCTTAGTTAGGGCTTTATTGCTGTGAAAAGACACCATGACCATGGTAACTCTTTTGAGGAAAACATTTAAGTGAGAAGCTTATAGTTTCAGAAATTTAGTTCATTATCACCATTGTGGGACTTGGCTTCACGTGGACATGGTGCTGCAGAAGAAGCTAAAATTCCTACATCTTGACCTGCAGGAAACAGGAAGTGGTCTGAGACACCGGGCATGGCTTGAGCATATATGAGACCTCAAAGCCTGCCTCACAGTGACATACTTTCTCCAACAAGACCACACCTACTCCAACAAGACCACACCTACTCCAACAAGACCACACCTACTCCAACAAGGCCACACTTCTAACAGTGTCATTTCATTTGGGGACCATTTTCTTTTAAACTACCACAGTATGTATGGAAAAAATGCATGTTATAATACACTTACATCAACACTTTTTTTTTCTGTTACTATATTAGAGAATGATCTAGTATCTGACTCCTTTACCCACCTTCTTCTAATATATTACACAGTATTCTATCAAAGTACTGCAAAGTGGGCTCTGTAGCATGATTAATAAAAATTCAGAGACAGATATTGGGGTTCAACATGAAGATCAGAAGAGCAAAACAGTCACCTTACCTCTACCTCAGTCTGAAATGGTGATCCTGCCTCCATGAATCCTCAGAATGAGACTGTGTCTGAGAGCTGTCTCCTCCCATTTTATATATCTCTCTAGTCGTGGGATTAAGGGTGTGCACCACTACTACCTGGTTTCTATGGCAAGCTAGTGTGGCTACTGGGATTAAAGGTGTGGGTCATTGCTGCTTGGTCTCTAAAGCCAGTGTGGCTGTTTTACTTTTCTGATCCTCAGGTAAGCTTTATTTATTAAAATACAAATGAAATGCCACTACAGGGCTCCAAGGCATGATGACCTAAGCCTTCATCCATGCTATGTGTCCTGTGTTCACCAGTGGTGTGTGGCCTAAACTTCACCAGTGCTGTGTGTCCTAGTGTTCACCAGTAATGTGTATCATAAGCCTTCACCAGCATTGTGTGCCTAGCCCTACACCAGTGCTGTGTGCCCTATGTTTACCAGCGTTGTGTGTCTATCCCTACACCAGTACTGTGTGCCTCGCCCTACACCAGCACTGTGTGTTTATCCCTACACCAGTGCTGTAAATCCCTTTACATGGCTGATGCTGGAGAGCAAAAAGCCCTAAGGAGGCTCGTGTGCTTCCATTTCTTCATATCCAGAAGCTTCTACACCTGATACTTTGTGAGAAGGATCCATGTGTGGGGTGTGAATGGAGGAACTGGGAAATGAAACTATACAGCAGGTAGATGAAGTCTCAGGCCAATCCCTTTGAACGGGAGAGAGAGACAGTGTAACCAAAAACCAGGAAGAAATTGTTCAAGTGGTCTTATCCCGTGCCCCTCAGAAAGTTGATGCTGATTGTAGCGGGAAAACCTCCTTTGAAGACTGCTGTCTAAAGCAGGTGTTTTGACGCCTGGTTGACCCTTCTGAGATGGACATATGTCTTCCATGAATTTGCATGTTTTCTTCTTAACTGGGGGATGGTGACACAGACTGAATGGTCACCAAGCTAATTTCCCTTCCACATACGTGGACACTCTAATTCAGGACCCAATCATGTCAGTCTCTGACTGAGTTCTGGCCAAAGGAGGGTGAGGATAATAACCCTGGGCACTGGGGTCTGATGAGCACTCGCCAAAATTTCCAGTTAAGTTTGTCCCAGAACAAGGATAAAGGCCCATGAATTGTATGAAGGAAAGGAAGAGAAGTCATTAAGTTCATGGCTTCTCTTTTCAAGGGAAGACAAGAGGTACCAGAGGAGAAGGAAAAAGAATTTAAAAACTCAAGGGGAGGCAGTGCCAAAGGGTAGGTCTTTTGGGATTCTTTGCACAGTGTGGGTTTTCTCGTTCACTTGCCTACTCTGGTCATTCTTGCTAGTGATGAGTTACACGTGGGCCATAGGGGTGGAGTTAGAAACCTTCCTCTTTGTCACTGGGTTTTCTCACATGCTAATGCTGCAGCTTTTGTGCAAGGCTTCTAGACATCATCCTCCACCCTACTCCCCTGCCTCAGCTCCCTTCTGAGAGCTGTAGTCCCAGAAATCTTTTGGGGTAGCTAAGAGTGAGGCTCTGTCCTCTGTCATTTTAAAATCTCTTCCTGCTACTGATGGTGTAGTCCCTGCCAAAGAGAAACCACAAAAGCCTACCTGTTCTATCTCATAGTCAGAGAGGATTCGCATCCCCTGTAGCAGGACTTGCTGAAATCCACTCATTGCAAATTTGGTCTGAAGTTGCTCTATCCTAGAAGACAAATACTATATGAAGAAATTAAAAACATGAGGCCCAGCTCTCTCCTCCAGTCAAGTAAAATGCCTCCCCCAAAACAATGTCAAGAGGAAAATAGTGACCCCAGACCCTGTCATCATGAGGAAACAGAAGGCCAAAAAGTTGTTGAATCTTCTGAGAAAAGGCCTAAGAACTTTGGCACTGGACAAGACATCCAGCCCTAAAGAGATCTCACTGGCTTCCTCAAATGGCCCTGCTACCCCAGGCTGTAGTGGCAAAGGGCTCCTCTATGTCTCAGAGTACTTCCTGCTGTTAAGTCATTTAGTCAAGCCTGAACCAACAAATGGCTACCCAGCTGCTTAAGTTTGCCCACAAGGACAGGCTACAGACAAATCAGAAGAAGAAGCTAAGACTGTTGGCCCATGCTGGGAAGAAAGCCGCTGGCAACCAAGAGACCACCTCTCCTTCGAGCAAAGGTCAATACAGTCACCACCTTGGTGGAGAACAAGAAGGTTCAGCTGGATTGATTGCCTACTGTGCAGAGCTCATTGAGCTGATGAAGTTCCTGCCTGGCCCATGTCACAAGATGGGGGTCCCCTACTGCATCGTCAAAGGAAAGGTCAGGTTGGGGTGACTGGTCCATGGGAAGACAGGCACCACTGTTGCCTTCACACAGGTTGACTCAGAAGACAAGGATGCTCTGGCTAAGTTGATAGAAGCGATTGGGATTTAGCACAATGACAGATACAAGAAGATCCGCTGCCAGTGGGGAGGCAACATCCTGGGTTTTAATTCTGTGGCTCACATTGCCAAACTGGAAAAGGCTAAGGCCAAAGAACTAGTCACTAGACTGGGCATGTACACTGCTAAGTTTTCTGTACATGAATATAATTACAAAATTATCTTTAGAAAGACCCCCCAAGTAATGTGGTTTTGCCAATGAACGGCCCCCAAAGAAAGGGCAAGAGCAGGAAAGCTTCAGCCAAATTTTACCCTCTAGCCATTCGTGTGCAGTTTGCTCACAGAGGTGAGGTTCTTGATTAGTCTGTTAACACTCACTGTTTGACAGAGCGTTCTTATGGTTTGATATAGAGAACGAGGAAAAACACACAGGTCCAATTCCAAGAAGAAACCCAGTGGGAGAATAGACGAAAGAAAACTAGTGTGAGATTGCTATACTTAAGGATTATACTAACAATGCCAGAAAAAAAAAATTAAGGAGACCAAGATCTAAAGTAAGATGACACCTGCTGGCAGGCGTGTAAAGCTTTGCTTGTGAGAAGCGGAGACATCGTTTTGTTGTTGGAAGAGAATTTGTAAGCCCTGACATAGTCCACTGGTATAAGCAGCACATCTGGAGGATGCAGAGAGCCAAGAGAGAGAGAGAGAGAGAGTTTTGTTCTAGAGAATTTCATGAGTTCTTGTAGTCTTGTTGTAGTAAACATTTATCCACTCTGAGAAAGTGTTAGCAAACACCACAAGACATTTACTTCCTTGACAAGGCTCATCTACAGCATTGCTTTAGCTGCTAAAGTTTTTATGCATCCTACATAATTACATGTTACAAGATTTAGCGGGATAAATAAACCATGTGTCTAGATAGCTTCCCGAAGTTTTAAATGAGGGCTCCTAATACTATCTATGCTTCGTTACTTAGTTATGTATAGGGCAATTACCAATGCTAAGGATGACAGCAATAATTCCTTTGGTTTGGGAGCATTCCCACCAACACTTGGATACAAAGTTATTTAAAATGGGGTCCTAGGCTATTGATACATCTTACCTGTCACATCCAGAGTTACCCGAGATACCTCTGTTGATTTTATGTGATCACTTACATGAAGTGGGGGCTTCGCTGAGGAAATCTGGGTAGCCTCAGTATTTATGAGCAGTCGTCATTGGGGTTGGAGCCCCACTCTACCTTCAGGGAGTAGGATATTCCTTACAGTGTTTTCTTTCTTTGCAAAAGGGTAAAGTCTTGTTTCTTAAGACTCTATGGAGTGAGTTCTTTTTCTATGTCCTGGTTTTCCACAGTGAGAATCCTCCCTTGAACACTCTTTCATAAGCTTGTGGGTTCTCAGAGGTGTAGGTTATTATCTGCCTGGGAAAATACATTAAAGGGCAAAGTTAAAAAATTCGGCTTATTCTTGTGTCTATAATGAGTGATTCTGGGACCTTAGAACCATACAATTGTATTTTTATTGTTGAAACACCTAAAAGTGTTTTGTTTTGTTTTTTTTTTTGGTTTTTCGAGACAGGGTTTCTCTGTGGCTTTGGAGCCTGTCCTGGAACTAGCCCCGTAGACCAGGCTGGTCTCGAACTCACAGAGATCCGCCTGCCTCTGCCTCCCGAGTGCTGGGATTAAAGGCGTGCGCCACCATCACCCAGCTGATACACTTAAAAGTTAAAGTTAACTTGAAGTGCCTGGGATCCCTACAAAGTCTGTGCTTCTGAGCCAGGATGTTTAATGGATTCAGAGTAGAACATTTAAACCTCAGAGACACAGCATCTAAGTTGATCATTGATAAGGCTCATGTAGATTCCCAGTAAGAGCAAAAAAGCTCAAAAAGTGATGCTTGTTAGGCACGCTTTTTTGTGTGCTTAAAGGAAAGAGACCTTTCCCTGGGAAGAAATGGTAGAGAAACCTATGCTGTTGCCTGCTGAGCCTTCATGCTGGCCTGTCAACGGTTGTTTTCATTTTTTTTTATTTAAATTCCTTCTTTTGTTGAAAATAGGTTCTTTTTTGTGAATTGTTTTCTGTTTATGGTTTCACTTCACCAACTCCTCCCAGAGCCTCCACTTGGCCCATCACCTCCAAATCCAACCTGTTTATTCTCTTGTTAGGAAACAAGTAGGCATCTAAAAGTTAATAATAAAATAAAATAAAAACAGACAAACGGGTGCAGAACAAGATAAGCAGAAGAAAAAAAAAGAGCCAAAAGGCATAAGAAACATACAGATGAGGCTGTACATGTTCACACAAAAAAATCCCATAAAAAACACAAAACCAAGGCTGGGCGGTGGTGGCGCACGCCTTTAATCCCAGCACTTGGGAGGCAGAGGCAGGCGGATCTCTGTGAGTTCGAGACCAGCCTGGTCTACAAGAGCTAGTTCCAGGACAGGCTCCAAAACCACAGAGAAATCCTGTCTCGAAAAAAAAAAATTAAAAAAAAACCCACAAAACCAGACACCATAACATATATGTAAAAGACTTATAAGAAAAAAATTCTTGACAAAAGATAATGAAAATTTCCAGGAATTCATTTTAAGTTGGTTTTGTGCTGGCTGTGTACTGCTGGGTGTGGGACTTGCCTTTAAGAGTGGTTTGTGCCCAGTGAGACTCTGATGAAGAAAGCTAATTTTCATTTGAGAGGAGAGAGCTTCGGGGTTAGGGAATGGGTACTTGTGTCCACTTCTTTCCATTGGGACTCCATGTGGCCCAGACCTGTGCAGGTCCTGTGCATGCTCCCTGAGCCCTAATGTGCTTAGTAGGCCTTGTCTCCTTGATGCCTTCCAGTCCCTCCAGTTCTTAAAATTACCCTGCTTCCCCTTGAGGGGTTCCGTGTGCCCTGACAGGAGGTACCCCATTTAGGACTAAGTATTCTAAAGTCTCTCACACCCGTACACTGTCCCGCTGTCTGTCTCTGTATTTCTTCCCATCTACTTCAGGAGGATGCTTCTCTGATGATGGCTGAGCAAGGCACTGATCTATGCGTACAGCAGAATGTCGGTAGGGTCATTGTATGGCTACCTTCCTTTAGCAGAACAGTAGTGTGTGGTTCTCCCCTAGGTCCTTAGCTTATGTTGTCTCCGGTTCTTGGCTGTCCGAGCAGTGTTGAGGATGGCTTGCATTTCATAGAATGGGCCACAAAGCCAATCAGCTCTTGGTTATTATTCCCGCAAGATTTGCCCCACTATTACACTAGTGCATTTTGCAGGCAGATCACTATTGTAGTTGTTAAAAGTAATAAAATATTATGTGATTGTTATTGAACTCTCAGTGCCTTTTTTCTTATGTATCTCCTTCAAACCCTGTTGTCCACAAGTGTAACTGGTTTTATGTGAGGGTGAGATTTTTAACACTTGTGGAGAATCTGTGACTTCGATGATTCTTGATGCTTATGTCTGCTGCTTAATTTCTCTGTAATTCGTCCTTCTGCTTCTGGATGAACTTCCTGCTCTCCATTCTTTCCCTGCCCAGATGGAGACCCCATGGTACTTTTCATTAACTGGAAAGTATAAATTCACAGTTGCTAAAAATACTGGGATTATGCCACTTCCTGTTGTCTCAGGAACTCAGCTGGGCGCCAAGAGTAACATTTTCTGATCTGTCCTGCCCCATCTCCCATTCACCCCACTCATGTTCATGACCATCTCCCACTCACTCCCACTCATGTT
>NC_022029.1:41095001-41100855 GCF_000317375.1 Microtus ochrogaster
CCCACTCATGTTCATGACCATCTCCCACTCACGTTCATGATCTTCAATTACTGCATGTCCCAGCTGTCCTTATTGCCTTTGCCTATCATGCCTCCAATGGTTGATAGGCATCAGCTAGTGAACCATTACGACTTTGGAATGTGGCAGGAACCCACACTGGACAGCCCTGAGGACACGGATACGGGAGGGATGAGTTAGTTATATTCTTAAATTCTAGGCAGAGAAATGTAGTCACCACCAGTCAAGGTCATAAGCCAATAGTGCTCAGTTAGATAAGCACCTGGTACAGAAAGGTCCGGGGACCCTGTACTGTGAATGTGCTCTTGGGGCCCCCCTGGAGACTCCTGCCACTGTCTGGACCTCACTAGCACACCATTACCGACCAGCTCCGCAACTCTATGGTGTATGAACTGTCTGAACCGTGTGACTTTGCATGGGTGACCCCTTCCAGCAATTGCTTTCTTATGGATCAACTACATCCAATAATAGCTGGAATGATTACATTATAAAATGTACATAAAGTTCATAACGAACGCAGTGGGGTCGAGTAACCATGGACTGAAATCATGAGCCACAGCCAATCTTAATCCCTCTGAATTGCTTCCCACGGGTCTTCGACCGCAGTGACTGAGGCCTTCACAGCTGTGGGATGTGTGTGCAGGTGTGTGACATGGGTGAGCGGAGGGGAGGAAGGAAACCTAATTTCTTTAAAGAACACAGGCATAGGTCCAGTACTTCCTGTGAGAAGATCTCCTTGGGACAGGACTTGGCATGTTCATCTACTGTGTCTTCAGCACTTGCAGAAGTAAGCTGTTGTACACTGGTCTGCACAAAGCACAGAGGCAAACTCGTGCCTGGGGACACTCGCTTTTGAAACAGGTCTTCCTGAGTTGAAAAGCTTGCTCTTCCTTGCTAGTTTGACACCACCCTAAGCAGCTGAAGGTATTTCTGTCTCCCCGCACTGTGGCATCTTTCTATTTTTATTTTTGTTGGTATTTTACTAAATTTCTCAGACTGACCTTAAACATCCGATGCTGCTTCTCCTGCTGCCTTAGTTCTGAAACCACAGGTGTGCACCATCACCTCCTGTGGTCTTTGAAAGAACGTTATGCTGTGGAGATGCGGTCCCCAGAAACACCTGCCCTGGCCTCATTTGTTTTCAACAAACACCTGCTTTTGGGGAATCCTGCACGTCCAGCTTGCCAACTCCTCCCTCAGGCACTCTTTTCGCGGTTGCCTGCTGGCTTTCCTGGCTGGATGACCCGAAGGAGGTGTGGCTAGAAACCGTCTAAAACTGATTGCCATGCCAGGTACCCAGCAGGGCTTGGTGACAGTGGTCAGGAAGTAGTGGAGAGACACAGGGAGGAAGATGCCAGCCCAGTCAGGTAGGAGACAAGTTTCTACTGCACATTTTCTGAGATTTTCAGGCTTTCTATAATCCCCGCTTTCCCAGGTGACATTTTTCAGCTGATATCTTGCCTGTTCAGTGATGATCAAAATCGTGATACGCTGGAATGATCATTTCAGAGAAATGGCTTCAATTTAGGTTCAGACTCATTTTCCCACAATAACTCTGGAGCAAGCTGAGACTTCCCATGTGGAATCTGGAAACTCCAGCCATTACTCTGAGAGGTCAGTTCAGAGCACCGAAAAGCTGAATTCCTCATTCTGACTTTCAGATGGGACAAATCTACTGAATATGAACAAAAAGACACTAAACTAGGTTAATGGTTCTGGTGCTCAATTATTTTTCCTGCAGCTCAAGTTAAAATTGGGAGAGTTGTTGTAATGATCATCTAGCTTGTAATTAGAACACTGCCTGCATTAAGTGGCCACTTTTTAAACCGCCTAGAGCTCCAATTGGTCTGGCCCTGACCTCTGTGTTAGTTCACAGTGCTGTCACATTTGACCACACTTCATTTTCCCCCTAAAGCAACTCTCATAATTTGGAATTTCACACTGGATGTCTCTCTGAAACACACACACACACACACACACACACACACACACACACACACAAATAAAACTCCATGACATTTTATTTGGGAATTATAAAAAGCAAAATAACCCTTAACATTGCCTAAGGATTGCACTACTTTGAGATTACGAATTACAAATCAGTTTATCAAATAATAAAGGCACTAGCAGGAGGTTTAGAAGTGTAATGTGAAAATACATCCAGCAGGTGGCACTGCTGTGTAGGAAGAAAAGTTACACTGTGTCAGAGTAGAGTACACTGTGTCAAAATAGAGTAGAGGCTGGCATGTGGTGTTCCTTGGAAGTCACCTGAGAGTCTTTAGCCCTTCTAGTCTCTAGGCACCGTCTTCGGTACGGATGTGATGGCTCAGTGGGTGTGAGACAAGGTAGTCTAGCTTGTGGAATCCACGGTCTTAGGGATTAATGTGCGTCTGTCTGCCAGGGTCCGGTCTTGCTGATCTTCTAAAAAGGAACTGAAAAATCAATTCCATGACCAGTTCTATATCACACACTGACTGTCAGGGGTTGCCATCCTCATGACAAAGAAGCCCGAAGGCAAGCTAGAAATGGCTTGACGTAATAGTAGATTCAAAATAGTTTTTTCACAGTAGAGACTGAAGATGGAGGAAGCTTTTTACTGCTGTGGGTAAGAAGGGCAGGAGCAGAGGAGGCATTAACCAAGGCAACAGTGGGAACTCCACCATAATCATATACATTGCACGTACTCATATAAAGGCGCTTTATGGTTAGGCACCCTGAGCATGCTCAGTTGAGGCAAACAGTCCTGAGCATGCTCAGTTTAAGGTTCTAATTAAAAGGAATGATCGCAGATGCATGATGGGGCACACTTAGCTCAAAATTATGGAGTACAGACTGGGTGGTTAAAATGGTGGGCCGGAGCACACAGGCATGGTGGACTCATATTATAAAACTCCAGCCTTAAGTAAAGACTTCCTGGCGGATGCATTACTAAGGCCTTAACCCTGAAGGTACCCACCACACTCAGCATCTGGTAAGTACTGCTCTGTGTAAGACCTGGAAGAGCTGGCAATTGCTTGGCTTTGCTGTTGGTGTTTGTCTCTGATGACTGTATGTACAGCGTCATTTTTCTTGCCCTTGTGGTCCTTCAAGGATGCAGAAGGAAATAAGACAAATTGTGTGCCCTGAAGGGTGGATCCAGGAAGAAAAAGGAAAATGGACCGTCTATATTCAAAAGCAGATGTTCTGCTTCATGAGCATTGCTCCACTTCCCATTGACCAACACTCGGAACACATGGTAACAGCCATCACTCTCTCTGGCAGGTAAGGAAACTGTGGTTCAGAGTTGACAACCATATTAAACATTCAGCTGACTAGTGACAGGTGAACTCAGAGCTCCAAATCCAGTGGATACCCTGTGGAAAATATGTGGCTTGGGAGACTAACATGCATTTGTCCTATGTACCACAGTGATGTGCTTTCCCGTATTAGCTGTTGCACTGGCTGGTTTTAGGTCAACTTGACAGCGGCTAGAGTCATCTGGGAGATGGGAACCTCAGTTGAAGAAATGCAATCAGACTATAGGCTACTCTGTAGGGCATTTTCTTATTTAGTGATTGATCAGGGAGAGTCCAGTCCCTTGTGGGTGGTGCCACCCCTGGGCTGATGGTCCTGGGTTCTATAAGAAAGCAAGCTGAGCAAGCCGAAGGGAGCAAGTCAGTAAGCAGCCCCCCTTCATGGCCTCTGTATCAACTCTTGCCTCCAGGTTCCTGACCTGTTTGAGTTCCTGTCCTGACTTCCTTCAATGATGAATTGTGAGGTGGAAGTGTACGTCAAACTCTTTCCTCCCAACTTATTTTTTGTCATGGTGTTTATTGCAGCAATAGAAGCCTTAACTAAGACAGGTGTCAAGGAATTATGAGTCACTGAGGGTTCTTGGGACAATGAAATACTGATTTGGCTGAGGCAGGGGATTCTGCATTTCCAGTGAGTTCATTTTTGATAGCAAAGGTGCTGTTTGGAGGTCCTGCCTCTGAGGAGCAAGGCTCCCATCCTTCGCGGCTCCTACGTCTTTTCATTGTCTTAGATTTTATTTTATTTTTTGAGACAGGGTTTCTCTGTAGCTTTTGGTTCCTGTCCTGGAACTAGCTCTTGTAGACCAGGCTGGCCTCGAACTCACAGAGATCTGCCTGCCTCTGCCTCTCGAGTGCTGGGATTAAAGGTGTATGCCACCACCGCCCGGCCAATTGTCTTAGATTTTGAAGCCAAAAGCAATTCACATTCTCTTTCTTAAGTAGTTAGTCCTAAACAATCTAAGTTTTTATGTTCTAACTCTAACGCTTAGCAGTCATCTGGAAAGCTATCTGTGTATACACATATGTAAAGAGAAAATAAGATGTTGCTTTCTCTTTAGCTTACTACAATTATTTCCTAATGGGATATAAGGTTCATGAAGCCCTTACTCCTTGAGTTTTGAGCCATCAGAAAGAATTTTGTGCTGGTTAAAAATGGGAAACTTACACACACATGAACACACATATGTACGCACGTGCGCACACACACACACACACACACACACACACACTCCTTACTTCCTATCTCTCACCACGTGAAGTCCTACACTGCTTTAGAATTCTGTATCAAGAAAGCAATCACCAGTTGTGGGCTCTTAACCTGGGCCAGAACGACAAGCCAACACTTCTCTCTTCTTTGCGGTGTGAAGTCTCAGGTATTCCATTTTACCAATGAAGAAGGGTCCAAGACAAGGATCACACTCAAGAAAACAAAACCAAAACCACGTGTATTTGCATACAGCGAGTCATAGTTTTGTGAGCTCTAAGCCATGGAGAACATCTCAGAAAGAAGATGCTTTATTTTTTGTAAGTCGGCAATAGTAACACACCAAGAGCCTGCCACTATTTCACTTTATCAACTCCAATTGTTTGCTCCTGTTTGAATTTCGACAGGGATCACAAATATGAGCCATGTGCAGGCATTCTGATCTTCTCACAGGAGAAGAATCCACAGCAGCTACTCCCTTTGAGCCACAAATGGGTCCATAAGCTTTATGGTTAACTGAATTTTAACTATGGAAGAACCCCATACTCTGTGGAAATGGCAATATTAAATTACCAAGGTGCATTTTAAGCTATGTACAGGTTAGATAAAAACATTTGCTAATTTCATTCTCCTTAGATCTCACGGGCACTGGTGACAGGCTGAGCGACCATCTTTGTGATTAACAGCCTCTGGCCTACTGTGAATGAAGCAGCAGTTGGAGCTTAGGTTACATTTCTTCAGGCCCCATGCACTATAGATAGTGAGTGGGATTCAAACTTTTGAGTTTTAAGACTCTTTTACTAAAAAAAAAAAATAAGTGGGTAACTTTTAGAACAAGGACTCACACAGACTCTAATGGGTATCTCTCAGAAACCCTTGAATTATTTCCTTCCCTTTGAATCATAAAATATGGCTGGTGCCCCAACAGCTCCTTCTACTGAGGCGAGGTAAAAGAATGGGAAATGATCTTTTACCAGGGTAAAAGAGGCCCTTCACCCCCTGCGGTCTCATTTAAGTCCCTTGCTGAGTCAAGTATTTTGACATAGTTGGCTAGAAACCTCTGCAAACATGAAGTATACATAGAAATTATACTTTCTATCTGAAAAGACCACAAGCCAGGCCATCATGACAGCTGGCGGACAGTGCTCTGGACAGGAGATCTTTCTTAACCACTGTGTGACATCTATGCAACAAAATTAATTAATTAATTAATTAATTGCATCTCTACATTTTAACCTATGTTTTTTGCCTCAGTTACACTTTCTTCTGCCTACCAGTACCCACAGATCTTATTATTTAAAGGAAACCCTCATTCTGACAAGGAAACATGCAGACTGAC
>NC_022029.1:41102747-41145507 GCF_000317375.1 Microtus ochrogaster
CTATGTTCATAGATTATCTCCTTTAAATGAAGCAAATCCTCCAGGCTGCAAGCCCTCGCATGGCTGCTGCTCTGCTCAGGGTACAGGCTGCTCTATCCTCGATTGTCCTCAAGTCCCTCTGCCCATTTTCCTAGTTAGTAAACTCAGTAACATTGCTTCCCTCTGATGTATCTTGAATTCCTGCTGTGCTCTGAGGCCCCGAGGGGTCCTTGAGCTGCTTAGACTGCACTGAGAAGCTATGTGCTTGCTAGTGGTGGGCAGCGGCAGCCAGTTTGGGAACCTCGTCATCACCGTACTCTGACTTGTACAGTGAGGACAAGTGGAGAAGGCTTGAAGCAGAAGCCTTTGAGGTTAGCTGTACATTAATTCCCAGTGTTGCAATAATGCTATTGTTTCTATAACATCAAAAGCATTTCTATGCATTAAAGATGAATTTTAATTTGAATAGCCAGGGTTTGAATAGTCTGTTTTTGTTTTTATTTTGTTTCGTTTTGCTTTTGAGGAAGATGGGGTCCCCAGTGGGCTACTATTACATTTCAGAAAGGCGAAACTAGAAATGCTACCACATTGAGGGTTTACAAGCAAAAGCCTGGTTTCCAACTACAGAATAAATGTTTATTTTCTCAGCCAACTTGAGCGAGTTCCTTGGTTCTCTGTGTCTCTGTCTCATCTGTGTGACGTGAGTCATAAAGGCTGTTCTCTCTCAATGAGGAGCATCGGAAAGATACTGAATGTGAACATGATCTTTGAAATCGCCTCCTTCATACTTTTCTCACCGTCCCTGCCACAGAGAATTGACTAACTGTACAGTATGTCCTGTAAATCCTTAATCAATGAGTGCCTCTCTGCCCAAGCCACTGCTTTGGTCGCGGGGCTCAGATGGGATGCAAGTGACTGGAAAGGAGCCATTAGGGGAGAACAAGGAGACACTCAATCTCCATGCATTTGAGAGCTAACAAATTAGACATCGTAAGTCAGTTTATCTCATAAATATGTATGTGTCCTTCGGGACAGAACCACTCACTCCAATCCAAGAACAAAAGAAAGTGGGTAATGGTGGGACACCTGAGGTTCTTGAGATAACCTTACGGACCAAGTTACCTTTACAAATGAAAATTCTAAGGTCAGATCCTGAGGTTTTCCCCCAGGGCAGTAGAGCACTTCTATGTCCCTTTTGGTGATGGACAGATCTCTTCCCTCTTCCTCTACTCAGCAGCCATCTCTCACGGAGCTGAGGAGCCTCCAGGCTTTGTCAAACCTTTTTTTTTTTTTTTTTTCTGAGGATCAGATCCAAGAACATCTGCCCGGTGAATCCCCAAGGGCTTTTTATTGATTTTAGCCATGTTAACTGTCAAACATGAAACAGAACAAACAGAAGTTGTGGGAACTCAAACCTTTTTTTTTTTTTTTTTTTCTGAGGATCAGATCCAAGAACATCTGCCCGGTGAATCCCCAAGGGCTTTTTATTGATTTTAGCCATGTTAACTGTCAAACATGAAACAGAACAAACAGAAGTTGTGGGAACGAAAAACTCTAAGTCTTGTCAATTCGTGGTTAGTGTCCTCCAGGGAACGAGAACCATTAGTACACACACTCCCCCCGACACACACACACCAGCATACAAACACACAGAGACAGGGCTGAGGCAGAGAAAAAGGTTTCCTCTCAAGCACTGTCTGCTGGCTGAGAGCAGCCAGTCTTTCTTCTGTCCGTTGCTTTACTTATTTATGTTCTGGGAGGTGATTTCCAGCAGTCCATCTGGGGCTCCCAAAAGAGTAAACATTCGGTTCGTTGTCCTTCAGTTCTTCTTCCTGTAGACCCAGCTCCTGCAAACATCTGCTGGTCTACTGTTCCGTAGACTCAGCTCCTGCAGACATCTCCTGGTCTACTGTTACTTTTTCCATGATGTCCTTACCTGCCTCCCCCGGGCTTAGCTCACAGCCTACCCAACCAGCCTGCCTTTAGCTTCTGAAACACAGATCACATGGGTCATCATGATCTCTAAGTGTGGAAGGCCTCATCTCCATTAGCTGCCAAGTGTCCTCACTTCACCCAGTACAAAACTGTTTTTATCGAGGAGGCAGAGAGAAACTGAGTAATTTGTAGCCACACAGGGGGAAGAACTTGTAAACAACTGGGCTTTTGTATTTTTTAAGATTTTATTATTTTTAATTATGTGTCTGTGTCACAGGTGGTTGTGGGCTGTTTTGTGTAGGTGCTCGGCACTGAACCCTGCTCTCTGTAAGAGTAGCCTGTACTCTTAGGTACTGATCCTTTTCTTTCCCCCTTTTGGGGATGGGACAGTTGTTCTTTATACCTTACTAGTCTTACTATAAAGTCTCAATGTATGTGTCCTTTCTAGACACACATTTGTGTTCTCAAATTATGTCTGTATGTGCTTTGTATGATAAGCCCGAAGGAAAATTTTAAGTACTTTGCATCCTTAAATGGGCTCAGTCAGAACAAACCCTTCTCCCATGTAGCCATGGATTCCAGATTACAGGGTGAAGCTCTCCTATGGCCCTTTATTTCAAGCACTCTGTGCAGGCCTTATCCTGGTTTCCTGCTGCACTGAGTTTTCGGTGTGGAACCAGTCTCCTCCAGTCCCCATTCTGGATGGGCATCTTTCAGGCTACATCCTTTCCTTTTCTGGTGCTGTTAGGGCCATGTCAGCTGCATTTCTGCTGCTGTTGTTGAATTTAAAGAGTTAGACTGTAGTGTTTGGTGTGATAAAAATGTGAAATACTGTTGCTGTTTTCTCTTTCTGGGTCCTTACTAAGTGCCTACTCTATACATGCTTATGACGTACTGGGAGTTAGGTTTTTATGGAATTTGGCTTTATTGCCAGGGCAAAGCCTTTGATGAGGAACAGGAATATCTACCCAGTCTGATCCCTTTCCATACCAGATCCACATCCACGGCTCTCTGGGCTGTTGTTTCACAGTTGAGCCCAAGTGGAAGGCTACCTTCCCTCAATGAGAGGAAGAACATGACCCTATTGACAAGCTCTGAATGCCTGTTTCAGGCCTCTGTCATGCGACCCATGTGAGAAACAAGCCCATGCCTGTGCAGGTGACCCTCACGGTAGCCTAGCAAAGCTTATATTGACAATTTTTTTTTGAAAAAAAAAAGAAAGACTCCTAAGAGCTCTGGGTGCATGCCAAGGTCACATCTAACTCAGTAGTCAGAAGCCTGATGCAATAGCAGCGTGAACTGACCACAAAGTGGTCCAGCCTGGAAGGGTGTGTTACCAGAGGATGCCAAGGCATCCCTCATCCCCCTGCCTCCACCAGCCATCCTTCAGTCCAAAAGAACCACTGTTCATTCAGTTGAATTATCCAAGGCCAGCTCACGCCTCACTTCCCTTGTGGAAATCTCCCTGGAAACACTTAACTCCAATCTCTCTTCGGGGTTCAGGAACTGACATTTATTTAGCAGTAAACTTGGTCTGCCACCGATATGCACATGGTGACCCCCTCCAAGATGAGCTCAGAGAAGGCTGGGACTGTGTCTTATTTCACTTCTGAGTAATGCGTGATTGGGAAATAATCCACAAATACTCAAGTGATGAAAGAATAAATACAGGGTTATCATAAGAACATCAGACTAGAGACAGGTTATGAAGGCTATGAATTTTTGTCTAAAATTATGTCTTCAAGTCCTTTATACAGGCTTTGAGAATTATTTGGAATAAACAAATTTCCAAAACAACAGTGAAAAACAGCTGGCTAGGTGATATGCCACTGTCCTTGCATTGTATATTTGGTGGACTGGGAATGACTTTCATTAATCAATGGGAGAAGCAGGATAGTGACCCTCCCCAGGGACTCATCAGTGCTGATACTTTAGGAGACCAGGTTTTTGCTTTCTCTCCCAGATCCCAGTCCCTGGATAACACAGTCTAGTGTTTGAGCAACCTGTGAATCTAAAGCCCTTGGAAATAGTTCTTAGACACCACTGCCTGAAGGGTTATAGGACCACATGCTTCCAGAGAAGCTTACGCGACTAAGGCTCATGGGCCTTCCCACTGTGTGATGAGGCACTGGCAGAAACAGATATAATATGGCAAGTTTTGCTTATCCACTTACATGCCTGCACTTTGAACTGTGGTCTCAAAACCACAGAGCAGAGCTGCACCCAGAGTCAGGAGGCTGTGTCTTGAGTCTGTTAGTAGACAGTTACTAATCTTAGAGATGTCATTTTCCATCTTTGTTTCTCATTTTCCTCTTCGGGAAAAAGGAAGAGAAAGACAAATAATCATTAAGGGCCTTGAAAACATTTGCATGGGGCTGGGGAGATGCTCAGCTGTTAGGAGCACTTGTTGCTCTTAAAGAAGACTGGGACCTGTTCAGCATTCACATGATGGTTCAAAACCATCTGCAACTCCACTTCCAGGGGTTCTGACACCCTCTTCTGACCTCTAAGGGCACTGTACACACATGTGGTGTCCATACAAACCTGTAGGCAAAACACTTATACACATAAAATAAATCAGTCTTTAAGCAACCACGCAATTTGTGTTGACTGTCCTACTTGAGTCAGTCTTATCCAAGGAAATAACTAGAAATATCTGCCTAAGAGTACGGGTCCACATCATCACAAAAACATTACGGAAACACCACAGTCTATAGACTCTGAAGGAGAGCTAAGCCTTAGGGCCAGGAGAAGCATTCTTTGAATGAAATACAATACTGCTATTGATATCACAAAGCATAGAATTGAAAAGTGTGCCTGTGTGTGTGAGAGAGAGAGAGGGAGACAGAGAGCGAGCACAGTTGAATGAGTATTTGTAGCATACCTGTGCCTTGTAGCAGAGGGTGCCAGAAATCTACTGTAAGTTGAGGAGCTAGAGTTTATTTCTGCAGAGGGGATGAGAGCACTCTTCAGGGAACCGTGCGGGATCTCAGTAAGAAGCAGGTAGGAAGGGCTTAGAAGATTTGGTCTTGTGATGAATGACTTGAAGAGAGCTTCCAAGAGCAGACTTGCTCTAAAGTGGGCATTTCTGGGACTTTGTAATTGACATCTTAATTTATTCTCTCTGGAAGACTATACCAGGGTCTATAGGAAGAGAGAAAGGTACCCGGAGTAGGCAAACAAACCAACCGACAACCAAGAAGCAACAGCTAACCAACTAACAGACAAGAGTCAGGCTCTAAAGCTTAAGAAAGCCTGAGCTAGCTTGTTGGAGCCCATTCCCTATTATGGGATGCCATGCTCAGCATCAATGCAGGTGGAGGGGCTTGGTCCTGCCCCAACTTAATGGTTCAGACTTTGTTGACTCTCCATGGAAGCTCTTACCCATTGAAGGGAGTAGGCTGGAGGGGAGGAGGATGAAGCAGGAAAAGGGGTAAGAGGGGGAACTGTGGTTGAAATAAAGTAAAGAAAATAAAGAAAAACAATAAAGTATACTATATTAAATTAAAAAGAAAGCCAAAGGATGGCAGAGCCCACCTTTAAAATAAGGCTAACAAATATCCCAAGCAAGAAGCTGAATTAGAAGTTATGTAATAGTGGGCAAGAAACATGGAAGAGCTGGTCTACAGCTCTCTTTAGACAGACAGGTGATTGGATATAAAAAGGCAAAAGGGCAGGTTTGTAGCTACAGCTCAGGCCGAGGCATTCTCTAGAATGGCATAGGCAGAGTGACTATGACGAAAACAGCACACATTTGCTGACACATGGAGTGGAAATCATCAAGATCTTTGCCACAGGAGAGCAAGAGGGAGAAGGGAAAAATGGGTTAAGAGCTTAGCAATAACAATGCCTGAGATTTTCCTGGTTTGCAAGAACTGCCTCCCAGGTTCTTCTTACTTTCCTTTGGCTGCCCCTCTTCCACTGTTTTCTGCTCTCAGTGATGCTGGTCCCTTTGGCCTTCTCCCAAAATCCCTGTCTTTCTCTCCTCACCACCTGGAGCTACTCTTTCCTCCCTCCACACCTCCTCCTTTAGCTGGTTAATTCTTCCATACTCTTGAGCTCTCTGTTGGCGTGTGACTCCTTTTATAAAGGTTTTCCTGACTGCCTTCTTCCCCAGATAAGTCTGATACTTCTATTAGGAGCCCTCATAACCATGGTGTAGCTATCACAATTGCATTTCAACATATCAGATTATTTTCTACCTGATATCTGTCCAGCTGGCAGGCTAGAAACTGTAGTCAAGGTGCTTGTCTGCTTAATCCATCTTGTAACTGTAGGAGCTAGCCATGGTATACTAAATATGAACAGATCACCCAAAGGAAGTTCTTTACTTCCAATTATTATTACCTGCCAGAGTAAAACTCAACCATCAATAAATTTAATAGAGGCCTGAGTCTCAGTAGTTTACCCTGAAGCAATACCTGGTTGCAGGAAGGACCACAAACTGAGATTACCCAAGCACCACCCAAGGACAGACCATCCAAAGGAAATGCCTAATATTCCAACTGCTGTAGATAGGATCACCTGCCAGCACGCACAAACCAGGTCACTCCTAGACAAATATCAGTCAATCAAGGGTCCTGAACATCAGAAACCCCTCACCTTCACTTCTACTACTATAAAAACTCAACTCTAACTGAGCTTGGGACTCTCTGTTTATTCCAATATGTCGGACATGCAGAGAGACCGACTTTGCAAACTTGTATAAAATAAAGGCTCTTTACTTTTACATACGGGACTCAGTCTCCTTGTTGGCTTTTGGGGAACTTCACAGATTTGGGCATAACAGTAACACTTTGTCTGTCATGGGTCCATTTTGGTACTCAGTAAATATCTGTTGATTGAATATGACTAGCAAGACTTAGGGTAGAGTCTAGTACTCTGAGTACAAGATCATCCGTGCAGTCTGATGGATGAGACCATAGTTTCAGACCTGCCTTTTTGAGCAGGAAGTGAGAAGTCCACAGTAGCCAGGTAGGACATGGGCCCTGACCCAGGCAGGAGTGCAGGGAAGAGACAGGGTTGAGGCCAGAGAACATTCAAAAAGAATGAGAAACTGGGGGGAAAAAAGATCAGGAAGAGGCCCAGATACACAAGTGGACCATTCTAGAGGCTCTCGTAAGAAGAAAGACAGGGCACCTTGCAGCGCTTTAGTGCAACTATTGCCTGAGCTTGAATTACAAAGTCAGAACCTTCCCCTTTCCTAAGACACCCTCTCCTTCCTCTGGGTGTGATTCTGTGACAGAGAAACACCATCCCACTGCTAAAAAATCACCAACTACCAGGCAGGTGGTCAGGAAGCATAATTTTGCTTTGCCTTCATTGGGCCTAACTTTAGGTAACCCTAGAAGTGACTGGGCTCTCCCAAGGCCAGGAGCATCTCACCAGGTGTCCGTGTGTGATTCAAAGTGCCTTCACTGGAGACTTGCTAGCCATTGCTGCTACTCCTAACTGGTTCCATTATCATTTCATCTCTTGTGTTTCAAATGACATTCCTGAACATGCCTGTGACATGTTAAGATGGCTTCCAACCTGAAGTCCCTAGTCTTTATTCTCTCGCTCAGTCCTACTGCTTGTTATACTTTATTTTGTATCTAGCCATAAAATCTCAACTTAGGTCCCAACTTTCTATTGTGCATCTCACCGGAGGCTATTTAAGTCAAAATTAACTAAAATTAAACTCTGAGTTTAATTTTGCTAGCCACAAAAGGCTCATGCCTACTGTAATGGGCAAGGCTGCTGTAGAACATGTTTGTTCTTATAGAGAACCTTATTAATTACTGTTGTTTCAAATATGTATTTTCTGGCTTTAGTATTCTGATAACAGAAGAGATGCTGAGAGTAAAACGTCTCTGGGTAGGGCGTACAATCTCTGCTCTAAAATGTTCTCTTTGTTGACCCGTTCCCCTGTCCCTTATATCTGAGTTTGAACTTGAGACAAAAAAGTCCCAGAATAGCCTCCTCTTTGCTACCCCCCACCCATGCCATGTGCTTTGCACTGATGCCGAGGAACATTTGGACCAGGGGTTGCATGCATCCCTGGGTTCACACGGAGAGTCACGCTATTGAGGGCTTACTGACATGGCTTGTGTCTTTAAACCTCTGAGGCAAATCAAATATATTCCCTTTCCTCTCAGATAATCTACCAACTGATAGAAACTTCATCTCAGGCTTTGGTGGAATCTGGCAGTGGTTTTTTGCAACTCCTGTCATCTAAGGCAATCCCTTAAGGTAATAAAAGGTATAAATATTTTTACTTTTGGCACATGTGTATTGCTTCTTCACCAACTATCTAAATGGAGAAAAACTAAAAGCATCCTCCCTGCTTCAGGTCGTTGGAGCAGCTCTAGGAGGGGATTTATAGCCACACAGTTACAAATTATGAATGTGCATTCGTTCAACAACTACACCCTGTTGATTTGCTATTTAGTTTTTTTATTGTTGGCTTTTTGCGCTGCTCTACAGGAGACTGGCTGCAGATTTGGCTGCTACTCAGAGTGAGTAGTCACCAGGGATGTTGTTCCTATTCAGAAATGCACATGGTAGATCAAAGACAAAGATCGCAAACTTGCATATTAAAAGCCATACATTACCCACACAATGAAAACCTGCATCCCACTCCACATGGGAGACTTGGAGCTGAGTGTGCATGGAGGATGCTCAGGTTGGAGGCAGTGAAGGAGAGAACAGAGCTGCCTAATTACCCAGCGTGGTGCTTTCTGGTCCCCTCTGAAGAGTTCTAAGGACTTCCTCAAAGGCCACCAAGCGAAGTGTGTATAGCAGCAACCAAATGGAGGGCAGGCTTGGGACTGTTCCCATTTCTCCACCGTGGTACCTCAGCTTTTATGTACACCACATGCTAGACTTCTAAATGTGACTTTGTTTGAACAACAACAAAAAAAAAAAGCCCCCAACACTTGACAATGGAGCAAAAAGCTTCGCTGTGGGGCAGAAGTTAGTGGTGTGGAACAGGGTTGGAGGTGCTGTGTGGCATTTGCTTGCTTCCTAAGTAGAATTTTGGAGCAATGAAACTGGGCAGAGTTGCATGACTTCCGATTTCACTGGATGTGAGATTTATGCTTAGTCCGGGTGTCCAGAATCGGCTAGTAGCTGCAGAGCGTGGCACACAGCTCTGCTTCCTTCACATGCCCATCTAGGTTTGTGTCCTGGGTGCCCTTCCTCTCGCTCCCAGTGTATGCTAAAAGGAAGTGGGTACAAAGAACAGGCATTCATCCACATCCTTTCACAAGCCTCCTGCAGTAAGGACATGTAGATGGTTCCCCATCTGCCCAACCTCTGGTATTATGTTAGTACATAGAACCCCAAAGACAGTCTGCAAATAGCTTCCTTTCCTCTAAGCTCTGCATGAACCACTAAGTCATCTTCACATGATGGGAGTTTTCCTGATGTTTCAAACCGGGAGGGCCAGGATTTTTCTCTGTACCTTGTCCTTGTGCCCTTGTGTGTAACAACGGACAGAACAGCAACTGTGGTCTGCTGTCCTTGTATACTGTGACCCTTAACCGCTGGTGACCTTATTCTTCTATCTCCACTGACTAAGATTCAATCCTGTGCCATCCCTCCACATGGCCAGGGTCTCTAGCTGCACATGTATGGACATAAGATGCAGCCTGTGGATTAGCCTTCTAAGACCTTGGGTGGCGGAGTACTGTGCCTGCCACACCGCATCTACAACTGTGCAGTTCAAGGACTGGTATGGGACCACCACCAGGTGACCATGTTCAGAATCGAGGGCTAGAACTGAGCGAAGAAAGTTCTGGAACCTAGGGAAGCCATCCAGTTCGTAAGGTGAAGAGAAGCACAGCCAACAAGGACACCTTCACACATACTTAATGATGGATCTACTTTCTAACACTGTGATAACATAACGTGAATGATAAGCAGTTCTCACAGGTGGATATAATTGAAAGTGTTGCTATGATTTAAATATGAAATTTCTTCTGTGACCCTAGGTACCGAATGCTTGACCTCTAGCTGGTGGTGCTACTTCAAGATGTTTAGGAATACTTTAGAGGTGAGGCTTACCAGGATAAGGTGGAACACTGGGTTAAGTATAGAACCATATCCTTGAAGGTTGTGCTTGATCTGTCCCTCCCAGCTGTTGGCTTCCTGTCTGCTCGGGAGGGAAGAATCGCTTCCACCATTCACTCCTGCTGCTTCAATGGTTTGCCTAACAGCTCGGGGTCAAGACTTTCTGCTTTGCTTTTTGCCCCCAATTCTCATTGGAAACTTGGCTTAAAACACGCCAAAGTCTTTTGGACTAAGTCCTCTGAATACAAGCTGCTTTTCTTTTGCGTTGTGTTCTTAGTCATTTTGGTCATAGCTCTACACAGGCGACCAAAACATAGCACTGGTATCAGAGAGTGGAGCTGTTGCTGTGGTTAAACCTGACCATGTGGTTCATCAGCCATTTGTAAGTTTATTGAAGAATTTAGAGCATTTGGAGGCATAAGAGAAAAAGCCTAGAGTGCTGCAAACAGAGCATCTTGATGGGGAATTTTGGTGGAATCTTGGAAGAGCAGAATGCAAGTAGGGATGCAGACAGAGAAGGCCAGGCTCAGGAGGATTCAGATAGGAATGAGAACTCGGTTGGGAATTGTGCTAGAGACCATAGTATTGCAATATAGCTCAGAACTTGTTTACATTTTGTTCTTGCCCTGATATTTTGTGTGAGGCTGAATTTAGACTTAATGGAGTAATTAATGTGATGGAGAAAACATCACAACAACCAGCGTTCAGGCTGTGGTGTGGTTATTGCTGGCTATTTTTAGCAACGTGCATAGTGATATTTTGGCTCAAACAGCAGAGCAGATAAACTTGAAAAAAACTTGTAGTTTGATCAGAAAATTCTGGGCAAAGTTCTCTCTGCCACCAGCTGCAGGGTGAGACAGTGGATGGAAAGATGTCCATTGGTTTCTTTTTAATAGGGTGTACATAACTTGAGTGTACATATACTTCACACACACACACACACACTGTAATAAAAGTAATTTTAAAAGAATATTTCTGCATCGAAACTTTGGAGTTGAAAGTCATGTGTTGTTCACATGGAACCTATCCTACACTGATGACTGTGCAGACTGACACAGTAACCCTGGGCACTAAGAAAGAGTATCCCTGGGACAGCAAAGTCCGAGGGCAAAGAAATCCTTTTCTGGCTTGGTCGCAGTTGTAAGATGTGATAACAACTACTGATACTCAGCCTGGAATTTGAAACTGGGTTTTAACATGTATTCAGGGGTATGGAATAGTATTTCGTTGTTTTTGCCCAATTGCCTCCTCTCTATTCCCATACATTCTGTGCTTAGGATTCCACTTAGAGCATCCTGGGATTTTTCTTGTCTTAGAGAACACTCATTCTTTTCTTCTAGAGGAAGGTAAGTTGGCATCTTGGAAATTCCAAGGCCAAGCTTGTTTCCAACAACATGTAAGTTCTCTGAATGCTATTTAAATCTGTCTGTATTGGAAGAAAGACCCCGATTGGTGCTTTTGAAAGAGACCTAACTCTAATTTGTGGTGTGTCCTTATCTCAATGACCTTGGGTCCTTAGAAGATGCCTTCAAAGAGAAGACCTGTGCTCAGTCTTCTGGCTTGGGGGTTCAAAATCATGTTCAGAATACCCAAAGATGATAGATTGAAGGAGATCCCAGGGATCTAGGAGCCCAAAATCTCTCATGAATATCACTTTCACACTCATGTCTTACAGTGGCATGGAAGATTCACTCACAGGCAATGACAAAGTTCCTACTAACCCCATCGGGTGACCAGCCTGTTAGTGGGCAAAAATAACTACTTTGTGAACTTATTTTCACAACCACAGGCTAATGCAGTCTCTTCCTCTTTAAAGCTGGCAACTTGGGTACCACAGGCTGGGGAAAGAAAACTGACCCAATTGCAATTAAAAGAAAGCCCTGTTCTCATTCTTCACAATCCTGTCTCACCCTACAGCACAGATCCTGACCCTCCCAGTAATAATTCAGCATTAGCAGCTGGCTGTGTGACCCCAGCCAATAACTACTAACAGCTATCTGGACAGTGCTTTTAAGAGAGAGCTAATTCTTACACGTGGTGTGTCTTCCTCTCCGTGAGCTCGGGTTGAGTGACAATGCCTTCAGAAAGAATGAATGGCCAGTGGCTTCTTCATTTTGAACCTGCTTTCTGAATGGCGCTTGAAACCCATTGCTATCAGCCCCATCATTTGCTTGTAGGGAATGTACAGTATATAGAGAACTATCCACAAGCCTCTCCCAACCTACTGTCCCAAAAGGGGATAAGGGACTTGAGGGAGGTATGACTTCCTCCCACAGCATCCAGCTTTGGCTGCACTTTTTCTGGCTTTGCTGCTTCTCAGAGAGCCTGGGACTCTGTCACAAGGGCCAGTTCTCCCTGAAGAGAAGACAGACAGTGCCGTGATGGCTGCACAATGTGGCAGGGCTCTCCCCGCTTGAGATCCTTCAGATATACAGAATCGGTTCTTCAATCCTGCTCCCAGCTCAACACTAAGGCAACTGGGATTTGTCCACAGAAAGGCTCTGTCCCTGCTCAAATCCTCCCAACCTACAGTGCGTGGCCATTTTAGCTTACACAACCCCTGCACTACAGCCCGATTCTCAAATTACAAAGAGGGTAACATAAGGACCATCATCCTTATTTTCATACTCAGAGCTCCAGGGATTTGCTTAGTGTCACCCAGCTGGACTGGAATCCAAGGCCCGTGCTTTTAGAACAGGCAGTTTCTCCCCACTAGAAACAATGGGTGCTTCCCCAAGCTTCTAGGAGTCATGAAGCACACGCTGCAGGTACTACTGCAGGTGTATTCCACATTCAAACAGAAAATCTAATAAGATAAGAGTGCATCTGTGTTTTCTCAGTCAGAAGCCTGCAAATCATTCTGTTGTTGGTGCACCAATGCTGCTCTTCACGTGCCTGGAATTGCTTTGGACTGCTTTAACACTCTGCAGTGGCCCTTTTCATCCTTTGTGCTTCAATCGGCAATGTGGTCACAGTTTTATGCTCCTTTCCCCAAACTGGGATTGCTTGGATCAAGAAGACAAGAAGTCCCTGTCAATAGGTTGTATGTCATTACTAACTTATTTTGCTAGGGCTCTGAACTCCCAGAAAAAGGTTAAAGTCGTAAAGGTTTAGACCTCACTTATCATGAAGCCAATGGGTCAGTAGCTAGGGGTGGGACAGACCTCCGAAAGGGATGTATGCATGCCTTCTAGCATTGTGTACAGAACTCAGTGGTCATAGGGTTGGCACATTTTAGTTAGAGCCCAGCCTGCCTAGACTGTCAACTCTCCAAACATTTTCTCAAGAGAAAATAAAATCTAGAATTCCATGTAGATATGCTGGATTTGATTCTTAAATATTAACAGCTAATTCAAGAACTTCAAAAAATCGTTATGGACCAAACAAAAGCACAAGCTAAGCAAATCCAAACCATGTAAGGTTTGTGACTGTTCATCCCTCAACCGTTGTTATTCATAATTCTAAACAAGTGGAGTATTAGGAGAGATGTTCCAGGACACAGAGATGTGTGCAGAAGCATCTTTATTTCTAAGATGTCTTGCATCTTTTACATCTTTGTAAGGGGAACAGAAAGACAGAAAGAATAACAGCTAGAACTCAAGTATATACAGAACTGTCCCATGCTCCTCTTGGGTCTGAGCACTGGATCGTCTGCTTTTCTTCCATCTAATACTCTTCACTTTCCCTTGCTGGCTGTCTGGTAAATGAACTCTGTATGCAAAGCTCCCTACAGGCATGCAGAGATTGCCTGCTGCAGGGGAGCTTAATGCACACCCGTGTTCACTAGACAACACCGCCTCTTATACAAGAAAGTGTACTGGAGCCTCAATAAGTGAGATGCTGAAAATATCAGAACAAACTTCAACTGGCCTTAATTTTTTAAAATAAATTCTTTTCAATCACTGATATTTATTTACGAGCCATTATTAATAACATAATTCACAGTTGTCAAAACAACGAACATAAATATAAGACCTTCTACACAGACCAGCACTCTCTGCCTCTGACATCTTCAGCTATTGCATGGTGGACTGGATCCTCCCCCTTGAATCTTTATGGCATCTCTAATGAGGGTCTTCAGAATGGGACCAGAGTTGGACTCACAATGTAGGAAAGAAGAATGAAAAACCACTTCATCAGAACATTCCATGAGCTAGAGACCAAATGTTCTCACCAATCTAATTGGCTGCAGTGGCCTTGCTGGACTCCCACATGGGTGTGGCTGATGCTCACTTGGACTCTGCCCATCCTCTCAACCAGGAGGAAAGGGTACCTTTTCATCTGTGCTCTTCGCCCGCAGACACTGAACTCTCTTAGTTTGGAAAAGTATACTTCTTACTGAATAGAAATAGTAGAAGTTCAGGAAGTGGGACTGGAAAGCAGCTCAGGAGGAAAGATGAGGAGGTGACTGGCAATCTGACCAGTAGGTCTCCTGGGGAAGAGGCATCTAGATCTCAGAGTCAGACTAGGACAAAATGAGAGCAGAGACAAACCTATTTTTTCCCTCTAGGTCACATAGGGAATGGATCTAACCTATTTCCACGCAATCTCGGGGGAAGATGTCTTTAAATAGCTAGCTTGTCACTGTCCTTTTCATCATCTTCCATGATCACTCTGGGGCTCTCATCTCCAAGCAGAGTCAAACCTGCAAAACAAAATGTAGACCTGCAATTTAGAATGTCCAGTTGATGTCTCAGACAGCCCTGGAGTTCCAAGACGGCTCTCAAAGGCATAGTGACCCAGAAATGCTTCTGTATGGAGGAGGGAACCAAGCGGCCTCATTTGACCATTGTAGAGGTGCTCAAGAAGACACTACTCTGGCCTAAGCCACTGTTTTGCAGTGCACGGGGATAGAAGACACAGGGATTTATGACCTACGGTTTGGGGCTTTAGTTCAGCCACTCTTTTTAATCTAAACTGGGCAAGGGTGTGTTGTATTGTCTAAATGTTCTGTTCTCATATTCATTACAAAGAAGCATCATATTAATTAATAATATATTTGTAACATGCCTATCAAAAAGTTTCTCTGTGGGTCAGTGAGATGGCTCAGGGAATAAAGGTACTTGCCACCAGCCCTGACAGTCTGACTCTGACCACCAAGTCCCGAGCAATAGGAGAGACCTACTTCCTCTAAGTTGCCCTCTGACCTCCACGTGTCCAGTGGAGAACTTGTGCTGCCTGCCACCCCCAACCCATAAATACGTATTACAAAAAATTTAAAGCCACATCTATGATCAGCTATGTTGACCCTTTGCTGTTTTCCATTATATTTTTCCATCATTTGCTAGTTTATATCTCCTTTGAAAGGAGTTGTAAGCCTTATGAAGTCAAACGTAAAAGCACCAGAGAAAGTGTTGATCTCTGAATGCCTGCTTCCAGCATCAGTCCTTGGACGACAGAGTCCACATGCATCAGAGCAAATGGAAGAAACTAGAGGACATTGCGTTTCCACACATGGTACAGCCATACCTTCAGCAACTCTTTATTTGGAAATAGAATTAAAATATTAGATGAATTGTCATGTAGGCAAAATATAAAGTTAAGCAGTTCTTCCAAAGATTCCCTGGCCTGTGAAATTCAGAAGATTTAATTTCTTTTTTTTTCTTATCTTTCTTTCTTTCTCTTTTTCTTTTTGGAGTATAATTTTTCAGGACTGATGATGTCAGAAAAGGCCAACAAAGAAGACTTGGGTGCTCCTCCCCATTCGGTGGCAGTGAGGGCCATTTTAAGAGATGACAAATGAACCCGGGCCAAGACCGGTAGTTTGGTAATTTCTGTCATTTTCCTCTAGTCCCCAGCCACGTTTCCCAACCACAGCCCTGCACAGCCTGCTTTTACCCTTCCAGTCTACACAGTGCTTCCCAGTGATCTGACCTTGGGGAGAGGAGCTGGGCTCTGTGTGGGGCCTTTCCACAGCATTGGCTTCCATTCAACAGCAACAAATTGATGAGAACTCTACCCGGTTCTTAATGACTATTCACTTGATTTAACTTTTTGTTTATATTTTTAACCAGTTAGCTAGTATTTATTTGAGGAGAAAAACAATTTTAAGTCTGGTTAAAGCTAAAGCATTTGCATAAATCACTTAAAAAACACTTGGAGAATTTTCTCTCATAACAGTGACATACAGTAAAATGTTTTATTTAGAATTAAAGCTAGTATAGCAGGAGCATGTAGAATTAGCTATGCTGATGGACTTTGGGTAATTTAAAATTTGCAAAAATACATTTAAATTCCTATGTTCAGCAGCTTTCTACTTACTTTGGATACCCTTGAAATGTAGGTCTAGAAGACCTGGGCCAGAAGGTGGGAAGAAGGACCTGGGTCAGCAAGAATAGCAACAACATGCTAAATGGTAAAGGCTGGCCCTTCCTGAAGTGGACCAACCTGCCCACAGAGGCACAGGACATAATCGCATGTGCTAAATGAGCTGCCATTTTTATATCAACACATAAAACATTGGTTGAAATATTTTATAAGGGAAAGATATGGGATGTATTATGCTTGGGCTCTTAACAGGGCTCCCGGTTGCAGGGGAGGTCGGGAGGTGGTGGAGTCATCAGGATGCAAGCCTATTAGAAGGAAGTGAGATCTCTGGGGACATACCCTCAAAGGGCATTGGCACCCCACCCCCATCCCTGTCCTTCTCTTTTCTTTCCAAGCCACTACAAGGTGAAGGGCTTTGCTCCACCATACACCTAACTTCGTGATGCTCTTTCCTGCCTCAGGTTCAAGGGCAAAAAAGCCAAGCAACTGTGGACTAAAGCTTTGAAAATCTGAGTCAGATAAAACCTCCCTCTCCTTAAGTTGGCTTTCTCAGGCGTTTTATCATCGTGTCAGAAGGATGACTAGTACTGGAGCTCAACAGAGTCTTGGCTCTCGGGGTGTCCTGTTCAGAGAATCCACACAGGAATGGACATGTGTTACCACTGCTTCTTTGGTCCTTGCTACTTCGAGGGTTTGAGGACAGCCCAGTTTTGGAAATACTGTGTGATGTGTCTTCCTCCTGGTTTCTGTTCTCCTAAGAAGCCAGAGCTGTGTCCCCGAAGGGAGGGAGACACTAAAACCAGAGCTCTTTCCTTGGTCATCAGGCACCACTGAGGAGCTGACTCAACCCACCCGAGTCTCAGTTTATCCAGTTGGGAAAAATATTTTGCTTTTCCTCTAAGGCTCGATGTTGCAGGAGAGACTTGGGCCTTTGATCCCCTTTTCCTTGTAATTTTTCATGTGTGTGTATACATACATGCTTTGCAATTACATATATGCATAGAGGCAAGAACTTTAGATCAGGCATCTTTTAAAATCACTCTCCACTTTATATACTGAACCTGAAACACAACAATTCAGCCAGTTTAGCTAGCCAGCTTGCCTTTGACGCCCCTCATCTCTACTTCCTGAGACCTGGGCATCCAGGCAGGCTTCCATGACCCCACCCAGATGGAAAGCTGGGATCTGGAGATCTAGACTCAGGTCCTACACTTCACCCACTGGCCTATCCCCCAAGTACAGACACACATTCTTTAATGTTCTAAGAATACCCTATGAACCTCTACTGCAAATCAGTGTACACTGCAGGAATGCTTGAGCAACATCCAACTTTCCAGCAATCCTCCACAGCCACCACTGAGAACCAGACTTAGACATAGTGAGATGTAGCAAACTTCATTTCCTCTCTTTCTGTATAGAGCAGAATTTAAAGTTTAGGGAACTTGGCTCTTTGTAAGACGTCAGTGTGTTGGGCCAAGGTCTCTAGTCCTGGGTCTTTGTGGGGTGCCCAGCAGGCTGTTTCTGAGCAGGATCCCACCTAGACAGCATCCAAACTTAGTGATCTACATTAAGTATATTCTCCACATATAAGGGAGCCTTATGTTTGACAAACATAGTACCTCACCCCTCTGATTTTGACCTTGAAAGTTCCTAGCATCAACACACAGCTTGGTGACTGGGTTCTGTGTTCAAGGGGTGTGGTAGCTCGGACCTGTCATCCCAGCACTTGGAATTCCAAGACAGGAGGGTGGCTAAGAGTTTGAGCCAGTCAGGGCTACGCAGTGAGTTCCAGGCCATCGGGTCCAGTGAGGAGTCTTGCCCACTCCCTGTCTCCTGCTCTTGTCATTTTGTTTGTCACCGTACTAGAGTTCCTAGGAAGAGCCACACAGTCTGAGAGATGCTGGAGAGATGGGCCTTGATGGAGTGAGGTGAGGGATTTATGACTTGCTCTGTGTCAAGGATGCCCTAGGGCTAGCCCCACTGGAAGAGAGATGGAAACAGGAAAGAGGAATCAGAGAGGCCAGCAAAGCAAGTGTCACATCCTCCAGACGGGAGTGTGTGTTCTGGCCTGAGCTGCGATGAGGAAGTGGGGAGAGAGGGACAGTTCCCAGACACCAGGCCTGTCACCCATTCCCTGAAGGGGGCTAGACTGTGGCCTTCTGCTGGGGTCTGTGCTTTCTGGCCCACTTCCTTCCTCAAAGGCCAGCCTTCCCCCACTGACGTCTGCACTCCACCTAGGTCTATCTTCTTATCAAAGTCCAACCTTTCTAGGTGCCATCTTGTTGTTGCTGTTACTTCTATAAGTTTTTTTTTTCATACATTTAAATGTTGGTACTACATTCTCACATGAAAATCTGCATAGTTTACATCAAGCTTTATAGTTATTCTTTTTCATATATATTCAGTATTTGGGAAACTGAACTTTCTGACCTATACCTACACCTTCAGATTCATTAATGCATTAATGTCAAGGTGCCCTGACAAGGAGATACCTGTTCTCATAAACCAAACTCAGGGAATCTTTCCCCAGAATAGACTTGCGCCATCTTCAAAGGAGGGTCTACTCTGTCTGTCCTTTATACAAATGCCCTCCAACTGTCTGACTGGTGTTCAGTATTTCCTGCTTCATTATCTTCACGTAGTTTGGCTCTTCCTGCCACCAGTGTAGACTAAAGTACTTCCTCTCTCAAGCAGTGCTTGGTACCTGTTTCTGACCACTCACAACCAATGCTCCCTGCCATGCAGTTTTCACGATGGATCTCTGGCAACTGTGGGCCAAGTTTAAACAAAGCTTGGGCCAGACAGGGGAGCAGTAGGTGGTCCATCCAGGCTGTTGGACTTGTCAGATACTGCTCGTTAACCTAAGGGAGTGAGATGGTTAGCACGGGATTTGGAAGGCAGAACGAATCCTTGTCCAGTTTCCGCTTGCCAAGGGTTAATGAGAGACGTCTCGATGGTGTGTTTGCCTGTGAGTTGCTCTCAATACCCTTATTGGAACCAGCGTGAGTCTTTCTGAATACCTGACAAAGGCTCCATCCTTTTCAGCTTAACAAGCATTGCAGTTACTGCCAATTCTGTGCACACTTACAGACTCCAGAAATAAAGAACAGCAGCAACTATAGCCAGGAAAGCCAGGACTGGACAGCAAGGTCTGCCCCTGAAGGTGCTTACAGCAGACTGACTCAAAAAATTTCACAAGGTCTACAGAGCCTTTGTATACACAACACCTTGGAGACATTATAGTCCTTGATTGGCACTTTTGACTCAGTAGGGAGGCTGTTCTTTGGGCTACAGATAGGATGTAGGTAGCATCCATTCTCATGGGATTATAACTCAGTATTTAGAAAGGAAGGCATCAGCAGGCTTGCACAAAAGTGTAAGATTTTGTACTCAATAGAATTTTCCTTCCTCGTCTCTCTGGTGCATTCCCTTCCTAGCTGGACTCCTCACTTCATTCGCCTCGGCAGGTAGCAGACGATCTGTTGGTTATGTGATTATGGGCTTTCCTCTGGTGCTGATTCCCAGAAACTAAGTACTACCAAACGAACTCTCAGGAAAAGATTGAAACTAGTGTTAGTCTGGACTACTGAGTATTCTAAACTTCCCACACTATCAATATATGGGAATTATCTAAAAAGGCTACATCTAGTTAGAAGTCAGAACAGCTAATTCCCAAAGCTGTGTGAGCTGAGCAAACAAGCAGGAAGGCAAGCAAGAGAGTCAGAATCTAATCGCGACTGTACTAGCTTCATTCCCCACTCACTCCCCAACGTGTGTGTGTGTGTGTGTGAACTTCCCAGGGACATTACACCTGTGTGTGTGTGTTTGTATGTGTGTGTGTACATGCGTGTGTATATATGCATGTGCGTGTGTGCCTATGTGATCTGACAGGTATTAAGATATCTATCTACACTTGGGCATCTTCTCTCTCTCTCTTCCTCCATCTCTGTCTCCTGCCTTGAAAATTTGTCCACAGAGTTGAGGAAATCATCCATCAGTCCTAACATGCCCAATCCGCGTATGGTGGGGAAGCAGGAATTTCACCTTTTCTCAAGGTCCCACTGACATTTCTGTTCCCCTGGCTCAGGGAATTTGACCAGAAAAGCTGAAGCAGGAGTTATTTCTGAGTCTCCTCCACCCCCAAGTTGTCCCTGGGGAACTGCCCATGAAGGAAAACCCGGAAGGCAGCAGTAAGTGCACTCCTCCCTGGGGGCACCTGAGTGCAGAGCAGCTTGCCGGGCCAGGACACAGGCCATGCCCCTTGTACCTCCAGATGGTGAGGCTCTTCCAATCTGCTTCCACCACTCCTGTGAATGTTCTGTAACAGATTTTTTTTTATATATATTTACCTGCAACAAAGGGAGGCATGTGCAGGGCGGGTGTGTCTTTTCTCCTTGGCCTCTTCTGTTCCGTGTCGGCGTTGTGAAGAGCTGGGCCTGTTTTGCCCTTTGGAACTCTCTCTGGAACATCGTATCTTTTAATTAAGTGTTCTGGAATCACACCTGCATGGTTAGAGGAGCAGAAAGAGGAACAGGGTCAAGTGGATGGCTTCTAATGCTGAAGGGGTGTGCATCAGTACCTAGCGGGCTGGTACCTGGAGAAGGAACACAATGTAGCTTTTCAAAGAAAAAGAAGTTTCCTAAAAGTCTGTGAGAATGGTTTTTATTACTGTGTGTTTTAATGCCTCGTGTTATTTTCACTGAGGAACTTGATATTGCTGCCACTGTCACCAGTCTCAGGAAAGAGAGGCAGAGGAATGCCTCTGACCTGCCACAGCTGATGCAGAGGTGGAAGCAATCTTTCACACCTAGGAGGGGTCATATCTCTGTCCTGCAAAGTTGTGGTTCATGCACATTCATCCCTATCTCTTAATCATCTCTCCACCTTCGCTGGCATTCACCCAGGGGCCTCCTCTGTCGTGTAGGAGAGACGCTGGGTAGTGGTGATTCTCCATCACGTTTCTGCACTAGCTCCTCCTATGAACGTTTCCACAATTACTCCTCAGACACAGCTTTGTGCTTTTGACCTAAGAACTTCCGTTATAATGTTACTGCTGCAAATCTCACCCAGGTAAGTACTGTTTGTTTAGTGTCCCTTAAAACATGTTGTGAGTAGAAAGGATACAAAGTAAATGGCCAAAAATAAAGGAGACAGGAAGGAAAAGGCATAAAACTGCTGGAGAGTAAGCCTACCGAAAGACACACTAAAATGGTGCAGTGGAAATGTTAATTGTCACTTTGTTTTTCTGGACCTGGTGCTCATTCCAGCCTCCTCCATGATAAGCTGATACCTGGGACTGGGAGGGACCCATCTCACGTGGTCCTCCTTATCCATCCTCCATCCTGATTCCACCCATGTCTACTGGATATAGGTGCTCACTGCAACTTTGGGAGCTTATGGAGACCTTATCCTTTGTGTGTTGATGATGTCACATCTCATGAGCCTGTGGCCTTGAAATTCTAAAGCTCAGGACATCTCCTTGTCACCAACCTCTACTGCTACTGGGAGGAAACTTCTTCTTTGTGATCTTCATGTGCTACTCTACAATGTCAGTAGTATCATAGAATTTAACCCACATGTTTAAAGATATGGGGATCTTGGAAATGGGTACACCCTGTTGGCAGGTTCTTGCAGCTGTACAGAGTGGTATCGTGCCCCTTACCTGGTAGGAAAGGTGGGATGTGCAGTGCAGGCGTGTCTTTCCTTCTGGGTTTCTTCTGCTCTGACTCAACATTCAGAGTGGCCTGTGCATTCTTCCCCTTCCTTTGCTTCTTTTTGAGGTCACAGTCCTTAATGAACTGGTCAGAAAGGTCATCTGGTTTCAAAGAGGAAAAGGAGTAACACAAGTAAGTCTTGGGCCACAAATGGGGGGGGGGTGTCCCTAACCACATGTGGTGTTAGCGACAGTGGCTATTTGGCCTGAAAAAGTAAAGTGTTTATTTTTATCTAGTCAATGGAAGAATTGAAAAACCGCACATGTTTTTGTATATAGACTAGAAAATTAGAACTTGGTAAGGTTAAAAAAGTGCTTAACATAAAAATAAATTATGCTGGGCCGTGGTGACACACACTTTTAATCCCAGCACTCGGGAGGCAGAGGCAGGTGGATCTTTGTGAGTTTGAGGCCAACCTGGTCTACAGAGCTAGTTCCAGGACAGGCTCCAAAGCTACAGAGTAACCCTGTCTCAAAAAACCAAAAACAAGAAAGATGTTTAATGTTTAGTTTTATTTTGTATTTGTGGATGTGTTGTCTGAATATATATCTGTGCATGCAGTGTCTGCATAGGCCAGAAGGGGGCATCAGGATTCCCTGGAACTGGAGTTACACAGATGGTTGTAAACTGTTATATGTAGCTGGGATCTGTGCACTTGACCACTGAGCCATCTCTCCAGTCCCCTGGTAAAACTTTAAATTAAGAGAAATCAGAAAAGTCATCAAGGCAAGGACAAGCAGAAAAATGTGATCAGGGCTGCCAGAATAGGCTTGAGCTGAATTTCTGCAGGAAAGTAGGTTCATTGTTCACAATGTCTTTCAGTCAAGAATCGCTTTCCTTAAAGTCCCACAAGCCATGGACAACAGAGGCTCCCTGGATCCTGGAACGATTAACTAGGATGGAGAATGAATCTCTTGCTTGCCTTACCTCTGAGGACTGCCTAGTGCTCTTGAAAAGCCCCACTCAGGCTTCATCATCTACAGGACTTTGTCTGCCCTGTGTCTTTATAATGTTGCCTGTGCCTCCTCTTTATAATGTTGTTTCCTGACTGGTCTCTTTTCTTTCACAGTCCCCTTTGCTAGACCCTTTCCAGCCCAGCTTCTGTGTTATATTATCAGAGGTTCTCAACAGTGATGACTCCAGACCAATCACTAGGCTCTTGGAAGTCTTGTTGTGGCTGCATCTTAAACCAAACATTGTAGTCTGCTCTGCTCGCTTATGTATCTCTCTACCATTGTTCAAGCTCTGATCCACTGCTCTGAAGTGACTCATCTCCTGCAATCTCCTGCTCCAGACAGTCTTCAAGGTTGACTGAGATCTCAACCTTTTCGGAGTTTTGTTCTTAATTGCATCTCTCTCCAACACATGAGCTTGAAATGGAAGTTGTATTAATCTGAGATCACATGCTTCGTCTTATTTATTGATTCTAAGAACTTGGGACTTAATTTCTAGATGTGTTGTCGATATCATCTCCATTGCTGAAGTGAGGATGATGTTAAATCCGTATGCGTGAGTTTTGCATCAGACACATGTCACCTGTTCAGTACCCCATTTACTGTGCCGTTGCTCAGCCCAAGCTTCTTGCAGATCAGGAGGAAGCTCCAGCATTGTCAGTCTTTCTTGGTTAACCCCGGCCCTGACTAGCCTTTCTCATCTTCTGAATATTGGTTACATTTTTTTTCTCAGGTAATATTTTAAGGAATGATATCACTATTGTGTTTGCTATGACTTTGTGTTTTTTAAAATCATTTCAGCAGCCTTAAATACATATTTATTCAATATGTGCTCAAATGAATAAACTCAGATGAACTTACTGTATAGAGCTCTTCTATACAGTTGAATAAAGCTACAAAACAAAGAACGCGCACGTTTTCTCAAAGAGCTCCTAACCCTGGCCTGATACAGTCTGGGTGTTTCTAGAAATACAAAAGAATATGGGGAATTGTGAAGTTAACACAACCTTTCAGCATGTCCCCGCCCACCTCCTCTCCTCTCTTTCCCCTCTGTTTGCCCTCCTTTTATTTACTTTCCTCAACCCTAAGTGTTGGGGTTACAGGTGTGTATGGCTATACCCTGCTCCCACTTCCCTTCCCTTCTTTATGAGTTTCCTTGGGGAAATATTCAGATAAGCTTCTTTAAAATGTTGAAGATTAAATATGTGAACATTTCACTTGATTTTTATGAGTCCAGATGGACCCGGTGCCACTTGCTATTCTCTTCAGACAACATTTCTTAACCTCCTAGTATCTGTCAGGCCATTTATTAGATTCTAGGGATAAAATGGTAAGATTGTTACTGCCTTCGACTAGCTTACCGTGTACTGGAAAGGTCTTTCCTAGTCCATATGTTTAAGGAAGTTATACTAGAAATATTTAGTAGCCATACACCTTTGTGCTTGAATACAACCATTACTATAAATAAATAGAACAAAGACCAGATGGCATGGTCCCCTTTGGTGACACTGAACAGTAAGCTTTCCCTTTACCTGGAAGACTTTGATGACGTTACCAACAGTCTCAATCAAATAACACGTATCAAGGCTATCCTCTTTGAGGGCCCTGGACTGTGTGACGTTCGCGTGCATAAGAAAAGGAGGCATGGGAAGATTTTACTGACTGGGTGCAGCTTCTCCATGCCTACTGTTCAACATTCACTCCATTCCTGAACAAATTATCTCATTTAATCCCCACACTAAGCCTACAGTTATTCTATCCAGTTGGCAGATGCGGCCAGGTTATTGATAAGGATCAAGCTAGGCTCTTGGAGCTATTTCTCAGCTATATAATCTATATGGTTGACACTGTCATTCTTCAAAGTTGTTACCACACAGTGTTTTCCCCCTTCCCTGTGTTATACACACTATATAGGTATTGATTGAATGATGTTGCTCAAGATGGGTGCTGCCCTGCTGTGAGGTCTCTGGGGGCATAGTTTGCAAATGAATCTGCCAGGGGTGAGCTGCCATCCAAGCCCAAGGTGCCTAGTACGAAAAGCAAGACATTTGTTTTAATTTTGGCTTTCATTTCAATTGTGGTTTTCCTTATTTTTGGAGGAATTCTGAACATAAACTATCTTGAAGGCAATCGAGGAGAGGGGAGTTGAGACGAGTCATAACCAGACGAGGCATTAACAAAGGCTATGAATATGCAAAAGGCCCATCCATCAAAAGTCTGAGTGTCTCATTTTTAGAAATGGGTAGAGGCAGAAATGTCTCTGGTGTTTTCATTACAAAGGTTATGCAAAAAGTCAGTTCTGGAAAGGAAACAGATTGACAATAAAGCAAAAGGGGCTATTTAAAATTCTGTCTTGATAGGCAAAGAGAGATATTTGAAATATTTTATTGGCGCTGCACATGGGGTTTAAGTGTGCTGGAAAATACTGGAAACAAGCTATATTGCCATATTCCATTTATTGCCTCAAAAACGCTCTGCCCGGGATTGTCACATCCAAAACACAGGACAATGCTTCTCTGCCTCTCACTGTCTCTCTCTAATGAGAATGAACTTCCCCCCAGTACTTCAGCTAATATTTACACTGCGGACCCCACAGACACGTGGCTATTTGCCTGTCCATCTGGTGTAGGCTGCCACCAGAAGGCACAGGCGATCAGGTTTCAGGGGGGCCCTTCTCTCTGACTTGCCTGAAGGCAGGATGGCCAAGAACCCTTTCCTGGCTTATAAGACAGGTATTCCCAAAGGAGCGTTTACCTGAGAGGCTGCAGTGAGGATCGAACTTGTCCAGTATGTCTTCTGAAAGCTCCAGAGGTGAAACTGGCTCAGTGGACACCATCTCAGTGGACATCCTCAGTGGGGCGGGGGAGGGAGAGAGAGAGAGTCCTTTCCAGCACTGGTGAAATTAAAGGCCATAATAAGCATGTAAGTATGCCTTCTGTTCATTCATTCATTCACTCATTCATTCAATAAACAGATTAAATGCTGAGTGATTATTATTGTAGGAGCCAGCTCAATCCTATTTTTTCAAGTCCGCTTCTTAGAGTTAATTGCTAAATTTGAAATGTAAACCAAAATCAAATGAAACACACACACACCTAGACACACACAAAGTCTCTCTCCCTATGAGAACACACACACACACCTAGACACACACAAAGTCTCTCTTCCTATGAGAACACTTGCTGTATATCAAATGTTCATTTTTTGTCTACTTAAGGGTTGCAGAATCGAATCAAGTTCAAATTAGAAATGAGTTGTGCTAAAGAGTTAAAGAAAACATCAGCCACACACCGTGTGTATTTTATGTGCGGAGTTCTGTAGGCTATGATTGTATCCATATAACAGATGAGGAATGGGAGCACAGCAGTTCACAATTAATTTAGCCATCATACGTCTTAGTTAAGCTTAGATCAAAAGCTAGTTCCTGTAAATTTTGGCACTTTAGCCTCTTAAAAATATGGCAAATCCTCTGAACCCAGGGTAGACAAAGGCTCCTGGGTCCTCACCACTGTAACTTATAAAATAACTCATCTGCCTCCTCATGCAGTCTATCAGGACAGTAGGAACCCAGAGAGGTAAAGCCTGTTCTCTGTGAACATTTCTATTTGATTCCTAGGGATTCCCGACATTAAAGCCAGTCTCTTCCTGTCCCCAGATTCCTGCCTTTCCTGGAACACAAACCCGTGGACTTTCCCTGGGACCAGTTACAGGCTCCTTCAGGAGGAGTGAAATTCTGCATTGATAACGTGTCAAGTCTGGACGAGAAATGCATTAGCTGAGGTTTCAAGAACGTCTTCATTAGGGCCTGTTTCTTGTGTTCCCGTCGGATAATTTATTGGCGGTGTTCGGAATAACAAGGGTAGAGTCAGGGGGACAAATGAGCACTGTTAAAAGGAGTGAGCTGATCTTCTTCTCGTGAGAGTTCAGAGCCTGTAACGCACAGAAGAACCACAGATCATTCACAATGACAGTTGGAGCCCAGGCTGAATTAACTCCTTCGCCTTTGAAGACTAAGCTGCTGTTCCCTGGGAAGGCTGAGGGATTCTCCCCCACGAGCTGAGGTCACTGCCAAGCAGATGGGCCATTAGCTGATCACTTGAGCCCGGCTTTTAGTGTCACTCCTAGCAGACTGTGTGAGTGACTTCAGCAGAAATCAATTCAGACCATTGTTCTTAGTGTCTGGGCAGAGACTGCCAACTCCCTGGACCCACAAGGAAGTGTGTTGTAACTTTCCCTAGGCTGTCCCTTTGCACAGGTATTTTTAGAAGGGAATTGTTTCCCAGGAAGAGTGGGCTCTATGCTGAGGGCTCCAGGAAATGTGACAAACTCGACGACGTGGTTATGTTTAATGAAACCTCTTCCTTTCTGAATTGTCACAGGTGTGCCGATAATCACCCCTCGGTGATCTGCTGAGCGGAGCCATCCTCAGAACAAACTTAAGTTGAGAGAGTTTAGACTGACCGACCATTACTCATGGGCTCTCAAGCAGAATCACTGCAGAGACTCAGGCCCTTACCATACACACTTGTCAGACATGTCCGCGATACTCTCCATCTCCTCTCCAACTGAAACAAATTGCTCCTTGTACTGGGTATTCATTTCCTTGGAGTCCAGCAGTTGGTGATTTACTTTGAACCTATGCTTTTAAATCCTGCAGACTTGAAGTAATAATACCCTCCCCATAGGGTTCCTGTGAAGGTGGGTTGGATTGTCTAGTCTTCAACACATAGGGTATTTTCTATAGATAGCGACTCTTCAGCACATAGAGAGTATTTTCTATACATAGCGACCATTGTCTATGACAGTTGATGGGAACCAGCTGCATAACTGAAAACACCCAAAGAAACAATAAAAACTTTCACTTTCATAGAGGTGTTGAGCTGGGGAGAACCTACCGCCATCTGAGATAGTGGTCCATCAGAGTGGACCACTAAAGGAAGGGTCTACCCATGGCTGGTGATCCAGGGTGTCAGAGAACCCTTGACAGGCTGGGGCAACCGATAGCTCCTCACAAATATGACAAAAAAGCAACTCAGGTTGCTTTGTCTAGAGAGGAAGCAATTCTAGTTTAAACTGGTGTGACTGAAATCCAGCTGGGGTGGACTACTGTTTGCTAGATAGGAGGGGTTGGGGGACCATTTTCAGGTCTGGGATTTGATGTTACAACAATATCAGAGGTAGTTGGCAGAGGAATATAAGACATTTTAATCTTGGATGATGTCATTAAAACTGTCCTGTCAGGAAATTCAAAGGAACTGAAAAATTCCTAAGAAGGATGGAAGAATATCTGATTAGGGGTTTTCTCACTGTTGGAGGTCACTTACCGCAGCCTGTTGAGTGTTGGATGAGATAAACCCAGCTCCCTCCCTGCTTTCCAATCCCATTCTCAGAGGAAAAGAAGCTCCCTGCTGTGATAAGGTGCAGGTGTGTCTCAAGTCTGCTCCCCACACTGCCCAAGCATTCCCCGTTCAGCTCCATCCCTGTCCCAAACAGGTTGTCACGGAGAACTCTGCACTTGTCGTGATGCACAGGGAAGGTATCATTGGCTCCCTTTCCTGCTCTCTATAATTTTGGGGGTTTCTGGGGAACCAGTTATTTTTCTTCAAATCTAAATAATTGGTCCTCTGGGTTCTTAAACTCCAACCCCAATGCTAAGGCCTTCAGAGGCACTTTTTCAAAGAGACTTTACGCTAGGGTGTTCCATTTTCAGTCAAGTGATTTGAGACTCCTGTGCCATTTCTTGTATCATGCTGCCTCAGCAGGGCCTCTGAATTCTCAGGTTCACTCAGTGCTGAGTGGCAGGATAGGCCCTCCCACCCTCACCTGAGGCCAAATGGTCTGTGGAAACCAGGGCATTTTCATTACATAAGGTTCCCAGAAGGGCCTTGGGGAGCCCCGGCAATCTCATGTATTCTTTCTACAGCCAAATGCAAGGATCCGCATTAAAGGGTGCAAGGACAGACTCCACGGAGATGCATATTCGTTCAGGTCAAGTTCTGTGGCTAAATGAGTCTGTGGGGAACTATGTAACAGCAGCGCCATCCTCTGTTTCTTGGGGAGATTTCCAGGAGACCATGCCCTAAAATCTCTCATTGTTCTTGCTCTTTTCCTAAGGAACCTAGTGTTTCTTTTTATTGGGATACCTACAAACGCAAATCCCACTGGGAGAGAAGACCCATAAACAGTCCTCACACTACACAGTGGGTGCTGATGACACCAGTCTCTCAATCTTTTGAGACTAGAATCAGAGGGCCGAGGAGCTAGGCACTGGGGAGCAAATCTCCTTATGTTGCAGAAGATCCAGAGGATCAGTGTGCGCCAGGATAGCTCTGAAAATTCAGATGCACACTTTACTGCCAGTCTTCACTCCCATAGGTTACTTTCGAGGGGACAGTTGTTCTGCCTCTGCAGCTCAGCTTGAAGTCACAAGCTGGCCCAGGTATTTTGTTCCTTAAGAGTGTAAGGATGTCTATTATAATCCACAGGCAGAAAATGTCCAGAGGTGACACACTGTGAGGCAGGCAGCTCTAATCAGAAACCAAGTCTTGGTTATTTTCTCTACTCTCTAGCTGGGCTGCGAGGTATTATTATGCTAAGTTAGCCTTCACACCTGTGCACTTGTTCCTAGTCAAGAGGCCAAAAAGTGGTAGATTTTACATCTGAAACTGGGCATGCCAAATGCTGTTTGCTAGGGCTGCTGAGAGTGCCATGGCCCAGCCAGAAGCCTGGCACACACTGATCCGTCTGTGAGTGGATGCCTTCTTTGCTCACTTAGTCCCTGGGATTATAATACCTATATATAAATTACTCGAAATTGTTTTATCAATCTCACCCTAGTTCCGGCCTTTCTAAAGCTGCTAATGCACACCCAAAGTCACAAACCAAAGGCAGAACACCCCTTTCTTTCCAGGCCTCAGGATCAACACAAGCAAGTCTCAGAAGCAGGTGGGTACTAGCTTATTATATTAGATTAGCCATATAATATTCTAGAGGACATCCCTGAACAATTAGGTTTACCTTGACTTGATGTAATAAAAGCTTCGGAAACATTATATCCACAGTCCAGCGTAAATCTGGTTAGCCTTCCCTCTGACCTTGCACAGTTCTGATCCTTGTCAACCTCTTCTATCTGAGGTCTGAACTTAGGAAGACCTAAGCTCTCACGCAGTCTTTCTTCCTCAAGGAGATTGTGCTGTAAAGTAGGATGTGAGGAGGAACCGAGACAAGCACCCTTTGCCCTGATGGGCAAGGCCACGCCATGCTCAGCTCCAAACTTCACAGAAGGTCCCTTTCGGGAGGATGCAGACTGTCAGAGAACTCAGTACCCTCGCAGCCCCTCCCCCCCAAAAAAACCGGTATGACAATTGTGACTTTGTCTGGCCCAGGGAGCCCCTGCTTAGCCTAAACACTCTGCTTTGTCCCATCAAGCCCAAGGAAGCAGTAAGATACTGGAAGCTTGCTTTGTTTTTTTCTCATCACAGAAGTTTCTTGGGTAAAAATTTGAAGCACTTACCAATCAGTGAAGGTGCTGAGCAGAGACGCGGAGGCTAGAGTCCTGTGCTTCTCACCGGCTGGGCTCTTACTCCTCACTGGCTGCCGCTGCTCCAGCTCCTCTTATCTAGGGACCAGCTGCTGTGGTTGCCATGGGGATGTTCTGTTTCTCAGGCACTGGGGCCAGGGGGATGGAGAGGGAATGATAACTAACTTGGTCACTCCTGCTCTCTGCAGCAACGATTGCGTGTTATAAACAACAGCACACGGAGGGAGTCTACGCTGAGTTCTTAGGAATCTACACAAGCCTGGGAATCAAGATCCTTCCTTCAGGGGTGGGATTGCCTGGCATTGCAAAAGTGGAAGCTGAGGTACAGAGTTTAGCAGCTTGCCATTGAGGGGCAAATGGGTGTCCGTTGAGTCCAGAGCACAGTGTCACAATGAGGAAAGGGCTAATGGTGGTGTCACTCACTAACATTTACAGATGGTTAACACTTGCAAATCCCGCTAGCCCTACAGCCTTAGTAATCCTCATCCTAACAGCAGAGTGAAACAGAGAGGTCAGACCATCACCACGAGTTTATCAAAGCTTTACGGATCTGCTCAGAACACCGAGTCTCCTAGCACTCAGGACTCCATCACCCTTAGAAGACAGACCTGAAAGTGCTCTTACCACTACCAAACAGCAAGGGGAGGGTTCAAATCCAGCAATGGATGCTAAGTCCCTGTTTTTGGTCACTCTATCCTCCTACTTACCAAAGAACATTTCAAAAGGCTCAAAGCAAAAGAGAGAAGTCTCTGACCATACAAGAAGCCAAACAAAACAAAACAACAACAACAACAACAAAACTTTGCATTCTTTTAAAGGACTCAAACAAGATGTTCCAAAGTCAAAAAAAACACATGTACACCCAAGTAAAACAAGCTTGTAGACAAGCTTGGGCCCAAGTAAGCTGGTAAGACACGCTGGCCTGTGGAGAGTACAGCTCTATATTCTGGGTCAGCTCAAATACTAGGTCAGTATTTCTTAAAAAAAAAAAAACAAAACAAAACAAAAAGAAACGTTCCTGTGAAAAGATGGAAGTCTTTAACCCCAGCACTCAGAGAGGCAGATGGCTCTCTCTGAGTTCAAGGCCAGGCTGGACTCACTTGAGAGTGAGTTCCAGGACAGCTAGGGCTACACAGTGAAGACCTGTCTTCAAAACCAAATAAAGCAAGCAAGCAAGCAAGCAAACAAACAAACAAAACAAAAAAGAGGCTCCCAAAGGATCACTTGGGAAGGAAGGTCCTCAGTCCTCACCTGGAGGGACAGTGACTGGAAATAGCCGCCCTGCTTCCAGCTGCCTGACGCCTCACCAACAGCCTTGGTGGTCGCTCCGTTAGCAGAATCTTCATTCCAGACCTAACCGGAAAGGATTACTTTCTTCCAAAATGCTGAGGTTTTCACTTCAAGTATGTTTTTGAGATAACTGTAAATTAACACACAACCTCAGGAAATAATTCAGGAGCAACCCCTGTAATCCCCAGGCAGCACCCGCAATGGAAGCACCTTGAGGAACGAGAGCCGTGTCAGAGCTACCACAAGTGTTGAGGTCATCATACTCAGGACACTTGTGACATCACATGGCTCCCTCATCAGGCATGTGCCTAGGGGGACCTCCCTCTTGCTCACCCAATCTCTTACCACCACCGTGTTCTGTGTTTCTGTGAATTTGTCTTCTCAGCACTGTGAGAAGCATGGAGTCCTGCAGGAGAAGGCTTTGGCTTGGCCATTCTCTTGCTGCGTATTCTCTGAAGGTTTTTCACTGCCTGCGCCAGTAACTCCGTCCATTTTATTCTGGAGTAATATTCTGGGGTACCAGTGTGCATAAGCACTCACCTTCTGAAGAACAACTGGGTTGTCCCCAACGCTTGGCTATTACAAATGATGGTGCTCTGAGCATTTGTGTAGAGGCTTTTGTGTGAACAAAAATCTCTTGTTTCTCTTGGATAGGTGCCCAGAAGTGCAATTTCTGGCAATCAAATGTTTAATGTTATGATACCATACAGCAGCTGTACTGTTTCCCAGCCGCACTAGCGGAGTGTGAATACCCGGGTCTCTTATCTTCAGTACTCTTCTGTATTGGCACAACTTCCTAGGCACTATGCTCATGATGTCGTGATAACTCATTGTGATTTTGATTTGCATCAAACAGTCCTGTGATATCAAAAGTTTTTTATGTGCTCATTTGTCACATATAAATTTTCCATGAGAAATGTCTCACTGCTTCTTTACTCATTTTCTAATTGGATTGTGGTTTTCTTATTGTTGAATTTTCAAAATTCTTTACATATTCTAGATACTAGTCCTTAATTAGAAATTTAACTCACAAGTATTTGCTCCTAATTTGTGCTTATCTTTTTAACCTCTTAGTTGAGTCTCTCACAAAGGAAAGGTTCTTAAAAGTTTAGACTCAAATTTATCACTAAAATGCATGGGTAACTGAGATTTTACAGAGACTCCTCAGAAATGAAATACTTGATTGTAAGACATTCTAGCCTGTGGAGTTTTTATAAACTTCTTAGTCATTTAATTTCCCACAGTTCAAAGGGATTATCTTCAAAGCATATGGATTCCCACATCTTTTTGCATAGGCACATGCTCTCCCAAGTTCAGGGTGCTGCTGCTTTGGCCTCCCCCATGCTCTTGCACACATTCCACACACCTTCCAACTGATCATGTCCCTCCCCCAGGCTCAGCATAGACGAAAATTACAACTGAGATGGCAGATGGTAATGCAGATGTATGCCTTGGAGAGCTTTAAATAACAACCACATGTGCACTGGTGAAATCACCGACCCATGGCCCTAGGCCCCAGAGAAAGCGCAAGAGGTTACAGTATCTGCAGAATTATCTGCAGTGTCCAAACGCCTCAAAGAAATGGCCGAGGCTTCTGCTTTCTTGTTGCTGGATAACTAATGCTTACTGATCTTGAAATAAACACATTTTCATTTTTGTTACAAATATTGAATCTGTATGAATGAGATTGATCTTAGAAATACATTTCCAAACTATGTATTTCAGTTAATAACTTCAAATATTTATTTCAAATAATAACTTCAGATAAGGGCTTTTCAAATATTTACTGTTCAGAATCAATCTACCAGAGTTTCTATGTGGCTGGTGATAGGGAGGGAGGGAGGGAGAGAGAGAGAGAGAGAGAGAGAGAGAGAGAGAGAGAGAAATCCCAGAAATTTTGGGAGTATCTTGCATCCACCTCCAAGGGAGGGAATTGTCTGCCTCTTATCAATGCTTTGGACACATCCTCCTTGAATTCACTTTGGCTCCTGATAATGGGGGGGGAGGGGCATTTGAGTTAAGACCAAGAAAATCTGGTATCTAACGAATTCCTTGGAATAAAAACACATAATTTACTAAATCTTTAAAAACGTCTTTCCTTTCAGTTAGGGTTGTTGTGAAGAATGGAGGCAGAGCCTTTGTCTGCCGCACTAATTTCCCCTCACTGGTGACATTGTGCCCCACCAGTGCAGGTCCCGGTGCAGGTCCTCGTATCTGAAGGGGAACATTGATATCAGCCCAACTGCCTTCTCCTTTCGGTTTCCCACTATGTCTTCTTCACGCAGTGCATCAAGTTCTATGCTTTCATCAACCAGACAGGCTTATGTATGCGCCAGTACAGTGTGGGATCCGGTGACTCCATCATGGTGCCAGTGTCCCTCCTGCTGGTCTTTTAGGGGTACAGCACCTCTCTCATCCCTCACCCCCCATAGCAGTCTGCGCAGCCTCTGATCTGTCCTCTGATGCACACTTCACCAAATGTGCCCTGACCTGATTACGTTTTATGAAGTTTTCACTCCATTACCTCACTATTTTCTCATTTCTGCTCATCACACCCCATGAAGTACAAGCTTTCATATCTGGTTACAAGCATAAAACCTGTCTTGAGACAAAGGTCCTGCCAAGACACATAGCTACTAGGAGCAAGAAGTTGGCTAGAAACCAGGTAAGTATCTCTTCTCCGGAGTCCGTGTCATCCTATGTCTCACTCGGTGATGAGAATGACACTTCCTGTGTGTCACACACCTGTGGTCTCCTCATGCTTCTGCTCTTTCGCTCCCATACATTGTAGAAAGGAATCTAGCCCATCGTTGGTTCATTCACAAAAACATGCTCTCAAAGCTACACATCTGGCATCTGTATAAAAGAGTGTTCACTGCTCAGGAGAGCAGCAGCTTTCCCTCCGTCGCTAACCCAAAGATGTGCTTGAGTATCCATTCTGTCACAGCTTCCCAGGTGTGCAATAGATATAGGTACTAAAGATAAGATGCGTGCTGACCATGCATTGACTAGTGCAGCCCCATTCAAGTTGTGAGGGGTATCCTGGCCACTGCTGGCCTTCACAACACCCAAGAAAGTGTAGGACTGGGGGGAATGATTTTTTTGTTTTTCTCACTTCTTTCTCAATGTACTATTCTAATTTCCAAGTGTAACTTGTCCAGATTTTGAGAAAGCTTTACTACAGAGACAATGCAAGAAAGGAAACAAATCCAATCCCTACTGTGTGCCAGTGCCTATCAAATGTTTTGTAAATGTTCTTTCAGGCTGCCTTGTTGGAGGAAACAGGAGAGGGGATTGATGTCAGCCGGCAGATGGTGAGAGCGGCAAGCACAGCACATGGCTTCTGCGGGCTTCTGATGCAGAGGGAGTGAGTACATATATTCTCCCAAAGGGCACATAGAATTTTTAGGCATCTACAATGCACTTGAAAGCTTTTTTGTGCACAGAGAAAGAAGGAGCATTTAGAAATGTAGGATGGCTGCGCTTGCATTGTGCTACCAAATATTACTAATTAATCTCATGACCTCCCCATGAACACGAGGAAAAGTGTTTAGAAAGATTTTCACAATGTGGATAAAAACCTTTTTAAATTTTAAGAGGTTTGCCTCTTTGGTTTCAACTGTATGAAACTGACACCCAATGTGGGGATGTCTAAAAGCAAATTCTAAACCCAGCATGTATTTTCAATGGCAGCTAAAAGTTTTGCACTTGGTTTGAAGAAAAGCGTGTGTCTCCTCTTGCCACATCCATGAAGCCCAGGGAAGCTCTCATGCATTTGCTGGTGAGAAGGTCAGCGCCCCAGGTGTTGGCAAGGGTCTGTGTGGCAAGCTTTGATGTGCACGTGGCCAGGGCATGATGACTCGGACGTGCCACATATGTGCAGCCCATGTGTGTTGGTCTGCAGGTGTTGGGGAAACTGTCCAAGCTTTTTTAGAAAGGAATTGTATACCTTTCCATCCAATTGTGTATTCTTTGGGCTTTGGCAAAGATAAGAGATCATCTCTGTTTGTGTGTCCAGACAGATTCTTCCTAGATTCCCACTGCCAGGCAAGGAAATTGCAGTGATACCAATAGCCTTCAAGGGCAGTTTTGAGCATTTCCATGAATAACCAGGCTCACCTGGGCCGGTTCTATGTTATCTACAGGGTGGAGCATTACCTCCCTAGCAGTTTCCTCCCTGGTCTCCATACGCATATGGATGTCATATATGAGATACCTGGCAAGACAGCAGAAGGCTTTAGGTCAGAGAGAATTGAACTCTCATGCCATCCCTTCAATTTATTCTATATTGATCACAGACAATTCGATCTCTGAAATCTCATTCTCCACCTAGAAAAGCAGTCCAGTCATGCTTATTTACAGAGCTGCATGAATATTAAGTGAGCTGATGCTATCAAAGTCTCGGATACAATGGTTGATCCATCATGGGTGTCTAAAAATACTCACTCTCCTTTTGTTTAGCCTACTCTTTCACTGTAGCAGGACCATTAATAACAGAAATCCAAAACTCAAGTTCAATTCTGTTCCCATGAGATTCTCCTGGATCAGCTTAGACAAACTCTACACTTAGATATGATTAGAACTCTGAAAACCATTTCAAGAACAACTTGTTAAGGTTATAACTTCATGCCCTTTCAGTCTGTTCATTCCAACGAAAGGTGGAAAGGGACTTCTGCTAATCTTCGTAATGTAGAAAAATGCAAGATTTTAGGAATTAGTTTTTTTTAACCTACTGTAGAGAAGATGATGTAAAGAAGTCTAATGGTCTAAATTTAATGAACTAGTTCCTGTTAAGAGAGAAGGGAGTCATGACTGCCTTCAACAGTAGCAGAGGGAGAAGTAGGAATTCATTGTAGGTGAGAATAAAGAGATTCTTCAATGATGGGATAAGAGCTGAAGAGATGGTTGAGAACTCCAAGGACCCATGGCCAAATAGAATCCTACCTCTTGGCCAACACTAGGCAAAACAAAGAAGTCTGGGACTTACTGAGCCTTCTATAAGGTAAATTCAGTGGCACGCCCAAGTTGCTTTAAGGGCGGGGGAGTCAAGTTAGTCCCAGAGGAAACAGAAAATTAGTTACTCCTACTTAGCTTTTTCCAGTGTAAATTCCATGTAGACTATAGTAATAAATGCAAGAAGTAGAAGTACCCACTACAAGTACTAAAAGATACAGGTGAGTATTTCATATCCTTGAATATGAAAAACAATAAAGCAAAGGTCATGAAAACTGACTGTATAGAATTTACAGACTGTACAAGTAGATTAAATAAATTCAGATTGTTTGAAATATATGCAGCAAAGACTGAGTGTCTTTAGTCAAGAAAGAGTTTTTACAGATTGAAAAGAAAGAGAAGTAATTTCCCTCCTAAAAGGATTGAATTTACAAATGACGGGATCATGTTGGAAATTAGAGTCCCAGCCATCCATCTCTTTAGAGGTTAGATTTACTCCAAACAGTCAGGACCCAGTGATTGACTTCCTTTTTGTTGTTGTTGTTTGTTTTTGCCTCACTTTCAACTCTACTTAAGAAAAAAAAAAGGTCAAACTGTTTTATAAACTGACTGTATTGGATGCCCAGCTTTATTAACCTGCACGATGACAATTTCATATCAGGAGACTCTGGTGATCTTTCTTTTCCTTTTAATTTTATTATAAAGTTCTGCACTCCATAACCTGAATGCATGTGATGCCAGCTTACTTTGACAGCTCACCTTCCTATCTGAATGGACAGGCTCTGCTGTTTCTCATATTAGTAGATCTCATTGACTCTGTCCACATGAGAATAAGCAGAAGCTATCCTGACATCCAGAGCATGGTATGGGAGAGAGTCAGATGTTTCACTGTGCTAGTTTGATGAAGTGGCATGAGAAAGTCAGGCAATGTACATCATGTAGCTGACCTAGTGGCCATGTGAGGCATCCATTGAACACACGGTGCCAAGGTACAATGGGACTCTGTAACAGACGTGCTAAGAGCCATTGCATCATAGTTTCCTTTAGTCAGGCTTTGGTAATAGTTGCCATATTTCATTTAAAAACATATTCCAGTAGGCCTGAGTCAGAACTTCTGCAGTCTCGGTGTGAGTCTGGGACCTCCAAGAGAGTTGGCAGGAACCAGAGACCTCTGCAGGTCTTGGTGTGAGTATCCAAAGAATGCTCAACTGTGCCACAAGGAGTGTCACAGCATGTGCTCAACTATGTTCATAGCATCATTGTTTGTCATAGCCATAACCTGGAAACAGCCTAAATGCCCCTTGACCGAAGAATGGGTAAAAAAAAAAATGTGGTACATTTACACAGTAGAGTTCTACACAGCAGAAAAAATAATTACGTCTTGAAATTTGTAGGCAAATGAATGGATCTAGAAAACATCATATTGATTGAGGTAACCCAGACCCAGAAGGATAAATATCATATGTGCTCACTCATAAGTGGATTTTAGGCATAAAGCAAAAGAAAACCAGCCTACAAATCACAATCCCAGAGAACCTAGACAACAATGAGGAGCTTAAGAAAGACATACATGGATCTAATCTACATGGAAAGTAGAAAAGGGCAAGATATCCTGAGTAAATTGGGAGCTTGGGGACCATGGGAGGGGGTTGAATGGGAGGGGAGAGAAAGGGAGGGGAACAGAGAAAAAATGTATAGATTAATAAAATCAATAAAAATTTAAAATGTGCAAAAATATGAAAACATACTTCTAAATCTAAGCCATACTGAGTTAAGGGTTACCAGTTAGAGGGATTAGGAGAACCACAGTATTTGCAGAGAATTATGCAGAAACATAAAGGAGAGACTGTGGAAGAAAGCTACAGTGGGCAGAAGTTAAGGACTGCTGGTCAGTGGATAGGCATGGCTCAACTTCATGTGGAATTGGGCATGCAGTCTATGAATGTTTGAAGACTGACTGAATGATATTTGACAAGACATCAAATCACTCACACTCTCAAAGTTGATTGCCGTCTAACATAGCTATTTCTGGGTCATCTGCAAAGCGACTCAGGGACCTGTCGCGGGTGGGAGGAGGGATGGTCCCAGATCATTGTGGGACAATTCAAGGTTGCATACAGCTTCATGTTTGCTACACAGACTTTCTCTATTAGGTAAAAAAATGAACTGAAGATTGGGAGACAAGGCAAAGAAGGGGAACATGTTCTCTTTTATTTTTTAATTATATCTGATAATCAAAAATGGCTGTAGGCAGCAATTCAGCCCTGGAGAAATTGCCCATTGAAAATGATGCTGAATAGCAGACCTCAAATCCCATTGTGTGAGTAATAGTCTAATAAAGCCTACCTTTTCTTCTCCCTCCCACATCAGTCTGCACAAAGGAAATGGTCCCTTGGGCAAAATGAAGAGTCTGATGAAAATTCTGTTTTTTTACAGATGCTGTATTGTTTTCTCTGAACACAGCGCTGATGATGACAGATTGTGATGTGGGAAAGTCACTTTTTGTTGTTAGTTAGGGACTAAATGGGAAGTGTTGCCATAGTCACTTAAAGTGGTCTGTATTTTACTCTGTCTGTGGATTTTGAAATAATAAGTGGATTCAAATACTCAGTTGAAGCAATATAACCTTTTCTAATTACATAAGAGTAATTTAACGTTTTTGTTAGTGATAGACTACTCTGTTTGAGAGCAGAGAAGGTTAACAAAGCTTTTGGGTAGATAGTTTTTCTGGGACAACTTGTGAGCTGTTCTCCTAATACACAATACCATAAAACATAAATGGGATATAAAAAGGATAAAGAAAAGGAAAGGAAAAGAAAGGAAAAGAAAGGTGGGGAAGGAAAAGAAAAACGAGAAAGTGACATAAAATTGAGTGTTGTGCCAACTATTACAGAAGTTCCTGTCTTACTGCTCTTTGCTTCCTGTCTTGTGCTAGAATCAAATGCCCATAAAGTTGCCAGACTAACCTCTCAAAACGCAGCAAACACATGGTGCATATTGCTTCAAATCCTCCAATGGCTTCTTGTTGCATTCAAAATAAAATCCAAACTTCACTTGGCTTGAAGACTACTATAGTTTTGGATGTCCCTAAAGTCTATGTGATAAAGGTTTGATCATTAGCCTGTAGCATTTTGGGAGGTAGTAAAACTTTTCAAGGGAAGTACATTGCAAGAGAAAATTTGACCATCTTGTTGCTTGTCCTTAAAGGGGTTGTTATGGTGGGGGAGAGTCTTCTGTTTTGTGTTGATTTCATTGGTTAAATAAAGAGACTGCCTTGGCCCTTTAATAGGAAAGGAAATTAGGTAGGCGGAATAGACTGAACAGAATGCTGGGATAAAGAAGCCGAGTCAGGCACTCGCCATAGTTCTCCTCTCTGAGATGGATGCAGGTTAAGAATATTCCTGGTAAGATACCACATCATGGTGCTACATAGATTATTAAATATGGGTTAATCAAGATGTGAAAGTTAGTCAGTAAAAAACTAGAGCTAATGGGCCAAGCAGTGTTTAAAAGAATACAATTTGTGTATTGTTATTTTGGGTGTAAAGCTAGCCGTGCGGAGCTGGGCAGAAACACAGCCCACAGCTCCTTCTACCTTGTTAGGACTATGGACGTTTGCTGTCTCTTTCAGCATACCAGTGACTGTCAATTGAACAGTTTTTCTCTGCCCCACACTTTTTGCCATGATAATACTGGGCCACCAGAGACCAAAAAGCAACTGGGTCAACTAACCACAAAGTTCACCCTATGTAACCATAAGCCAAACTAGATCTTTTCCCTTCCACTATGTTCTTTGTCTTGTTAATGTGACAGAATGGCTGGAGGATAACTAGTTCACAAACCATGCTTGTTTAGTACCTACATATTGCTCCTTCCTTAACCAGCTTCAGTTTGGGCGACTTCTGTATTTCATAGACAGGCCAATATGTCATCCCCAGTCCAGGGGCATCTCTGTTCTACCCTCTCTAGAAACATTCTGCCCTCAGAGGTCACATTTCTTCCTTTCTTTTTCCTTCCTTGCTTCCTTTCTCTTTTAATATGTTGTTGGGACATAATTTGAATACAAGCAAAATATTTAGGAGCTTTAGTATATTCATAAAATTATGCCTCCACCTTTATAAAGGCTTAAATCCATACCAAGCTCCCTATATTCTTCACTTTGACTCCCAGCCTTAGACATCTGTCGAAGCATTTTCTGATTCTGAATGTATTCTGTGAACAAGGTCATGAAATACATGGTCTTTTGTGACTGGCTTCTTTCACTTGTTGGTATAATGTTTTGTTTTGTTTTCTGGGTTTATTTGAGGTTTATCATGTTGTAGTTAGTATTCACATTTTTAACTTCTGAAAAATGCTCCATTGAATTGAACTTTATCTATTCCTATGCTCAGTGACTTATCAGCTAATATAGATCTATGCTGTTTCTGATTCTCATGAGCAATGCTCCTGTGAACATTTATGTAGAAATCTTCATACAGTCATGATTTTTTTGTGGGCAGACAGGAGTAGAATAGCTAGACTAGGTGATAATTCTACATTTAGTACATTGGGAAACTAATATATTATTTTCTAAATTGGCTATGCCCATTTCTATTACCACAAAAATTATAAAGAGTTGTGATTTTTCTGCATCCTCAACACTTGTTGATATGTGACTGGCTTAGTTTTTCTATTTTAGTCTGTATGTCACTGATAGAGCTGCCCAATGACTAATGGAATAGTGCAGTATGATCACCACATCAATTATCACGTTATCTAATTTATTAATTATATTAGATAATTGCACTTGCTAATATTTAAAATTTTATTGCTTTTGCATATTTCTTGACTGCCCAGACCTGAATAATCACACTGAACTATATTAATTACAACACTGTTTGGCTGATAGCTCAGACATGTTTCTTGCTAGCTCTTATATCTTAAATTAACCCATTTCTATTAGTCTATGTTTGCCATATGGTCGTGGCAGTATCTCATTTTCTACATGTATTGTTTCCTTGGCAGTTGGCCAGCATTTGCCTGACTCCACCTTTTTTTCTCCTCTATCTCTCCTTGGAGTATCTGCCTTGCTATATTATGCCCTGCCACAGGCCAAAGCAGCTTCTTTATTAACCAAAGATGATAAAATACATTCATAGCATATAAAGGGGAATCCCACATCATCTCCCCTTTTCTGTCTAAATAAAAAGGAAGGTTTTAACTTTAACAAAAATTACATATAACAAAAACAGGTATCAAACAAGAAATGCAGTTATAATATTTCTTTGTGAGTCTAAAGTTTCATATGTACTTTATCTTTTATCATTATGAAGTAAAACTATAACTGCCTGTCTTCAACTCCATCAAAGACCCCAGAATGATATAATATTACCTAAGTAAACAGGAAGTACATTGTAGGCAACTTCAAAAATTAGAATTGACAAAAATATCTCACTGCCTGGACAGTTACCCAAAGTTCTTCTATAACATTGGAATATCCTTCTTCAGGTTACAGGCCCCTATATAGTATCTGACAGATTTTTCTAAGAAGCAAGAAATTTGAAAGACTGTTTTTTTGTCAGTTTGTCAGTCACTTTCTTCTCTGTTCTGCAGAATGTCTGGCAGACTCTTTCATGAAGCAGGAACCCTGAAGAGCTGTCTCACCTTCTTTAGGAAAATTCATCAGTCATTTATATGGATCCTGCATGTCCAGTTTATACAGCATACCACCAAGCAGTCCATCTAAGAGCAGTTTCTTACCCAAATGGCTAGCCTTTAGTCACATTGAAGGAAAATTCTCTAATGAGATTCCCCAATCACCATCAACTTCTCTCAAGTAATTGGTGTTGCCAGAAGGAGCCATGACTCACTGTTGAGAAAAGTCTAAGTTCTTAAAATGTTTTAAATGCTGTATTCTGTAGGTCTTTGAAGTGATGAAAATATCTATCTGAAATATATCTCTGTATATTTAGAAAACTTAATATAATTAAAAGTTTGATAATTACAGATGACTATCTATTAATGTGTATTTCTTAACCATACATTACATTTTTAAATGAGTTACATAAACACAATACCTTAAACAAGATCAGAAATAT
>NC_022029.1:41145607-41150041 GCF_000317375.1 Microtus ochrogaster
ACACAGTATAACAAAATTGACCATTGACCTTAAATTTTTATCAATAGACCAAGATCCAAACCAATGCAAAATATTATACTCTATATCATATCACCCCCCTTTTTTAAAGAAATTGGCTGTGACCATTAACCACTTATAATCAACCTTTAGATGAAAACAAACATTTATAAACAGTCATTTTGGGACTTAGGACTAGGTTTCTTCAAACTGCTTCTGATATTTGTTGGGCAAACTAATTTTAGGGTTCATGAAGACCTTTTGCTGGTCTTGTTCCATCAAAGCACATTAGTCTGAAAGGAACCAAAAGGTTCTTATCCTCTCTGGAAACAAAGGTAGAAACTCTTTTCCAAAGTAACATATCATTAGACTCAAATTTTGAAATCAAATTACCTTTAAAATATATATTAGTTCAGCTTAACATTCCCAAGAATCAAATATTTTTTCAGCAATTAAGTTATTAACAGTCAAAGATCCAAAGAAAATACAGTAATACACATAATCCAGACTCTTGGTATATTTCATTTTTATGTGGCTCATTTTTTTGCTCTAGTACTCTTTAATTTTTATTATCTTTACTCCTTTAATCTATGACTGTCTGTACTCTCTTATATTACTTTTACTTTCTCTTTAAAGACTTTGTTTTATCTTTTAAAACTCTTTCTATAACTGCCTGGACCTAATTTTTCTTAAGCCTATATACACTTTTTAAACATATTATGACCTATCTAGAGGTTTATTGCTGTCTGAATCTGTCTTTATTGTGTATCTATAACCCTGTTTTGATGATTGTTGTGAACTGTTAATCAAGCATGGACAGGACCAGAGTGACTACTTTGGCTGTTGATTCTACCCTGCTTGCCTTTCCAACATGGTAGAGGTCTCTTTACCACCAGCTCTGGAAGCTATGCTTACTATGCCAACTCTGGGAAGCAGTTGGCCCATGCCGCCACCAAGTAACTTGCAGCACAGTGCCCACAAACCTCGTCCAAGTGCTCCATAGTAGCACCTCCTAAAAGATCTGGAGCCATTTGTGCAACCAGCATGAGCCAGGAAGATGTCTCTTAAAGGAACTGCACAGCTTTTGCTGCTAACTCTGAGTCAGAAAGTCTTCTCTTAAAGGAGTTGCACCTCTGCTTGCTGTCAACAAACAGAGCCTATCTGAAAAATTGTGGCCACCAGGAAGCTCCAAATGACTTCTGTTTCTGTGGGTCTAGAAGCTCTTTTTTTTTTTTTAAAGCTTCCTTAGGCTTTATGTGTATATTCTTGACAAACGTTTGGATGTCATTATGTAAATGAAGACTGCATGTTCATGTCCAGGTTACCCAGACTCAGATAATCACACTGAAACTACATTAATTGCAACTCTGTATGTCAATGGCTCAGGCACATTTCTAGCTAGCTCTTACATCTTAAATTAACCCATTTTTATATGGTGGTAGAGTTATCTTATTTTCTACATGTCTTGTTTCCTCAGCGATTGGCAGACACCTTAGAATAAATTATGTGAAAAAAAGACCTTGTCTACTTTGTTTTGTGTGTTTGAGACACTACACTCTTGACTAGCATAAAATATGGATATGATAGCTATTTGTTGAAAAAAAACCAGCTTTCCATATTAGATTCCTATTCCTGAACCCATGTCCCTAATGCTTGGAGTCACCACATACTTTTTCCATCTTCTTTTCCTTTGTTTTTACTAGAGCATGGCTCTTCCTTTTTTGCATTTTCAATGAGTACTGTCTTATTCCAACTCCAGCACTCTGTACCTGGTGGCCTACAACCTATTGTTTGACTTGTACAATATCTGCTGTTCTCTATGTGTACTCTCTTTTACTATCATTTCTGCACCCCATGGCGCAAAATGTCCTGGATTCTAATTCAAGCTAATATATTCTTTCTTGTTTCAATCCATCACTCTGGATGTTCAGCCATACGTTTTTTGGCTAATGGCTAGACAGGGACAGATTCTAAGAAGCAGGACCCAAGAAATAAGATTTCAAATAGAGAAACTACAAATGATGAAAAATTTTTCCTATTCTAATATTTATTTGTTTGCATTTTTTACTACTGCAGTAGCTTCTCAATTTTACCTTAATAACAGGCCTTGATTCAAGACTGAGTCTTCAACTTTATCTTTTTTTCTCCCAATTATCTTGCCTATTCTAGTTCTTTTATTTTTCCAAGTAAGTTTTAGAATATAATCATCAATTTCTTTAAAAATTCTGCTGAGTTGATTGTAATTGAATCTCTAGATCAAATTGAAGTATTCTGACATTTTGCCAGCATACCATTGACTCTTCCAATCAATAAACATCTTATGTATCTACTCACTTCATTTTTATGGTTTAATTAAACAATGTTTTGTAGTTTTTCTTCAATACATAATTGAAGTCCGATGATCAAATATGGCTCCATTTAAAAGTAACAAAACAAACCAAAAGTCATTAATCTGGACCAGAATATGTGGTGATGAGGGTGAATATTGCTACAGACGTGAGATGTGAGGAAGGTAAGGAAGAGGGAGAGGAGAGAGTAATAAGAATATATTGTCTATGTTGATGAAACTGTGCAATAACAAAACTAATTAACAAAAACCCACCCGGAAAAGCACCAGAAAGCATCTGAAGCCTGTAGGAGAGACCTTTCTGCTTGCTGTAACTCACCTGATACCCTAAATACATTTGCTAATGCATCTATTTAAGACTTTTGTTTCATGCTTGTATCAAAAGCAAATAGCTGCCTCCATCCACTGCAACCTGAATCCACGTTCCCTGGCCGTGGTGCTCTCATTCAACTCAGAAGAGATCTTAGTCCCTTTTTAAAAACATGTATTTTGCAGCTTTTAGTGAAAAAATTCTATGTTTTCTCAATTTTAAAAAATGTTTCATTTATTTGCTGTACTTTAGTTATGACTTTATTTTTCTAATTATGCACTGCATTTTACAAAATGTAAATTTGGTACACTGAATCAGCTTATCCAGTCTTGCTAAACTCACTGCTTAATAGCTCTTCTGCAGATCTTTTTAGAATTTTCTAGTTGGACACTTGTCTCGTCTACAAATAGAATTTTAGTTTTTTAAAAGTATGGATTTCATTCACTTTTCCTGCATCTTTGCCCTATTTAAACCATCTATTAGAATTCTGCATAGGCATGGTGAGAGTGGACAGTCATGCATCACTTCTGATCTTGGTAAGCAACTAAAAATCTTTTCACAATTGGTGATGATAATTGTTGCATTTTATCAATGTCCTTCACCATTACCATTTTTGTGAAGGTCCCCTCAATTTCTATTTATGGAGGTATTTTTATCATGAAACTGTAAGTTCTATCAAACATTTCTTCTGAATATACTATGATGACTAGAAGTATATTTCTTATAATCTACTAGTAATAAAATTATATTAATTCGTTTTGAATAGCCTATACAAACTGTCAATATATGTCCCACTCTATTATGATTTGCTATTCATTTTTATGAAAATATAAATCTATTGACTAGACTTTGAAGACACTTAAGCGGATCAATGTACTTGACTTATGTTTTTAAAAGGCCATTATGGCTATTGAGTAGCCAGTAGATAAATGAAGGAATGGATTAAATATTCTATGATAGCCCATTATGAGCATGACTGTCTGGACAGGTGAAGCAGATTAAGTGTTTCAAGATGCAGAATACAATGTGTCCCTTCTAGCTTGTCTCAGGGATACTCTCTTAATCTAAAAAGACTTAATTAATCTCTTTGAAGGGAAAGGTTCCTGTGGGAGGCAATTCCTGTTGGATGAGGTCCCACATTGTTGGCAAGAGTTTAGAAAACACCTTTCCTTCAAGCCATCTCAGACGTGGTAATCCAGGAGGAGTCAGGTGCCGCATCTTAATTGATGTCATGATAAACAGTTGCATCTGCTTTCCAGGAGAGCCAGGCACGAACTCCATGTTCCATATCTATGGCAACTGGAACATCATTTTCTATTATGTTCTATTTAGTTCTGACAGACAAATGATTAATTAGCACAATCAGCATCTCTCCTTGAAAATGGCCATGGATCAGTGTGTCTCCCTTCTTCGTGTAATTGAATCAAGGCTCGCACACCTGTTTCCACTTCTTTTAAACAAACACCTGTCCACTAACCAACACAAAGCAATATTAAATCGCATCCAGCCTTGTGCATAAGTACATTGTTCAACGTGACCTAATCAATGCTGAAAGGTAGGAAAGCATGGGGTTCAAAGAAGACTACTGACAAACTTCCACCTACACTCGCTGCAGCTCTGTTCCAACTCAGGCTGTGTGACAGAACAAGCCATAACTAGCTACATTCTAGAGTGATGAAGAGTTTGCCTGATGTTCCACCTCTGTGACATTATCAATTCCCTTAACACCTATAAACCTCTGTCCCTCGGCATTAAAATGTAGTGAGGATAGTTACTTCAG
>NC_022029.1:41151281-41154548 GCF_000317375.1 Microtus ochrogaster
CTATAGCCATACTCAGATGCTTGTTTCTTATGTGTGAATCACACCCAAACAGGATTTGGTGCAGTGTCTAGCATATGGTTCTCAACTTGTGGGTTGTGACCCTTTTTGAGAAACCTCTATCTCCAAAAATATATACATTATGACTTATAATAGTAGCAAAATTGCAGTAGTAGAGCAGCAATGGAAATAATTTTATGGTGGGGGGTCACCATAGCATGAGGAACTGCATTGAAGCGTCACGGCATTAGGAAGGCTGAGAATCATTAAAAAGCCTGTAATAAACAAGCATTAGTATGAATTCCAACTATAATAAGAGAGTATCATGAACAACTGTGAGACTGAATTCAATTAAGTTTAGAAGGGGTATGCTGGTTGTGATTTTTTGTTTGTCTTTTTTTAATTTGTGCCAACTTGACATAAGGTAGAGTCACCAAGGGAAAGAGAAGACCAACTGAGAAAATTCCTCCATTAGATTTGTCAGCAGGCAAGCCTGTGGAAGAGTTTTCTTGATTGACATTTGATTTCAGAGGCTCCAGCACACTGGGCAGGTGGTCCTGGAAGGTCCAGGAAAGGCAGATGAGTGTGAGCCGGATGAATAAGAAGCACCCCCATGGTTTTGGTTCAGTTTTTGACTCTAGGTCAGCGGTTCTCAAATTTCCTGATGCTGTGACCCTTCAAGATGGTTCCTCATGTTGTGGTGACCCCCAACCTTAGACTTATTTCATTGTTGTTTTATAGCTGTAACTGCTTCCGTTATGAATTGAAATGTAATTTTTTTTGAAGATAGAGGTTTGCCTAAAGAGTTGTGATAACAGATTGAGAAACACTGGTTTAGGGGAACAAAAGGAGACTCCTGGGGGATAATGGTAAGAAAGGAGGTATGAGGTGAGGAGTAAATACACTCAGTAAACAATATATATTTGTCTAAAAACATTCTTATCTAGCATAGTACTACATACAATCATATAACGAATATATACAATGAACAATTATAAATTACAATACAAAGTATATGCCCTGCTGATTTGAAGATGATTACATAAAATGTGTAAACATTTTCATGGTGCTTTTACGTTACTGGTTTTCAACCTGTGGGTTGTGACACCCATTGATACAGTATCTTGTATATCAGATATTTATAGTATGATTCATAACAGTAGCAAAATTACATTGATGAAGTAACAGTCAATAATTTTATGGTTGGGGATCACCACAACATAAGACACTTCCCTATAATATTAAAAAGTCATCTTAGAAGAAAATCTCTAGGTAAAATTTTTGGTTCTCTGATTTTTACAATCTTTCTGTCTTTTTTAATTTATATAATCTTTCTGAGCTGTTTCCTGAGCCTTAGGGTAGGGGTTGTGTTATAGATGTAATCTATCCACTGGGACAGGGTACCACATGACCAGTTGTTCTCAGGTGGAAGAATTGTGTTGTAAATGTTATCCATTGGGACTAGGTACCACATGATCAGTTCTTTTCAAGTGGGAGGGTTCTATTGTAGATGTTATTTTTTTGAGATTTGGTAGCAAGTGATCAGTTGTTTTCAGATGTGAGGGTTGTGTTGTAGTTGTTATTCATTGGGAATGGACACATGTGATCAGTTGTTCTCAGGTGTAGACAAAAGTTTCTGTCATGCCTGGTCCCAGAGCCATTCAGTCTCAAGGAAATATACAGAAGCTTGTATTAATTATAAACTGTTTGACCTATTAGCTCAATCTTATTATTAACTCTTACAACTTAAATTAACTCACAATTCTTATCTATATTTAGCCACATGGTTTGGTACTTTTTGTCTTACTTCCTCTGGATCTGGCTGGTGATAGACTCTCTGTCTTTCCTCTTCCCAGAATTCTCTTCTTAGTCTGGGAATTCTTGTTGCCCTGTGTATACTTCCAGCCTGGCTACTGGCCAATCAGCATTTTATTAATAATACAAGTGACAAATCTTTACAGTGAACAAAAGCATTATCCCATAGAATTTCCCCTTTTTTCTTTTCCAAACAAGAACTCTGAATCTTATCTCCTTTATTTACCTTTTTCCTGAACATTATCCATAACAATTTATAATCACCACTCTTAACAATGGCAAACTTTGATAATCCATGTTTTTGGGGATGTAGACATTTTCTAGGCTACTTCCTGCTGGTTGGTGGTGCTGCTAATCTTATGGGGACCCAAAGAAAAATTAGGATTATGGTCAAATCCTGATTTGAGTATTCTGTGAGGCTGGATCATCTCAGTAGTCATGAGGCTGTTCTGGATGTAGAACTCAGAAAAAAATGTAACGGAGTGCTCTAAAATCTGGGCCATTTGATCCTACCAGAAAATTTTCAGAGGGTCTTCTTTGATCAAACTTCTTTTTCTTTTTTTTTTCAAACTTATTTTTCTTAACCCAGAATGAACGCACAGTCTCCCATTTCCTTTGGAAACAAAAGCAAAACCTCTTCTCCAAAGTAGCATATCTTTTGACTTAACTTGATTTGACTTTGAAGTCAAGGCATTTTCAAAATATATAGGTTGGATTAATCAAGCAGCATTTATAATCAATATCTTTTGGCAGCTGTTGCTCCTTTCTAAGCAGTCATACAATTAAAAGATAATACAATAACATCTAGTATCCTGATTCTCTGTGTATTTTTCATCTTTACATGGCCTTTATTCTATTTCTTTTATTTTTATTTTTTTGTTTTCTGAGACAGGATTTCTTTGTGTAGCCCTGGGTGTCCTGCATCTCACTCTGTAGACCAGGCTGGCCTCAAACACACAGAGATCTGCCTGCCTCTGCCTCCTGAGTACTGGGATTAAAGGCATGTGCCACTATATCTGACTACTCTTTCTTTTTTGAAGTACTATCTCTATCATTTTTCTTTTCACTTCCAAGTCTACGTGTATTTTTAAACACACTATAAACTTTTGTTGTTTTGTTTTTTATCTGAATCTGTCTTTACTTTATACAGCTATCATTTTCTGAGCACATAAGTCTTTAATCTGCTAAGCAATATGGCTAGGATTAAAGCTGTGACTTTAGTGGCTGCCTCCACCCCATTCCTTACCTTTTTGAGATTCCAGCTTTATGGTTGAGGTACTGGCAGGAGCCACTTTATTGCCACAACTTTGGAGTTTCTAGGTCCATGCCACCACCAAGAAGCCTGTTTCTGGCTGCTCATAAGCACCATTTAAGTGTTTGGTGGCAAAGTGCCTTAAAAGAGTTGCAGTTTTTTTGCTGCCAATGTGGAGTCAGGAAGCTTCTCTTAAAGAAACC
>NC_022029.1:41159298-41162076 GCF_000317375.1 Microtus ochrogaster
TTCCGGCTGTGGGAATCAGTTGTTATTCTCTGTTTCAGCAGAGGGTTATGATCTGTGAGTCTACCCCTAAATAAATAACCCTTTATTATTCTCAATTCTGAGCTAGTGTGGGATTTCTTTTAAGTGTCCTTCTTCAGTATAGAAAGTAGGCAATTAGAACAGGATTTAAGAAACAGACAGATAGTGAAACAAGTGAGATGGAGAAAATATCTAGGCAATGGAGTGACTTGAAAATGGGTGATCTCCCTGAGCAAAGCATGGTCCAAAGTTTCAATTTCTGCAAATAAACTCAATATTAGCTACAAATACCTGACAATAGCTTCCACTATTTAATGTTAAGCTCTTTCTCAATACTGTCATGTCGCCCAAATAATCTATTGCTTCATTTCAAACCTTTCAAATAATCTTATGTGGTCTTTGATAATATAGTCAACTTTTTGTTTATTTTTGGTGAGTTTTCTCTCTTTATTATATAAACAAAGGACCAGTTTAATGCAATGTGTGGGAGATAAATAATGTTTTTATACAGGAACTTTCTAATCGCTGTGCTGCAAAGTCTTATGTGAACCAAGCAAAGACAAAGTAACTTGATTATCTTCTATTAGAAGTCATCGATTTCCCAGAACAAGTTTAGTGGAATGGTAGAGAAGAAAGGGCAATGAAGCTAGGTGTAGGCAGAGATGCTCGTTTGTTGCCAGCCACCCAGCCACAAAATAATCATACAGAAACTATATTAATTACAATACTGTTTAGCCAATAGCTTAAGCGTATTGCTAGCTAGCTCTTATATTAAATTAACCTATTTCTATTATTCTGTGTATTACCACAAGGCTTGTGGTTTACTGCCAATGTTTTGGGGTGTCTGCCTCCTTTGGTAGCCACATGGGGTCTCCCTGACTCCACCTTCTTTCTCTCTATATCAAATTTCCCACTTGGCTATATTGTGTCCTACTACATATCCAAAGCAGATTCTTTATTAACCAATGGCAATAAAATATATTCACATCATACAGAAGGGAATCCCACATCAGCTAGGTTTATGACTAAATTGGAAATGAAGAGTACGTATACTATTTTATTTAGCTTAGACAGATTCTCTTGTCACCTAGGCTGGCCTTCAGCTTTCTATGTAAACAACCAAGAATGACCTTTAACTTGTGATACTCCTATTTTCAATTCTCACCTTCTGGGATTATAGGCACGTGCCACCATGCCTGGTTTTATGTGGTGACAGGGCTGGAACCCAGGGCTTTGTTATGCTAGACAGGAACTCTCCTATCTGAGCTACATCCTAGCTCAGTATGTACCCTCTTATTTCAGAGTTTCCTCTGTGCAGAAAGATGGAAATTTGAAGGGATAATACAATATTGTTATGAATCATTTCTGTGTCTGGAGAAATAGTTCAGTGGTTAAGAATGATCACTGGTCTTACAGAGGACCTACATTCAGCTCCCACCAGTCCCATGGTGACTCACTACTGCCTATAGCTTCAGGGAACCCAATGGTCTCTGACCTCTGACCTCTACATGAACATAATATGCGTATGTACATTCAGGCACATACAAATACACATAAAAATAAAAGTAAAAACAATAGATTTGGAGGTCAAAACAACATCAATACTTCTTCAGGCCTTCCCACTTGTATATGAAGAGGCAGCAATTTTGTGTGTGTTTGTGAAAGTTCTTACTTATTTGAAAAAGAAACAATAATGTTAAAAAACAATTTAAGTTATCTTCTGCTGATACAAAAATATCATTCTCCCCTCATGATGAATAAAAGATGGTTTATTTGGAGACAAATATGAATGGTCATGATCCAGGGACACAGATTCAGGTTGCCTTGAATGTCATGTTCAAGTGCAGTAACAGTTTCATATTGTTCTCATAGTAACAGAACCAAGAGAGTCATATACTAATGTACTTAATATATCAGTGAGAACATGAGGTAGTCAGGCCACAGCAAGTCCAGGCAATCTCTGATACAGGCTGATGCTATCTGGTGACATTAGCTTTCGGTTGGTGGAAGCCAGTGGCTTTTATAGTCACAAAGATCTTATATCAGACACAGGTATGAGAAATAGATTGTTGTAGGAGGCTGCTTGTTTGTTTCCTAGCCACCCAGACTCCCAAAATAACCACACAGAAACTGTATTATTTAAATCACTGCTTGACCAATCAATTAAGCGTATTGCTAGCTAGCTCTTACATCTGAATTGATCCATTTCCAGTACTTTATATTTTACCATGAGGTTCATAGCCTACCAGCAAGATTCTGGTATATCTGTCTCTGGTGGTGGCTCCATGGCTTTTCTTGACTTTGCCTTCTTTCTCCCAGCATTCAGTTTAGTCCCCCCACCCCACCTACCTCTATTCTGCCCTGCGCAGGCTCAAGAAGTTCTTTATTAACCAATGGTATTCACAGCATACAGAGGGGAATCTCATATCAATAGATGGTTTTCAAAAGGGGCTAAAAGTAGCCCACAATAATTTGTTCTGAAACATTTTAACTCTCTACAATCAAGTTCTGTCATTTGGTTTAGTGGAATCTTTTTTCTCTGATCTACTTCAGGAATTTCCAAAGAGTATCTCTAATTTTTCCAAAGAGTATCTCTAATATTTCTAGGTGGTCAATGATTCCCAAGCCAATCAATAGAACAAGGTAGCCATCATCAAGTTTATAAGATTTAGACGTTCCCCCATCTGTGTGTATTTCTGTCTCCCTGTCTCTGTTTGTCTCTGTCTCTGTCTGTCTGTCTGTCTGTCTCTCTCTCTCTCT
>NC_022029.1:41162176-41213148 GCF_000317375.1 Microtus ochrogaster
GTTGTGAGCCACCATGTGGTTGCTGGGAATTGAACTCAGGACCTTTGGAAGAGCAGGCAATGCTCTTAACCGCTGAGCCATCTCTCCAGCCCTAACCCATAATTCTTATTTATATTTACCCACATGGCTTGGTACCTTTTTTCAGTAAGCTATTCTCATCCTGCTTCTTCTGTATCTGGCTGACTGTCTTCACTTTTCCCAGAATTCTCTTAGTCTGTTTTCCCACCTGTTTTTCCTGTATGGCTCCTGGCTAATTAGCATTTTATTAAACTAATATGAGTGACAAATCTTTACAGTGTACAAGAGCATTATCCAACAGCACTCAAGAGGGAAGGTTGTGTTGTAGATGTTATCTGTTGGGACTGGGTACCACATGACCAGTTGTTCTCATCACTTTGTCCATCTCTAATTTTATGTAATAGTGTCTGTGTGCTGCCAAGATAAGATTCTTTGATGAAGGTCAAGAGATATACTTATCTGTGGATATAAGGACAAATATTTCAAGTACAGTTAGGAATTATACTGTCATATGAAAGTTGCAATAGATTCTATTCTAAGATGCATATGTCCCTCCTCACAGCAAGTTGACTAGTTTTATAGGAGCAAGAATGATTTCATTTCTGTTGAGAAGATTTAGGTCTGATTATACATTTACTGGTTACCTCCAAAATATGAGTGTCACTATCACATTTAGGGATTTCTTGTCATGTTGGTCATTCTTTTGGCTCCTATCCACAGCAAGATAGGGCTACTATTAGCTTTCCTCCCTTGGCAATTTGCACAGAACTTTCAGATACAATGAAAACTAGTGCTCAAAGAGGAGGCTTTTGGTTAGACCTATCTCAGATCTTCTGAGTCCTGTGTCTAAAGTTGTGCGGTCTTCAGCAACCAAGAACAGCAACAGCAACCTATATTGTTTAGGGAGTCTTTTGGACTCCCCTGACCAGTAACAGGAAAGGAAGTTTCTCATGCCTGTTTTACAGGTTTTTGTTAGTTAGTATATTAGTAATGATTCTCTAAAGCAGTAGTTCTCAACCTTCCTAGTGCTGTAACCCTTTAATATAGTTTCACATGTTGTGATGACCTCCAACCATAAAATTATTGTCATTGCTACTTGATCACTTTAATTTCACTACTGCCATGAATCATAATGTAAATATCTGTGTTTTCCAATGGTCTTATGAGACTCCCGTGAAAGAACTCTTTGACACCTAAAGAGATTGCAAACCACACATTGAGAACCAGTGCTCTAAAGGAGCATAATTATAGAACAAACTAACATATACATATATACTTGTGTAACTATACATATGTGCAACTATACATATATAAAAAAGATTTACATATATAGCTATATATATGCATGTGTGTACATATCACACACATATACATATATATGAGATTTATTAGAGTGGTGTAGAGGCTGTGGTCCAAGCAGCCCAACAATGATTGCCTTCTATTGGAAAGGTCAAAGATCTGATAGTTGATCAATCTAAGGGACTGAATGTCACAGCAGTTTAAATCTGGTGCTCAAGTCCCAAGGAAGTCCTAGAGATTGAAGTAGAAAGCCTTTGGGAACATCTATGTATAGTGTTGTAGGAATTCCTACCACCAGTGCCAGCAGCCTTTAAGTTACCCGCCCACTTGGGCGTGGCCTCTTATACCATTTATGCCAATGTAAAGCACACATCTGGCCTCTTTTCCGGCTGTGGGAATCAGTTGTTATTCTCTGTTTCAGCAGAGGGTTATGATCTGTGAGTCTACCCCTAAATAAATAACCCTTTATTATTCTCAATTCTGAGCTAGTGTGGGATTTCTTTTAAGTGTCCTTCTTCAGTATAGAAAGTAGGCAATTAGAACAGGATTTAAGAAACAGACAGATAGTGAAACAAGTGAGATGGAGAAAATATCTAGGCAATGGAGTGACTTGAAAATGGGTGATCTCCCTGAGCAAAGCATGGTCCAAAGTTTCAATTTCTGCAAATAAACTCAATATTAGCTACAAATACCTGACAATAGCTTCCACTATTTAATGTTAAGCTCTTTCTCAATACTGTCATGTCGCCCAAATAATCTATTGCTTCATTTCAAACCTTTCAAATAATCTTATGTGGTCTTTGATAATATAGTCAACTTTTTGTTTATTTTTGGTGAGTTTTCTCTCTTTATTATATAAACAAAGGACCAGTTTAATGCAATGTGTGGGAGATAAATAATGTTTTTATACAGGAACTTTCTAATCGCTGTGCTGCAAAGTCTTATGTGAACCAAGCAAAGACAAAGTAACTTGATTATCTTCTATTAGAAGTCATCGATTTCCCAGAGCAAGTTTAGTGGAATGGTAGAGAAGAAAGGGCAATGAAGCTAGGTGTAGGCAGAGATGCTCGTTTGTTGCCAGCCACCCAGCCACAAAATAATCTCACCATGTAGACCTAATTGGCCTGGAACTCTGTGTGTATACCAGGCTGTTCTAGAGATCTGCCTGCCCTGCCCCAAGCTGTAATTAAAGGTGATTTCCACCACATCACTTTCTGATGGTTATTATGATATAAGGTATCCTGGATAGAAACACAAACACACTTTGCATTAGTCAGGGTTCACTAAAGGACCATAATGAAGGTACTTTACCAAAGGGATTTTCCAGGTTGGCTCACAAGATACAAATTGGGTCATCCAGTATTAGCCACCTACACACTGGAAAGACTGAGAACTGCTCTGTCTGCAAGGCTGAATACCTCAACAGTACCAGTCTGATAACCTGGAAGGCCTGAAGATTCCTGGTGGACTTGTGGTCTTCAGGAGGTATTTAAAGACAAAACAGTCAGGAATGGCCTATTAAGTTCTAAAGTGTTAACTAAGAACATCGGCAATATCCTGCAACGTTTGGGGGTCTGTGGGTTTTCACTGGGCAACAAGTCTAAAAGAGAAAACCCATCCCTGGCACTAGGCCTTTAGTTTGTTAGCCTGTAATGTTTATTAAGGGCATTGTCCCTCTTACAAGGTATGTATATTTGTGTACATATCTATGTAATTTATGAAGCTTCTATAATTATAGATTTCCATATGGCCTTTGTTCATAAGTCTTTATTGTTAATTTTTCCTTACTGAACCTCCTCCTTTGCTCTTCCCTCCCATTCTCCACCTCATTTATTTCTTCCTATTCTACAATTCCCACTTACCCTTTACACCACTGTGTACTATTCCCCTCCCTTGAGAGCCACCCCCAACTATGGCCCTTTCCTAATCTCCTGATCTCTCTTGGTATTCCAAGTGAAACATACATATCTAAAGATTTAAAGCTACCCCTTGCCTATAAGATAAAATAAACATTGCTTGTCATTCCAGGTCTTGGTTATCTCACATAAAATGATTGACTCTAGCTCCACTAGCTTCCCTTTGAGTTTCATAGCTTCATTTTTCTTCACAGGTGAAGAGTATTACCTTATGTAAATGTACCAGAGTTTCATTACACATCAGTTGATAAACATCTATGCCATTTCCATTTCCTGGCAATTGTGCATAGCACAATAATGGACATGAATGAGAAAAGCATCCTTGGGGTATTGTCCACGAGTGATAGAGCTGGTCCTGTAGTAAATCTATTTACAGCTTTTTCAGGAATCTTCACACTGATTTCCATAGTGGCTGCACCAGTTTGCATGCCCACCGACAGCGAGTTAGTGTTCCTGTTCCCCCACATCTATGCCACCATTTGCCATCATTTTAACCCTAGCTATTCTGACTGAGGTAAGATGAAATCTCAAATTAGTTTCAACCCAGTTTCCCTGAGGTCTAAGAATGTTGAACCCATGGAATGTTCATCCCTAAATGAGACATTTGTTACACACCCTTCCTTCAAAAGCTTGGAAATAATTGTAGAAAGGGGAGCAGAAAATTGTAAGAGGCAGAGGTGGTGGAAGGCTGGGAGCAAACAGTGTCTTCCGGACACAGCAGGGTGCTCACACCTGTGAACTCAGAATAATTGTGACAGCTCAACCCAGACAAAATCTGCAAAAGGAGAGGGGAGGTGGACACAGAGTCTCATCCCCAGGTGAGGAGCGACTGGCAGTTAATAACTACTGGGAGAAGGTGAGTTGATTTTTATTAAGGTTATGCCTCCCCTTTTAGGTCAACCGCTGGACGGTCACACATCCAAGATCATATGGCCAGTGTATATCATACACAATGGCTTCAAGAAAAGAAAAGGACAACAGGTTGGGTGGGTACGGAAGGGGTCTGGGTATGAAAAGAATTGAGGAAGTGAATGCAAACAAAATACATCAAAATACATTGCATGCTATTCTCAAATAGCTAATATATGTTTTAAAGCCCTCCCTTTAGTCAGAAAAATATAAATAAATAAAAAGGCGAATGTTCGGTTGACTGGACTTCAGTGTACAGTCCCAACTCTTTTGCTTTCCTTCCCCAGGTGTGTGGTCATGGAGCATCTGGGGCTGCTAGGGTCCAGTTCCAGCGCTCAGCAGGTTTCTGCTTAAAATATGTCTTGCTGCTGTTCCAGTGAAGTTGAGCAGAAAATGCTTCCTGGAGCCGTTCCCTTTCAGCTGCTGCCATGTGCAACTTCTGCTTCTTTCTTCAATGTTCTCTGTGTCTCTGTCTTTGTCTTCTAAGATAAACCAAGCTCCTGGGACATTTCCCCAATCTGCTTTGTAAGTTTTCTGATTTTACTTTGCTGTGAATCTAGAAATCTTTGGTTGGTACCCTCGTTTCCTCATAGCTGATAGACAACTTTCTACAGTTCATTCTCTGGAGATTCCAGCAGAGTCTCAATGCCCATCATCTGTCATTTTTTCCAAATCCACCATTTTAGGTTCTAGTAAATAAATGAATGGAGTTAGTTACCCTGTGGTTCTGGCACATAGTTACTAGTCACTAAATAGTTCTTAGACATACTGAGAATGCAGAAAGGAGCGGCAGAGTGAGCAAGGCCTCCGTGGGTGCTGGTTCACTTCCATTTTCCTAGTGAGCAGCAGTGCAAGGTCTGGTTCTGAGTTACCAGGAGTCAGCAGTACTGGACGACCTTACATTCTCAAAGGTCTTCAGTTTCATAGTTGGAAATGATTTTTGATATGGACTCTTCTTTCCCTGTCACCAACTCAGATAGGGAACATCCCATACAAAACCTGTGTTCTGCCAATACTTTAAAAGTAGACCATTTTGACAGGGGGGAGGTAAAACTTCAAAGTGGTTTTAATTTTCATTTCCTTGATGGATAAGAATGGTAAGCATCTTTTAAATATGACTGGGGCATCATGTGTCATCTTCTGAGAACTCTCTGTTCAGGTCCACAGCCCACTTTTCAATTGGGTTGTTCATTTTCCTGGTATTAGTTTTGAGTTCTGCATATACTCTAGACACTAAACTGCCACCAGATGTACAGCTGGCACAAATGTTTCTTTTTTGTAGGCTGCCTCTTCATTTGATTGACAGTTTTCTTTGCAATAAGAAGTCTTTTCATTTTATGAAGTTCCATTTCTTGCTGGTACAGTTTCCTGGGAGACCAGATTGCTATCCAGAAAGCCTTTACCAGAACTTACATCCATAAATGTACCTCCCACTTTTTCTTCTAGAAGCTTCAGGGTTTCAGGTCTAACACTGAGATCCTGGCTCCACTTGGAATTGTTTGTACTCAGGGTGAGAGAGAAGAACCAATTTTCATTCTCAAATCCAGATTTACCAACACCATTTGCAAAAGATTCTGTCTTGTTTTTTTTTTCAATATGGGCTTTTGACATTTTTGTTAGAAATAAAGGATCTTTAGAAGTATGGACTTATGTCTGAGATCTTGATTCTATTCTGTTAACCAATTTGTCTGTTTTTGTGCCACTAGCATGCTGCTTTTACTACCATAGCTCTTCAGTATAAATTAAAACAGGAACCATAAACATGTTTTTTTTTTCAGTGTTCAGGATTGTTTTGGCTAGTCAGGGACTTTTGTACCACCACATGGATTTTAAGTTTTACAATTTCTGTGAAGAATTATATTGGAATTTCAATTGGGGTTACACTGAATCTATATATTACTTTTACTATTAGGGCCATTTTCACAATATTAATTTTACCAATCCATGAGCATGGGAGGTCTCTCCATCTTCTGAAGGCTTCTTAATTTCTCTCTTCAGTATTTTTAAGCTTTCATTCTATAGGTTTTTCAATTCCTTGGTTAGTTTATTTTAGTACTTATTTTGTGTGTGGCTACTGTGAACAGAATTGTTTCTTTTATTTCTTTCCCAGACCCTCCCACACATAAAGCACGTTACTTGTATTGCTTTTGATTGCCCACCAGAATTTAATGGTAAGACCCTATTGCTGAAGATACAATTGTCATAGGGCATAGAGAAATAATTGACACTGACTAGAAGCTTCCTCTCTGTTGCTTTTATTGTTTTGGAAGATGCTGCACAGACTGCTAAAGGAAGAAGTCATCACCAATCTTTGCCAGATATGAACTCTGTGTCCTGCAATAATGACCAGTGTGGTAAGATACATCCATGGGTTATGGGAGTAACCAACTGCTAACTGAATAGATTTAAGGCCCACTGCATAAGCGATAACGTATATCTGGTCAAAAACTCATGGTTGGTTGTTCACTGACCCTAGGGTTGAACATACTACTATCGTTATGCTAAACAGACATAGTATCGAACTGATCTTTAAATCTGAATTTCTCTAAACACAGGTTGCTTTGGCTTTCACACCTCATCAGAGGAGCTTTTTTGTGCAGTAGGTGGTGGTTAATCCAAGAACTCTCAGCTGGCCAAAGGGTAGAGAACATTGTCAGGGAATTGCTCAGCCACAAATGGCACATCGGTACCATACCCCACTCAACACTCAGGGACCATCATAGAAGATAGGGTGCAAAGATGGTATGAGCAGATTCCAGGAAGGATTAGAGTGAAATCGTGTCTTCTGGACATGGCAGAACAACTGCACTCATGAACCCAAAACAACTGTGACTGCCTGCAGAATATTTTTACAAGAAAAAGTCCATTCTAACACAGGGCATACGAGTTAAGTCCCCACCCTTAATTGAAGAGCTATGGACAGTTGATGGCTTCTGGGGAAAGGAGGGTAATTTTTTTAAGGGTGTGGCCTCTAGCATGACAACCACATTTCTGTGGATTGCCTCATATTCAGGAAGGCATGGGCAGCACAAACTGAGCATGATGGGTTATTTGAAAATAAAACAAAATATAGACACAAAGTTGGGGGCAGGGCTAAAAAAATGGTAGTTGATCTTGGAGGAGCTGGGGGAATAGGGGTAAATACGGCCAAAATACATTGTATGAACTTCTCAAAGAATTAGTAGAGATCTTTAGTTAAAAGGGTAAAACATTAGACAAGCTGAGTTTGAGTTAAGGAGAGATGGCTTCCATTTACAATCTCCAATTTTCAAAAAAGGAGATTTGACATCAATTTGAATAATCTGACATTCTTATCATTATAGCTGTTGCATGTTGCTCAAATTCCAATTTGAAATTAGATACACAACCTGCAATCCCACATGAAAACACCCTGGAAGTATCTCCTCCCAAGAAGGAATAACTTTGATTCTTTGACCTCTTTGTTAATGTCTTATTTTATCCCATTTCATTTCACAGAAAGCAATTACTTCTTCAACACAGAATGAGTAATTCCAGAACAGATTATCTTGTCATTTGAGAATATTTTTGGCTTCGTTTTTCAGTGTTAGCAAAATTACTTTCTTTTGAAGAAAACTAAGGTTTGAGTCTACAGAAAAATAAATAGAACTAAGAAAGCTTTAGATGGCCTTTACATGTTCAGTGCACAAAAATCTTGCGAGACATGCTCTGCAGAATATCTTTCTGTGCACTAAAACATGAATTTCTTTACACAAATCTTTGTGGTCTTTGCATAAGTTCTGGATAAGAACAACCTTCAAGGTTGTTTTCTTTGTCTCCATCATGCAACTTGGGTCTTTGTTCAAGCATAACAAAACCAAAGGAAATATGTGGCTTGAAGTCCAACTGATATTTCTGAAATTAGACCTTCTAATCAAGGCTTTCAACTTTGAGTTCTAAAATCTGCAGGGGGTAAAATCCACACAAGGAAGATCCCTGGAATATGACACAGACGAGGCCAAGTTGTTTCTTGGCAGATTTTTAAAATGGAAGTTTGTTTACTCTTTTCTTTTTTTAATTTAGATAAAGTAAACAGCCAGAGAGCTGGCTCAGAGGTTGAGAGTGCCGCCCGCTGTGCCCAAGGTCCTGAGTTCCATTCCCGTCCGTTGTGTGTCTATGTCTAAATGTAGACATGTATGCATAATTAATTGAAAAAAAGTAATTTAGATAAAGTGGCTTCAGCTTCACGTAAAGGATGTGTGTGTGTGTGAGAGAGAGAGTGTGTGTGTGTTATTCATTTCCTGAAGGTATTACAATGGTTTTTCTATATTTATTTCTATTTATAAATACACGATCTAAGATCTCAAGAGTTACTGTGGACAAGATCAACATATAAGAGAAAACAGAAAACAGTTTGGTGTCATTCAGAAAATGCAAAGGGGTTCTTGTTATTATCCTGACAGCGTGGCAGCAGTTATGAGCTAAATGTTGTTAAAATGATTTCTATGTGGTGGAAAACGTTTTATATGAAAGCAACAGAACCTATTTCATTACAAAAGTCAAATGTGGTCAGTGGGCAAAGTTTTTCAAGCTTTTCTAAGCAGTATTTACCTGAAGCAAAACAGAGTTACTCTGGTTGAGTTGGGTGCATTAGTGAGTTCCACATAAACTCTCAAGGCTTGACAGAATCTTAAAGAGTCTTAAAGATTTCTCATCTAGGGGCCGGAGAGATGGCTCAGTGGTTAAGAGCACTGACTACTCTTCCAGAGGTTGTGAGTTCAATTCCCAGCAACCACATGATGGCTCACAACCATCTGTAATGAGATCTGGTGCCCTTTTCTGGCATGTAGGTATACATAATAAACAAATAAATCTTAAAAAAAAAACAAAAAAAGAGATCTAATCTACATAGATCTAATCTACATGAGAAATAGAAAAAGACAAGATCTTCTGAGTAAATTGAGAGCATAGGGACCTTGGGGGTGGGTTGAAGGGCAAGGAAGAGGCAGGGAAGGGAGCAGAGAAAAATGTAGAGATCAATAAAAATCAATAAAATAAAAAAGATACATTTTGTTCTAGAAAATCAGTGAATCAGTGTCAGCTTAATTCCCTACTAGTCTTGGGGTATGTGTGTGTGGGGGTGTGTGTCTGATATGCATAGATGAGTTTCTACTTTGGAATTTTGTTGTGGAGATACGTGACAAGATACTGCAGCACTCAGCTAAGGGTAAGATGGTCAACCAATGGCACTACTCCTCTTATTCATGTCATCCTGCTAATGACAAACACCGTCTTTACTTCCTGAGCCTTGGCAACATTCCAGGCTTCAGCTAAGGGCTGAATAAGCATCATCTGTGTTAATTTATAGGCGACGACCTTGAGATCTATAGAGCTTAGTTTATTAAATACAAATAATTAGTCGTAAAATTGGATCAAACTTCAGATTTATTGCCAGAGTTCCATTGCTTCTTATTAACAAACCTAGGCCTCAGCATACCTTTTTATAAGTCAAGCTTTTTTTCATAAGATCTTCAAGCTCTTTCTCACTATCAGAGTCCTCCAGAAAAGCAGAAACAGCTGGAGATAAAATGCTTATCACATAAACCAGGAAAGCCAGTGATTACAAACAGTCTGAATGCGAAGGCCAAGGGCTGGAATTCTAGGTGATATTTGGCATCAGTCATTGAAGGCAATAAAGTTCTGGGTGAGACATAGAAGCCTTTCTACATTTTACTCCCTTTTATCTTCTTTGTTAGAGAATTAGTCTCTGACTATGTAGAGCTCTTTGGGGATTCCATTTGCCTTTCTTCATCCAAACCATGGGTAGCTCTCTCCTCCTTCATACCTGAAGGCATCTGCCTGATGGCTGAAATGGTCCACACACATTGCCTTTTAAGTGCAAAATAGTTCCTCCTACAGCTTGAAATGGTGCTGCTTCTGAGATGAGGTCATCTTCTTCCCTGTCTCTTGAGAGCACTACTTTATTCTGCTCGTCCATTCCTCAGGCATTTGTTAATATTCTTCCAGGGTAAGCGGCTTTGCTCCCAGACCCCCTTCTCAACAGAACGAAGGTAATAATCACACTGGACTTACTGATGTGTTGGCCTTTGCATCAATAGTAGTCAACATATATTGAGCATTTACTCTCTGAGGGATACTGAGTTAATTACTGCAACCAATTACTGCATTTATTCTGCTCAATAACCCTTATGCTAAGCAATGCAGTGTTTGCACGAAACACACACATCGGCATGCTTTGAACTCTTTAAATCATCCCTAGATTACTTGCAGTGTCTACTAAAAGAATATATATGTTACAAAATAGTTGGATGATGGCAAGAGCAATGTCTATAATGCATATGTGATTCTCTTATTAATATCGCTGAAGTGTGACCGGTTGAATCTGTGCATACACAGCCTGTGATGTGAAGGGATGTAGGAATATATAAGGTGGCTCAGAGGACCAGCATTTCAGATTGACATAAGAACAAAGTAAAGCTTGAGACCATAATGCGCATGGCTGCCAGGGTAGTAGGCAGTCCAGGGAAGGAAGCACAGGCATAATGCTGCAGGCAGATGCAGACCAAGTCTGAACCAAGAAGAACGTTGAAAGCACAGAAAACGAAGAAATTTAGAATGTTAAAAAGCAATTAAAAGTCAGTTAAGGGCTGGAAGTCGTATCATAATGTGGGAAGTAGAAGAGAGATGTGTGTCCAGGAAAGTAAGACAGCAGTAGAAAGGAAAGGGGGTAGTGATTCCAGGCCGGAGAAACACATGCTCTGGATCATAGTCTTGGGATGACTCTCTTAGTTCTCTGACATATCACTTCTTAGGTCCTCTCCCTGAGTCAGGGAGACACGACCCCATTGGTGCCTGGCAGAGACAGTTTCTCAGTTGCCATGGCAGCTCAGAGAGAGGAAAGCTAAAGGCATTGTGCCATCACCTGGTTATGGGGAACTCTGGAGGCCACACCACGACAAAACGCAGCAGTGATGCAGTGACTGCTCCTGAGGTGCCAATCAAGGACGCAATGAGACAAGGCAGATGGCTTTGTCTGTGTGTGTGTCTGTGGCAAGAGGACGGAAGGCTGGAGTTTTGGAAGGGGTTGGCACTGAGGCCAAGTTATGCATATAAATGCTGAGGAAAATGTGTGAACAGAGATGTCCACGTTCTGGGGGATACAGTAGGGGAGACAGTGGATGGTCCGCAGGAATCAGGGCCTTGCTGAAGTCATAGCAACCAAAGCAGGACAATAAAGAATGAAACAGGCTAGTGGATGGTTTCCAAAGGACTACTGTCTTAGGTTCCTAGCTAGGAAGTGTCCTCTGCTCACACATCCTCTCCCACGAATAGAAAGCTCCCCTTGGGGGTGCCCAGGATGCTGTTTGTGACTCTTTCATTTTTCATCCGTTCCTCACTCCTCTCATTGTTTGACTTTTGTAGCCACCTGGATGCAGTTCTCCTGTAGGAGGAGCCAGGCTGTTCCCAAAGCCGGAAGGAAACAACTGCACAACTTTTGTCTTTGACTTGAGGGACAACAATAAGCAATAGGCTTGTAGCCAGCAGCCTCCCTTCTCCTCTGTAGTTTCCATGGGGTATCTTTTGTGATTATGAAAGGTAGCTAGGACGCTACAAAATCAATAGTTACCACTTATGGAGACTTTCTGTTGCACTTGAAAGACTACATACTCTTAGACTCCTCACCATGACCTGAAGGGAGCCAGGGTCCTCACTTAGATCCTCACTCTCATCCACCACAGTCGGAAAAATGACATTTCTACACCCCAGCCTGTGAGCCTTATGCCCTTCTGCTTGCCAGTCTCTTGAACTTGAACTCTCTAGGGCTCCCAGCTTCTTACCTTCAAGTTTTTCCTAATAGCTGGCCCAGATGAGGCCCCCAGGGCACTTTCCTCCCGTGTCACAGAGTGTCTCTCCCACAAACTGTCTGTGTGGGAACGGGATTTATTTGTTGTTTCGTTTCTCCCACTTTATCCAACTCTTGATGCACAGACATTCTGTCTTGCTCACAGCTGACTCCAGCATCAGTAATATCAATCTCTGAACATGCCTTTCAGGTACCTGAGCACACTCAGAAACTTATCTTTCATAAAATAAGGGCACACTGTTTTTTATCTTGATTTTTCATTATAAAAATAAGTGTGTGTTTGTATTTGGCTTCCTTCATTAAGGCACACACATGTTCTATTAGGCTAGAGACCATTTTTTTTTAAATGTTGACGATTCATTATAGATACATATGTGTGTTTATATTCTGTGTCTTCCGGTAGGACACATAATCTATCAGGATAGAGGCCGTAAGCTACTCAGTGACTGTAACATACCCCGGTCGGGCACATGCTGGTTGACTCCTTATTATGTAATCATTGAATATTAAGATACTCTGAATTTAATTGTAGAGTGGTTGGGTCCATAGGATTTGGATTCCCTGGTTACAGCTGCTCTGAGGGCTTCCATCTTGTACAAAGGTCATCAAACTCTGTCTGGTCTAACAGAGGTTACTCTCCAGCACTGCTTGATGAAGGACCAGGACCTGACTCTGTCACAGCTGGTGACTGAAGAGACATCCCACCTCTAATCTCAAGGTCAGAGTGACCAAGACCAAATGGCTGTATCACCCCCAAGCAGGGAGTCTGCTGCCCACAGCTGGCAGGAAGGACAGAATCAGGGGCCACAGTGTGGGTTTGAACACGTGACCTCTGGCCATGTCTTCCCTCTGTCCAGTTATACTGTTGCAGATTTGCATAGTGTTCAGGTAGTTCCTCGGAGAGTCGGTCTAGATGCTGAAAGAAAAGACAAAAAGGAGCGCGTAAGGAGCAGGACAGAAATATAGCCACGGTGACATGCTGCACGGGTTAGCTCTCTGTCAGCTTGACACAAGCTAGAGTCATCTGGGAAGAAGATCCTCAATTGAGAAAATGCCTCCATCAGAGCGCCTCTTTCTTTTGCCTAACAATGAATGTGGCAGGGTTCAGCCCACTGTGGGCGGTACCACCCTGGGGAGGTGGTCCTGAGTTGTATAAGGAATCAGGTTGAGCAAGTCTTCTACAATGGGCGCTTTGAACCAGTAGCAGGGTATAGTGTGGCAGAGCTTATATTGGCTCAAAAGGCAAGCTTTGATATTCGGGATTCTTGTTCTCACATGAAACATGGGGACTAGCTCTTTAATAGTACTTTGCTCTCCTTTAGATGGCAGGAGAAAGACTAAAGATGCTATATACCCGAGTCAGCCACTGCTTGACAGCGGTGTGGGCATGAGCAGAGCAGGGCCAATCTCTTTATGTCTACACTGCTGGTATGACCATGTATCAGACAGTGCTACAGTCCGAAACGGTCACACCACTGGTTTCTTATCTAAAGCAGCTCTCCCATGAGTAGCAGGCTGGGGACATTTAGACTCAGCATCCACGCTGCATCCATTCTCCACCGCACCCCTTACCAGTAGGATCCCTTCTTTGATTTGCCTGGCTCGGTCTCCTAGCTGAAAGGCCAGCTCTGCAACCTGCTGCCTCAGGGCCTCTCGTAAAGTCCTCAGGTCCTCAGCCTCTTCCCTGCATGAAGATGATACAAAAGGAAACGTCAAAATCGCTGCCAGGTGCCGTCTTTCATGTCCCTCTCATGAAGTGGGTCCTGTTTTTGATATGTCTGCTCAGTTTCTTGTGTATTTCTCTCTCTCTCTCACTCTGTGTGTGTGTGTGTGTGTGTGTGTGTATGTGAGTGGGGGGCGCTAGCGTGTGGATGCGTGTGTGCATGGCATGCCTATGCCTGACACTGCATGAGGAGAGCAGTGAGCAGAGAGAAACATGCAAGCAGTTCTCCCGATGGAGCGCAGGTAGGTAGTCAGCCTGGGCACCACGAGTGCCCTTGCCAACTGAGCCATCTCTCTGGTTCCCGAGATTCCTCAAAAAAGACTTTGGCTTTCCTTATTTGATTTGCCTGTAGAAGTAAGTCTGTTAGTAGAACAGGTACCCCCCACCCTGTTCACCATTCTAAGACTTACACCTAGAAGAATGGAGCCTCCTTTAATCTCACTCAGTGATGGTCCCCAGTGCCCCATCACTCTTTTAGCTTCGAGAACACAAAGCACATCTAGCTAGAAAGGGAAGCTTTGGGCACATGCCCTACCATAGAGCTGCATCCCCAACACACCCTCTTTTAAAAGAAATCCTATTTGGGTATAATTTAGGCATTATGTTTACCTATTTCAAGATACAATACATCATTTATAAGAAAACTACCAAGTTGGACAAGGATGACCACCATGCAGCTCTAGAAGACGCCATCTCTCCAGTAAGAACACACAACCCTCAAGCCTTTTACTGTTAAAACCTGTCCCCACAGCCACAGGCGATCAGTGATGCATCCATTTTGGTGATATTTTTAACCCCTCTGACAATACTGCATATTTCAAAACCCTAATAACCCCCTAGCATTTGCTTCTGTGCAAGTCCCATTCCTATCGGTTAAAGAAATCCTGCTGGCCTTCCCCGTTCTCCCGGAAGATTGCCCCTCTTCTAACCTTCCCAAATAGCCCCAGTCTTCAATAAGAGTGTGCCCATCCAGTGACGGTTTCCTCTGTCTCACACTGAGAAAGCAAAGCTAATACTGTGTAAGCAAAGGAAGAGCAAGCCGGTTTCTCATTAGCCCTGCCCCATCATGCTCATCCACCTGGCCTGCCCTGATTACCTTCCCTTGCTCCGGGTGTGTGGTCTGGTACTTACTTAGATGCTTGCCTTGGATAATTACCTTTCCTCTTCTGACATGTCCCTGTGAAAGAGTGCCTGCTGTTCTGCAAAGTGCTGCTCCATTTCCTCTAAGTGCTCCTGGAAACTCTGGCACACCATCTTCATGGTTTCCATCTCATAGACTGTGCACTGGCAACGAAGAGGAAAACCCGAGAGCGGTGACCTTTCTGCTCACATGGCTGGAGGGCTGGGCTCTGCCTTCCTTCCCATTTGGAATTCATTGCTTGCAAAGAAGCCCAACTGCTAACATTTTTAGAAGAGCCAGGGAAGCCCAGTTCAGACTTTGGACGAAATTAGAGGTTGCATTTGACTAAGACAAAGGGGACCAGTTGCTGAGTGGTACTTGGGTGAGAATTAATTTTGCACAGGGAAGCCCAAGCCAGTCCTACACAATATAGAGATGCAATGAAGTGCACAGAGAAGAGGCAGAATTACCAGAGAGCAGACTTACATTTAGAAAAATGGAGCTTCCTTTAATGTTGCTCAGTGTTGGTACACAGTACCCCATCACTCAGCATCGAGAACACTAAACACATCTACTCATGTGTATTTGCTCAGGACAATCTGCTTAGAATACTTTTTTTTTTTTACTAGTTTTAACTTGCTTAGCCATAGTCCTTGAAGAGGAAACTCCACAAAATCCATTCTACCCATCTAACAATCCCAACTGAGAAAAATGTTAGGCACCCATGCTCTCTATGATCTAGAATCAAGACTTGAGTTCTTCTTGCCTCCAGACTACGTCAGTCTTTAACCCTTGCTGTCTCTTGATGTTTTGATTTGATATATTCTTGTAACCTCCAAAAGTTATGGAATTCTTTACAGCTAATAATTCTGACCAGTAGTGAGTTGATCAGATAGAGAGGAGTTGCCATGGCCCTTGGATGACCACCCACTATCATCCAATTAAATTTCTTGCCTAAGTTTTGGAAGATATTTGATCACACTGTGAACCCTAAATTTGCATTCATGTTAATTAAATAAAATCAACCTTAGCTCAAGAGGGAGAGTTAGCAACTAGTTGACAGAAAGTAATCATAAAGTGTCAGAAGGCTTTGGGAAGAAATAGAAAGTTGCACTGGAAATAGTAGGTAGGGATTTTATTTCCAGTGGTGTGCCTTTTTTGGTTTGGCAAATGGGGAGGGGGGCTTCTTTTCAGAGATGCTAGCAAGGAGAGAAGGTTAGCCAGGTGCTACTCAACCACTCTGAGCTCGTAGGTTTTTCACCTCAGCCTTTGAATCTCAAGTCTTATTTATAAATAGAACCATAGAGATTTAGTTAAAGCTACCTTTAGCAACAATGGCAGAGCCAGTGCCTGTAGGAACAAGATTCCCACCAGGCTGTGGCCTGAGTGGCCAGGCCACTGCCAGAGAAGCAGGCTGGTGACTGCAGAGTCACAGTTGCTGGCTGAAGTGGCAGTAGGTTAAGGTGCACCCACTATGCTGAAGGCAAAACAACACCTAAGAAAGTTCATGGTTTCCAGAACATACACGCAGGTGCATGCACACACACACACACACACACACACACACACACACACACACACACACACACACACAGCCTTCTCTTGCCCTTATATGCATGTATTTAGAAATAACTAGTTAATATTGGGATCTAGTACTTGGGGAAGAAGAACTATCTCTCAATCTCATCAAGCACTGGTTGCTCATAGTTTTTCATCTAGGGGTAAGGCCTTCTTTAATTTTCCCCCATATATGCTAGAATGTAAAGAGTTGTCTTTGTGGTCTTGTGCAGGCAGCTAGGCTGGTGAGAATTCATGGGTGTAACACCTCTGTCATGTCTACACTGCCATACAGCAGACATTCTAGTCTCTGATTCTTAGAATCTTTTCACCTCCTCTTCCGGAAAGTTTTTGGAGCCTTAGAAGCAGGGATGTCCTTTCTGGTACCCCAAGGCTCACTTATTCTCTGCATTTTGATGAGCTGTGGATCTCTAGTAGATTCCATCTGCTACAGAAAGAAGCAAGAAACTTCTTGCTGAGTGCTGAGAACTGTGTTGGCTAGCACTTCCAGGAAGGGAGGTACAAAGGCACAGACTCCGGCCTTCCTTCATTACAGCAGTCACTAAAAGGGCTCACAGTTGTGAACAGGTGTGTTGTATAAACCAAAGGCGTCCTTCTTAAGGACCCAAGAGTCATTCCTTTGAAATAAAGCGAACTAGAAGCTTCTGTGGAGGATGGACTTGTGAGGGCTTTGGAGAAGTAAATGAAATAAAACTAATTTACCGACAGGTCATGGAAACCACCATCCTGTGCCTTCATTTCTGGAAAGCCCAAGACTTTTAAAAATCTTTATCCTCACAGGTACAAGGCCAAGATCATGGCAGTTTGGTGGTTTCTGTTTCAACTAGAGTGAGTGAAAGACAGTCAGCTCACAACCGTATCTGGCCTTCCGGCATTCATACCCACTGGCCTTTCGCCATTTTCTACTGATTCACTGAGTCCCTGCTCTCCCCTCTATCTCATTCCTCTCTTAGAATGCCCACACCGCTCCTGCACAGATAAAAATGAAGTCCATCTCTTTCCCTGACTGTCAGAAGTTACCAAATTACATCTGTTTCCATGACGTTTCTTGCTATCCCCTGTGCATCTGTGAGACACTGAGCCCAGTATGTCTGAGGGACACTGTGCCCATTTGCTGATCTCTTGTCAGCCCTCCCTCTTGTTTTGCAATCTATATTGGGTTACTCCTTGTGTACACCTATGACCCAGAGCCCCAGGGATGCTGCCATCTGACTTTAAGTGCTATTAACACTGGTGGATCCCCAGCTGTCTCTATCAGACCCCTTCCAGATCAGTAAGCGAAGCTTCCGGCTACGGCTCACCCTCTTTTTCCCCTTTCCTCTTAACACAAGTCTAATGCTTTAAAGCAGCACTGTGTCTAGGTAAAAACCTGCATTCCCTAAGCTTCCCTCTCAATGCTGATAGCCAATGAGTGGGGCTGTGGAGGATGTTGAGGGCTTTTGAGAAAGAATTAAAGAAGGCTTTTGACTGCTGGGTCATGGACTCCACCATCATCTACCTCAGTTTCTGGAAAGTCAAGATGGGTTTTTATCTTTATCCTTAAAGTCACGTGACCAAGATTGGTGATTATTATTTCACCCAGACACTTGAAAATGGGGATACTGTTCTAAGACTGATACTTCAATATGAAAACGTTATATCATTTTGTTCTGAGATATTTTATACTGACTGATGTATTTAGCCTTATCATGAGAGAACCCAAGCCAGTTGAGGGAAGTCTTTGACACATGCTGATGTTGGCAAGAATGCTTAGGTATTGCCAAATTATGGCTCATAAAAATTGAAATGGTCTTGAAGTCCATGCAAACATCTTTTGTAGGTAAGTGTTTAGACACAAACTCTGTGATGGCTGTGTCTGTAGTCAAATGCTATTTAAATTTTAAATTCAAGTCACATGATTGATCTTTTCATTCCCAATATCTAACCAACTCACTTCACAGAATGAAAGGTGACAGGACAGCATGAGGGAGCACCTGTCTCTCAGGAGGGAGCTGGTTCAGTGCTTCGGCCAATTCAGGTAACTGTTTTCGGAGCTCAAGGGACAGCAAGGCCAGACCATGGCAGCACAGTGCTCAAGCAGACTGATATCATTAACACTGGGCTTCAAGCTCAGCTCAGTGTCTGGGGGTAACCCTTTGTGATTGGAAAAAATGGATTGTAGGGCTTGGATTTGGGGAGAGCTGAAAGCAGGTTTGTGATGTTAAGACTAGTGCCCTGGAAAATTCTGAAGTGCTGCCATCTCCTGGTAATTCAGAAACACACAATTTAGCCCCAGAACTGGCAATAGCTCAACTAACTAAATACCAGAAGAAAGGAAACCCCAGGCAAGGGGAATAAGAGGGGCAGAGGAGTTGATCTCTCTCTCTCTCTCTCTCTCTCTCTCTCTCTCTCTCTCTCTCTCTCTCTCTTTCTCTCTCTCTCTGTCTCTCCCCCCCCCCTCACTTTTCTTTTTAAAGTCTGGGTAAAACCCAAATAAAATGTAAGGCCTGCTCTACTGTCCCATCTCATTAATGCAAACTTCAACACTAAGAGTGGCAGCATAAAACCAAGCCTCGGGAGGCAGAGGCAGGCGGATCTCTATGAGTTTGAGGCCAGCCTGGTCTACAAGAGCTAGTTTCAGGACAGGCACCAAAAAAGCTACGGAGAAACCCTGTCTCGAAAATAAAAAAAAAAAATAAAAAAAAAGCCAAAACAACACAGCTTTTCACTTTCTAATTGACTTACACTTTTTAAACTTTGCACAATATCTTTTTTTTTTAACTTAAGCCTATAAATATTACAGAAGTATACTCAGAAATCTTATTTCTAATGCATCTTATTCTGGAAATATGTTTTGCTTTGCATTGAGAAATCTTTATTAAATTGCTCCCAAGCATTAATATATACAAGATTAATTATATGAACAAATCAGTTTTCCACTGACAATTACTGATAAAATAACAACTCAGGTACACAAATGAATCTCCTCACATCAACAAGCCATTCTTCTAGGTAAGCTAGAAGATGACAAAGCCAGCTGTGGGTTTCTCCATAGTGTCACGTGTCACTGGGTAAGCTAGGAGATGACAAAGCCAGCTGTGGGTTTCTCCATAGTGTCACGTGTCACTGGGTAAAAGACAACGGGAGAGGAGATACTTTTTCAAACCAGATTTTACCAAAATTTCTCTTACTTCCAACATCTACTTTGAATGCCTGTTGCCATTTGACCGACAGCATCCATTTCCACCTGGAATCTTCATTTCACCCCTGGCCTAGTTTCTAGTTATTTCTGTTCTACTAGAACAATCCAGTTCTTAACCCTAGCTATCCCACATTCAAGCCACATTTCCTGCAGAACCTTTTCCAGGTTCCACAGACCCAGCCAGGCCGATTTTCAGGCTCATTCACAGCACATGTCACCATATGCGCTGCTTTCCTTCACCGTTTTTCACATTTCTCTAGCAGCACGCTGCTCATGGGAGAAAGCAACCCTATGGTTACCTACATGTGTGTGCAAGCACGCGCACGTGTGTGTGTAACACACACACATATGGAAGTGTATCTGAGCACATAAGATCACTGTTCCCATTGAATGAGTGTTTCTGGTCCCTTAGATTTAAAGGAAGAGAAATGCATGGCCATCTAGTAAAATTCTGGAGAACATCCATTTCAGCCAAAGCAATTACTTTTGTGTCTTTGTGTCTTTTCTGTATAATTACAAATTCTATTTTTTTTTTTGGTTGGGTTATGTATGTGTCCATGTTCATGTATGTGCAGGTGTGTGTGTGTGTGTGTGTGTGTGTGTGTGTGTGTGTGTGTGTGTGTGTGTGTGTGTGTATGTGTGTGTGTCAGAGGTTGACATCAAGTATCTTCCTCAATCATCCTTTTCCTTATTTGGGGGATAGACTCTCTAAATAAACCTGGAGCTCACCTATTCAGCTAGATGGACTAGGCAGCAAGCTTCAGACTCTAGGAGGAGGAAGGATATACAGTATTATGAGGCAAGGGCTAGAAAAGTATGGGTAGCAAAATTTACACTTGATCAACTGTTGCTAGGTTGACACCTACCTACAAGTCTAAGGGTGATGATTATGACAATGAGTCACAAAACCTTTCTGTGCTGGAGTGCCAAATGAAGTAGAAAACCTGTTTCTGCATGCCAAATCATTTTACACAACTAGAAGTATGTATGTCTAAGGTCCCCTTCTGACAGAATTTGGGGAAGGAGACTCTGGTCCATTTTTTGGGAATCTCCTGGCCCTGGCCCCACCTCAGTCTCTTTCCCTATCATAATCAGCAGCCTTAACCTTGAGCCAGCTATGGGTTCCTACACTTGAGTACTTTCTCCAGGTCTCATCAGGTTGATAGAAATTCTTAAGCAAAATTTCATCTTCTAGTTTCTAAGTCTACTTGTAGATGCTTATTATTTATCTTCTTAACATTGCCAAGAAATTATAGACATTGTTTTTAATTGATGGGAGTGATGTAATCAGAAAACAGATTTAGTATCCTATCACAACATATATTAGATATGTCTTGAAGGACACTTCTGAATTTTTGGCCATAATTTTGGTTGTATTTTTCTTGTTCTTTTAAATAAAATATAAGGCTGAATATTATTTAATTTATGCTTCTTTGTAAAATTTTCCTTTGAGAAGAGTTCTCATTATGCAGTCCCAACTACTTGCTATGTATATCAGAATAGCCTTCAACTTATGATCCTCCTGCCTTAATCTACTGAGTTATGGCATTATAGAAATGTGTCACCATACCTAGACTGGGATTTCATTATGGAAGTAGGAATGTTTATTTCTATGGTCTAGTAATTTGTATAGGATTTCCAATGTCACCTTCTTTGGCTAACTTTCATGCCCAACACGGTTTCACATAAACTGAATAGTCAAGTGAGCGCTTCTTGCTCCAGAGCTATGGTTTTCAATCTCGGCAACACTTACATTTTAGACTAAATAATTACATGATGTGAGTTTTTCCTGGGCATGTAGAGTAGCACGCTCAACAGTGTCTCTCATCTTTGCTCATTTGTTGCCAGTATCATTTGCTTCTCTTTCAGCTGTGACAAGTAAAGATGTCTCCAAAGATTGACAATGTCATCTACTGTAGAGCCAGGGTGGGAAATTAATCACAGTAGAAGAATAATTCCTTAAAGTACTTATAACCCCTAAACAAATGAGGACAGTGGTGTTTTTCCTATTCTCCTAGATTTTATTATTTGTTTTGGTCCTGAAGATTGAAGGACCAGGCAATTCTACCACTGAGCTATATCCACAGCCCCATTCTCCAGGATTTGAAGCTGGCTATTTTGACACCAGGATCCCAGCTATGCATCAGCCTTTGCCCTTTTCTTCCTCTGAATAAGATACCCAGAGCTGATTACAATGCCTAGATGAAGCTTTCTATGATTAGCACAACCTTTAATCTTGGCTCATTCTTAAGTATTCTAAATGTCTGGTGTCTTGCAATCTGAAAATTCATTTCTCAGTTTATGTTAGGCTTATGTAGAGTTCTGTATGTTAAAAGTCCGTATGATAATTTACTTTACCTTTCACATAATCACTCATATACATATTTAGATACTTTAAGGTTGAGGACATCTTTGTCTAAAAATTTGAGTTGAGATTTACTACTTAGTGGTTGGAAGGTGCTGAAACACTCCCAGTTCTAGCTTCTTTGTTATTGTTCACAAAAGAGAGAGTGCTTGTGACACATAAGAAATCCAATAAATATTTATGGCATATGAGATAGTGAAGATTAAATGACACAATATAAATTAAACATTTAGAATAGACCTTTAGTATTATTTTTGTGGAATTAAAAGATAGGAACTATTGGACACTGGACCACAGTACTCAGTAGTTCACAGTTCCTCTGTAATATCTCTGAACAGCCTCAATCCTGTATCATCAATGTCCTTTCCTCTTGTATGTAAAATTTCAGATGTGATAGTCTCAATATTTTATTTGGAAGTTAGCCTGGAACTTCTAGATTATCCCCACCTTAAAAATACTAAAAAAAGAGCATAAAAAGGACTCATAAAGATAAGTTGGTTAATCAAGGGTTAAAGTACATTGACATCACTCAGCTTCTAATAACCCAATACTCACATTTAAACCAGCTACCAAAGGTTGACCATAAGTTCCTCTATGTGACATGAGAAGTTCACATACATACAGCCAAAATAAAACAGTAATACAAATTGATAATTAGACTCAAGCCCCATCAATTGAGCTTTCTTGGTGTTAAATATTGTGCTGAATCTCTCATTATGTTGAATGCTTTACAAACCTTTATTTCATCCCTAAACAATTTTATGACAATGGAATGAACCCATTCCTTACATATGTATATATGTCTGTCTATCTATCTATCTATCTATCTATCTATCTATCTATCTATCTATCTATCTATCTATCTATCTATCTATCTATATCTGTGTGTGTATGTATGTATGTATGTATGCATGCATGCATGTATTTCATGGTACCAGGAATTAAACCCAGGAGTTTAAGCAAATATTCTACCACTGAGTTACACCAACAGTACTCATCCCATAGTTTTATATGACAGCTCTAGAGACACCAGATGTTGCAGGCAAGATTATATAGCCCACTGACTTTAAAACACAGAATTTCTCAGCTAGACTGACTTGGAGATGAAACAGGTTCATTAGTGTGATAGCCTTAAACATATGAGTTTATCTCATAAATTATAAAAAAAAACATGGCTCATGTTTGAAAACAAGAGGTATGCCTGAGTTTTCTCTGCCATTAGGAAGATGAACACCATCTCTGTAGTGTTAGTGGCCTGGTTGGTGGATCTGCCTTCCCACCTTTGGAGAGGAAACACTTACAGAACACAAGTCCCCCACTGTAGTGTCCTGAAGTATCTTCAATGTCTTCATGAACCGGGCTTCAGGATCGTCTGCCTGTGAGTGCAGGAAATGCCTGCAAAGAGAGGGTTCTGGGCCAGGACTTTGCCTCCTCCCCTGGCAGTTGGGACAGTGATGACAGTAGACACAACAGTGGGCAGGTATGATGTGGAAGAGGTCTGTGGGGGAGGTGCTAGGAAAACCTGTGTCCAAAGAGATGGATTTGGTGAGGGGCCAGGGTCTACGATTTAAGGCCTTATTATATGAGAAACTCGGCTTGCATTCATATGCACAAGTCTGAATGGCAACATCATTGACCTGCTTTGCTTTCGTCTGCAGTCTCGGGTCTATGGTATTAACAGGGTCACAGGGACTGCCTTCCAAAGCTGTTCCTTTGTAGCAGGTCCTCAAGTCTGAAACACTCTGAGCAGTTGACACTGGATTGTAGGATATCTGGGTTGTCACAGACCAAGAGCTGGCAGCCTTTGAGTCAGTGGGATCACCTCCAGGTGGCTTCTCAAGGTGGGGAATTGACTTCTCAGAGTTTTGAACAAGGTCACCGCTCCAGGACATGGATCCTCTGTGTTGCTGGGAGGGCTGGGTTAGCCTCTCTTGCACCACCCAACTTTGCTTAGTGTCAGGATAGACCTTGCTGCTGTCCTCTGTTCCTGGGATCTCAGAGTTCACATGATAGAAATTGTCTGGAGTGTGATCCATCCCAGATGACGTTGGTGATTCAAAGTGACATCCTTGTATCAGCAATTTTCCAGTATCCTTATGCCTCAGAGACCTATCTTCCTTTTCTGTGACAGGATTCACCATGATCCTCATTGTGTTGTCACATGTAGAAGTGACTAAAGTTCCAACGAGACTCCCTGGGTAGTCTTCCACCATCAGGGGCTTGGTAAGGGTCATATCTGGGTTGACTATCTCTGGTTGCCCTTCCATGGCCTCAAGTTGAAACTTTTCCTCCTCCACAGATGCTGAGACCTTTCTTTCCAAGATACTCCCATCATGACTTGAAAAAGATGAGCTCACCATGCTCTTGAATTTAGAGTCACTGGACTCTTGCTGACAGTCATGCCATGATGGTGGCCTATGACTCTGATCCCTTGGTTTGCTACCTTTACAGTCAGTGGAACTCTGGTTTCCAGGCAAGGAAGATACCTGCAGGAGAAACCGACATGGGAAAGAACCACGAAGTTACAGCAACATTATATGCACCATTACCAGCAACACAAAAGTCATGAGCACAGAAGTCATGATATCAACTTGAAATCATGTTATATTACTACTTCACTTGCCACCCCTTCCCTATGATGCTCAGCTTATAATTTAGAAAAATCAAAACTAAATAGAAAGGAGAAGAAAGGTGAGTATCTGGGCACTTGGCCTACTGTGATTTTATCATTCTCTGCCCACTGAGTGCGTATACAAACATACATACATGCATACATGTGTGTGTGTGTATATGTGTGTGGTGTGTGATTCCTCTCTGTATGCTGGGATTACAATTGATTAATAAAGAACTGCTTTGAGCCTATGACAGGGCAGAACAGAACTAGGTGGGGAAAGCTAGACTGAATGCTGGGAGAAAGAGGGCAGAGTCAACGAGAAAGCATATAGTACTGCTGGAGACAGATGCTGGAACTTTACCTGGTAAGCCACAGCCTTATGACAATACACAGATTAATGAGATGGGTTAAGATATGAGCTAGCCAGAAATATGCTTAAGCTATTGGCCAAACAGTATTGCAAATAATATGGTTTCTGTGTGATTATTTCCGGGCTGAGAAGCCAGGATAAACAAGCAGCCTCCTACTATAGATTGTGTGTGTGTGTGTGTGTGTGTGTGTGTGTGTGTGTGTGTGTGTGTATACTCCATATAATATATATGCGTATGTATGTATATGCTGTGGACTTAAAAACTTTCTGTTTGTGATGAACACTTTAGACGCATCCTTCCAAGTTCTACAGGAATGCAGGTATGACTGGGGGTTGTTGATAGGAATGAAACATTTACAGTAAGTGCTCAGTGTCTCACACTAACTGCTCCTACCTGGAAGGGGTGGGGCTCTGGCAGCTCCTCCAAAAATCCGCTGCTGTCCGACTGACAGCTGTTTGTTCTGTCCACTCGGGAGCCTTTGGGAAGAAAGAAACCGGGAGCTTAGACGAGTGAAAACCTGCTGCCCACTAGACTAAGAGTAAGCCCTCTCTAAGCCTGGCACTTCAGAGATCCTCTGTGGTCTGATCATGAAGGACCCAATAGGGGACTTCCAAGAACGTTTTCTCTCAAGTGTCAGAAAGCTCATGTAGAACTGCATCTACAGCTTCCCGGGACAAGACTGGGCCAGTGGAAGAACTTACTTCTTAAAATGTAATTCATTGACTGTGAGCTGAATCTTTATAAAAGACAATATGTCGCTAATGTCACATTAATAAAACTACAATGCACACCTATGTAATATGTGTACACATATATGTTCTTTTTTCTTTTATTAAATTTTAGGTATGACCCCTCTTCTAATTTTTCCTGGACTCTAATTCTCAGACTAAACACCCACCACCCCATGTAGACTGTGGCTTTTGTTACCATAAAATACTGGACAGGGCAGAGAAAGAACATTGGTGTGTGGACAGGATAGGATTTTCAGGCATCGTATGCACATGCTATGTTGTGTTATTGGGCTGTGTTGTGCTATGTTGTGTTGTGGTGTGCTGGGCTGTGTTGTGTTGTGTTGGGCTATGTTGTGCTGTGTTGTGTCAGGGTTGAAAGAACAGGTGCCTGGTAGCTAGTCAGTATACTAAAGATTAAACTATGGTATTTTATTTTGAGGCAGTGTCTCACATTGAAGGCTGGCCTCAAATTCACTGTGTAGCCAAGTCAGGAATGATCTTGAACATCTTATCCTCCTGCCTCTACCTTCTGAACTTGGACTAGAAGTTTATACTTAGCACATTCAATTTTACACACTGCTGTGGGCCACATCCAGGGCTTCATGCATGCTGAGCAAATACTCTGTTAACTGAGTTTCACTCCAGCCCAAATTATGAGTTTCCCATTTTTCTCCAGTAGTACTTACTTATATTAGAAGGTCTCATATTCTCTGAGAAAAAAGACAAAGTATGAGTCTAGAAGTTGGTAAAAATGAGTGATTGTTGATAGATATGATGCTTAGTTATCTGATACCCAAATGAGAAATACATAATTTTCTACTGCTTGGACAGCTAACTGCTGAAAAAAAGCTCAAAGGTCTTAGCCACTGATTAGGTTTTTCAGAGAAAGCCTTGAGGACGCCCTCATCAATAGCAATGCTTGCTCCCTGTAGGGCTGTATTTAGCCAGTCTTGACTGTCATGTGTCTGACAAAGTAGAAATGGTCTCTGAGGTGGTCCAGTCGGCCCATGTGTAATTCAGTTGCCCTGGAGTCAAAGCAGGAAGAAGGGTGCTGGCCTTCCTATAACTAGGAAGTTGAACGTCATGTTTTTAAATTCAGACTCAAGAAATTGAAAAACTAGGAATCAAAGGAAATAAGCATTGAACAGTTGAACCTGGATGAGACAGAAACTCAGAGGAAAATATTGAGGTAAGATTTCTCTGTCATAGCCATCACTCCTCATTGTTTTGTTAAGGATACAATATGGAAATATTCACCCAAGATCAACCTTAAAAGGACTTGGATCTTGGCAAGCTGGAGTGACAGGAACTAGAATTTTTCTACCTCCAAAACAATCAGATACTGGACAAAGCACATGAAAAACGTTCTTGTTAGGTTTTAGGACAGCAGACAACTATGAGAGCAAAAACTAAGCAGTCTCAGTGGTGTGAGCTTTTTGGTTACTCAGAACTCTGCCTCTACTTTACAGGCCTCAGTACAGGAACAGTAACTCTTAGAGAGGCTTGGAAGACACCTTTAATGAAGGAAACAGAATTAAGACTCCAGTAAGACTGAGCCATCTAGAGTTTGCTAGGCATGGTGAGAGAAAAGAAAAGTCCTGTGAAGGAAGAGTTCTAGGGTCCCCCTGGAGCTATGCTCCAGCATAGGGGAGGACCTATCTGAAGGAACTGAAGGAAATAGGGCTCAACAGCCATCCAGGGCCCAGAATAGGGCATGATTCCCACCTGCCGTATTAGAAAACTTCATTAATTCACACAGCACAGTGACAAGGAGAAATGTGTCTGACAAAGGTCCTGACTCCCATGTGAGAATAAACATTGCTGTGGTTCCTCATATTGTCTTAAAAATAAGTCTCAAATTCATCAGAGTGTTTCCTGGTAACTCAACTCTGTCCCAGGAGAATCTTAAGAATAGCTTTTTGGAAAGCAGCAATACTTACCACATGCAAAATTAAATCTACACTGCTTAGCATCTCCTACAAGACACCAGACATGTGAAATGTTTGCTTACTCCTTCAATGCACAGTTTCAAACTTAAGCTCACACAGATGGCCCTTGTGAAACATAATGACTTGCACAATGCAACAACAAAAAGGTAGGAATATGTGGGAACTATTTGTAGGTAAGATGATGGAGGGGGAGAGAAGAGCTGGCAGGGGGAGCAATCAAAATGCATTATATACATAAGGGAAATTGTCAATGAAGAAATATAATTAACTATAAAAGAAGCAGGTGAATATGACCCAAACAGGGAGGGGAAAACCCGACAAATGGAAACCAATCAAGAAATGATGATGGTGTTACAATGATCAGACACTTATGACTATATGCCATATGGCCAAAAATCTAGGAGTATGGTGAAATGTGTTGAGTGTAGATATTGAAGGTGTATGTATGTATATGCATTGTGTGTGTGTGTTTAAAAACCTGAATCAAATTGAAGATCAAAATTAAATTTTTAGGATAGTTTATAATTGATAAGAATAAAAGCAACTTAAAGACTGCAATAAAAAATTAATGAAAAAAAGACATAATTAGGGAGGGGATTCCAAATCGAATATGGAAAATAAGATTTTAAGGCATGAAACTACATCAGTGAACTGGGTATGTTAACAACTGGAAAACTCCAAAGAGCATGGAGACCACTTAACATGTCTGACAGAAAGAAATCCCTAGCACACAGACTATGAAGAAAATTGCAGCAAGGTACCTCAGAAACAAATGACCCAGCACTAGCAATGAAGAGAGAAAGTCTTCAAATCGGCCCCACATCACATACACAGTGAAAAAAGATGAAAGCAGAAGGAGAATTGGCTTTCCACGTAATACAGGGAAAATAAAGATGAATAACTCCTTTTGAGGTCAGACAGTAAAGCGCCTGAAAGGAAGCATCAAATATTCAAAAACAGTTGAACTCCCTTCAAAAGATAATTGAAAAACGGGGCAAACCCAGTGGCTGAGTAGTTGCCTAACATTGTTAAAGGCCTGCGTTTGATCCCCAGCTGTGTGTGGGGGGATTGACTATGTAAACACAATTGATAATGATATAGTGCTGGATTTAAAAAAACCTTATGAATCGATGAAAATAAGGACTTATAACATGAAGCAAATTATTTGGAAGGAATTTGTCAAGTAAATGCTTTTAAGTATAACATTCAATTTTTATGAAACATTAACCCCAGTAATAGAACATTTGCTTACTGCCCATGGTTGAAAATAATTAATATTTACCATTTATTATGGGAAATTCAGTTTATAATACTTAATTTGTGTAATATATTTAAGACTTGAATGATCTTCTTATAATCAAACTCAACTAGTATTAAAACTCGTCACCTGGACACGGCCAACATGCAAGAAAAATGGGATGATTTTCAGGGTTAAGGGTTTTAGTGGAGATAGGGAGACTGGGGAGAGAAGGGAAGGGAATCAGTTAACCAAGGGTAATATGAAGAAGCCTAATGAGCATCCACTAGTTTTCAAGCTAATTTAAAAATATAACCCAAAGAAAAGGAGTTTGAACACAAGTGCCTCCATGGGTGGAAAATGCTGCTCCCAGAAGACATTGGTTCTTAAATGAAAATCTCAGTGATGGGCATGGGATAGCTTTCTAGATGAGTTATTAGCTAGAGGTCGCAGAGTTAGCTCAATCAATGCAGGATACTACTACTGTGTTTGGTTGCTCACCACAACTAGGTGATAAGTCCCTATCCCTAAAGATACCACTCGCTTTGAATGTAGGACATAGAAGAATCAACCTGTACTGACCAGGAAACTCTCTCTGATGGGTAGCTGACATAGAGCGAGAAGGTGCAATGCAGCTTGCTGGGAGAGAAGAAACATCAATGATCTTATCCAGATGTGGATCCCACATGCTTTAATATTGACCTGCCTGGGTAGATGTGCCCATTGGAGCAGTAGTGGTGTGATAGTTGGATGGCTACTTTCTGATTGGATCTGAGCCCCACCCCACAGGGAAAATTTCATGGCTGATACTGTACACCAGATCAAAAATCTATGACTAAGGGTCCTAGAGGGGAGACTTGCGAGCATCGTTTGGCTAAATGTTGATGTTGTCAAATCACTTACTAATATTTATGCTTCTTCCTGCAGGTTTGTCTTTTCTTGGGTAACAGAGGATGCAGAGACACATAACTGGTCAAAGTGCCAAGTAAAGGCACAATACAATACAACACCAGTGTTCAGCTGTGGATGAATAATCTGAATTAACCTCTCCCTGTACCCTACTCCCACAGTATCAAAGGCTCAAGGAACATCACAATAGAAGGAACAAAAAGAATGGAAGAGCTGGAAAGATGGGGAGGAGATCTGTGAAATGATAGTTTTTGGACCTGACATCCATCATTGCTGCACACGTCAAGCACAGCAGTAGTTACCTGCAAAGAAGGAGATGAGGGTAGGGACTGGGGAGCATTGAAGGGAGGTAGTGGCAAATGAATAGGATCAAAATACATTGTATAAATGTGTGGAATTTTCAAAGAATAAATCAAAATGTTATTTCAAGAAACTTTGTCAAGTCCTTTTGAAGTTAGGAAGAAAATCAGCTATTGTGTAATTTATGCAAGAAGTAGATAATTATTTTAGTGTATCATTCCAAAAGTTTGGTGTAGGTTTTCTAATATTCTTTTGCACATTGTCCTGACCACTTTACCTAAAGCCTGTCTACTAGGAGGTGAGTGTCAGACCGTTCTTGAGCACTTTCTACATAAACTTCTTATTTTAAGCCCTATATTTTTTAGGGCACCTGTCAGCCTGTGGTTTCTGCTCAGCCTAGGAGCTCCTGACAGTGGACATTCAGTAAATAGGACTAACTTCCACATTCTCCTTCCTCATCCCTGACGATAGCATTAAGAACAATACATCCTTGGTAAGTGATCTTAAGCCTTGGGGGAGGGTAAGCAAGACAGGACATGGAGCCATTTGCTTGGGTGAAGGGTTTGAGCCATGTCTGTGAAAGACTCCCAGCACACCGTTGTTATCTTCTTTCCCAGAGAACGCCTACAAGATTCTTTTTCTGGAGCAGGAGCTAGAGAGATGTGATGTTTGATGGCTAATGGCTGCTATTATTCTTGCCAGGCTCAGAGGAAGCAAAATATTTGCCGCTAAACCAAAATCTGTCCGTGTCCGGTTTGTTTCTAACAACCTGCTACAAATGGAAATACTTTGATCCCTGAGATCTGCAGCTGATTGGTTTCTTGGAAAAGGAACTCCATCCCTCAGAATAACCAAACTCTAGATACTCAAATCTCTACTCAAAATGCAACAATGCTCGCATGTGACATACACACATCCTCCCTTGCCTTGTCTTAGATTACTACAATACCTAATATAATTAAAATAGAATATCAAAGTTGATGTACTGTGTAATGTAAGGGATAGCAAAGAAAAAAGTCTATGCATTCAGGATATACAGCATATTTCTAATTGTTTCAGTGCAAGGTTTGCAGGTAAACGAAGCTCTTCTGGGTGCGGGGGACTCACTGTAAACAGACAAAAGCACTAAGTCTCTCTATGTGGCAGGAATTATTTGTTCTAGCGGGTATTTGTGGTATTAACAAGTTACCTTCCATTAACTATACCCATGTACACCACACAATTGTTAAGTCTCACTTAAGTGAAATCTCTGGAATTTAATTAAACTCAGCAAAGGGTCATACTGAAATTTCACTTCCGTGGTGAGAGTCAACAACTCAGTTGGGCATGATTCTCTCAGGAAGGGAGAATTTTCATTTTGTGTTTGCTTTAGAAGTCATATGTGTGCATCCTGAAAAGTGTGGGCCAGTTTTCAGATGGGTTAGTTTCTTTAGGTGATGGAGATCTTTGAGTCTTACAAAGGGGTTTCGGTGACTATCAACAGCTAGGTGCTGGATTTTCCCCTTTGAAACATTCCCTTAGGGCTGTGGGAGTTAAACAAAGAGAAAGGACGAGAGATAGCCTAGCTGAGGATGGCTATGATGGATTATTAAGAAAGCAGACAAATACAAATGAACCTCATTTATCACTGCCGCACCCTCAAGTTAACTCACATGCGGGAGAGCTTGACTTCCGGAACAGGAACGTGGCTTTTGAAGACGAATGGAATCTGTACTAGCACAGCTGGCCATCCCATCCAGTCCCTGAAGCCTGTGGCATCATGTCTAGGAGAACTGGGATAGGTGCCTACTGCCAGGGGACCTTCTGTGGGCACTTAATTCCAAGGAGCCAAAGCTCCTGATAAGTGGAGGCCCTGTTTTTCTGCCTTGTTCCATAAAGTTTTTTCTTCTTTTTCTTCTTCTAACAAGGGCTTATCACCAAAGCTTCCGTTCTCGCTGTTTTCTGTTCTAAACCAATTAGATAAATGAGACCTTTCACCACCAAAACTCTCTGCTGGTTTCTTCTTGGCCGCAGCAATTGCTGGTTTCTCAACTCTGTCTATCCCATGTCTCAAAGAGGCTAAACTCTCAATATATTTTACTGATATCCCATTAGAACACCCAGCTGACTCATCTGGAAGATTTATAGCCAGATCTACCAGCTCTGGGGTTCAATTATCCTATGTAGGATGTTCTACGCTGTAAGAAGGTTAATACCCCATAATCTGTGTGTGAAACCGTGAATATATAAATATCTTGTCTAACTACAGGGAAGTTCCTTCCAAAAAGCATCATTAACCATCATTCAGGCTTTCTGGGTAAAACTGCTTACACTATTCATGACTGTTGCGGCTAGTGTTCATGTTCATTAGAAGTCAACGTCTGCAGTGCACAATTGTCTTTTGGGATTTAGATTTTACATTTTCAGTTGGGACTGCTGTACTGTGTTAACACTGCTCTGCCAGGGAGACAAACGCTTCAGGCACTTTGTAGAAATGACCACCAGATGGCAGCATTACACTAATCATGGAGGCGCCAGGTCTCTACCAAGGCCCTCTAACTGAAGGAACCGCCTTTCTGGATGGTGTCAATAGTAAAAGCGCCTGAGTTGCATTGGGGGGGGGGGGTACTTAATTGGGGGAGGGGGAGGGAAATGGGAGGCGGTGGCGGGGAAGAGACAGAAATCTATAATAAATAAATAAATTTTAAAAAAATTAAAAAAAAAGAAAATAAAGATGGAGAATGATCAAAGAAAAGAAAAAGAAAATAGTCTGAGTTCAGAGCATCTCAGGAAACCAAAAGATTTGTAGATGAATTGTAAATTGGAAGGAGGTTAAAAGAAAGGACTATGCAGAGGCAGGAAGTAGGCAGAAATCATACAGAATAAGAAACATTTTTTAACCTTCGACTTTGGGGCTAATCATTCACATCAGAGGATTCTACATTACTTATTTAATTGCTAAGTGTCTAGCTCATTCATTGTCCCAGAGTAGAAAATTCTGTGACAGTTCAACACTCAGCTCAGGTTGAGCCACAAGTTTTAGAACTGGTGTAGATGTACAGATGAGACAAGAAGAGATGGCCTCAGGAGGGGGTAGGAAGCCAGAGAAGAGCCGTGGCTGCTTTGCCCAATAGGAAGCACTGAGGAGGGTTTGGACTTCAGTGGCTCACATATTTTATTTCAAATGCTTCAGAACACGTTCTTGGGGCTGGCTTCAGGTCCCCGTGTAAGAAATAAAAACAGAGTTACCTACCATTAAATGTTACAATAGTGTCTAGAGCAGCGGTTCTCAACCTGTGGGTCTTAACAACCCTTTCATGGGGGTTGCCTAAGGCCATCAGAAAATACAGGTATTTCTATTATAAGCCATAACAGCAGCAAACTTGCAGTTATGAAATAGCAATGAGAGTATTTTATGAAGGTGGGTCTGATAATGGGCCAAGCAGTGTTTAAAAGAATACAGTTTCCGTGTAATTGTTTCGGGTTTCGGGTAAAGCTAGCCGTGTGGGAGCTGGGCGGGAACTGGGTCTCCACGTGAGGAACTGTATCAAAGGGTCTCAGCATCAGGAAGGTTGAGACTGTCCCAGAGCCTTCCTTCCAGCTACCACCCATCTAGTTTACACAGTTTGCTGATAGGGGATTACTCCTGTGTGATAGAAACCATACAGCATTAGAAAATGCTTCTGCAGTAGTCTGACCGCACAGACCATGTGAGCGGCTTCTCTGAAGATGACACATAGGCTTTGGAGGTGTTTCTCCTCAGCCCTGGTCCACCTCACAGGGCAGGGTTTCCAGGCAACTTGTATTTTTGAATAAACGCTTATCACAATTTATCAAATACCAAACCCCCAAATCTAGCTTCCGGAACTGAGATGTTGTCTAGCTAACTTGGAACTAAGAAGAGTGGTTCTTTTCTCTGTATAGTTCAATGTCACATGCACAGACCAGTCAGAAATGTGTCTGCAGTATTGGGTTATTCTGAAATCTGTCCTTGGTTTGAAACCTAAGTGAATGACTCAGTTTGCATCCTTGTGAGATTTGTTTTGGCTCCTGTGAGATTGAGGTTCTCTCTGTCATCGATTGCTTGATTTTCACTCTGAAATCTATCTGTGTCATCTCTGTCTTTCCCAAACATTCCTGCTGTGGGTCTTTGTTAATATGGTGAAAAGAACAGGGCGTAGAGGCTGAGGCATAGATGTTCCTGGGGAACCCTTCATTCCTAAGAAACGTGCACTGGGTCCCCCCGGGCTCTTCTATTGCCCGAGATACTGCAACAGTGTCAGCAAAGAGCCTGCTCTTGTGAGCTCGTGTCTGCCCTGGCTCTGTTCCTGGAACTGAAGAAAAGATGGTCTGTTCAAGGGTTTGGAAAAACCTTTCTGAGATGAGTGAGTGCCACCACCCATGCCAGAAGCTCGGGGTAGCAGCTTCCCATGTAGAGAATTTCTACAGCGCGTAGGAGAGCATCCATGCGCGCCCACTAAGCTGAAGCCTTTCAAGCTCCCGAGGCTGAGGATTTTCTTCCTCCTTTTCTCTCTCACTGCTCCCGATTCAGCAGTTCCTCCTTCATTCTTTAGTGAGAATAGTTACATTTCTTAGTCACTGGAGAATAGTTCTCTAAAATGAAGTTATTTGACTTGATATCATCGAGTATTAATAATTCACTATTATAACAATAAAGATTTCACAATGGTGAAGAATCCTTAGAAGATGAAAAAGTCTTACGTAATCTGATCGCCTGGGAAGATAATTCTAGTATTTCTATGTACTGCAGCTCAGTGTGTTTTCACTGAGCCCCTGTGCACATGTATGTGTTATAGAGTAATAACGCCCACTTACTTTACAATAAAGCCTCCTTCTTTTCAGGTAGTATATTGCAATTTTTTCTTATGAACAATTCCTAAAATGTGTGTCTGCATGTGTAAGGACTTAGATTTTCTCAGAATAGAGTTTTCTCTTTTATGTGCTTCAGAAGCCAGGAAAGACAACTTTTAGTTTCTTAAACTATTATTCTTAAAGTATTGCTTGTAATAGTTTACTATTAATTATGTGGAGTTATGAATTAGTGACATTTTAAAAGTTTACTATTTAGCCCAACTACTAACCCTGTAAGTTACAATAGTGGCCTGTCTTTAAGATGTACCCACTAGTGCAATAGTAGCACAGATGTTAGCAGAATAACCAACCACTTTTAGATTAGTTTCAGGTGCACTCCATGAGATGGAACCTACATCTGATATTGTTAAGGAGGTCAAGAACTTGAGACTAGATAAGTCATGGGAGCCAGGAGAAAACCAACCATTGTTCTGTTAAATGAACATAGAAATAATATAACTCCTATGACTCACTGCTATGCCCATAGATAAGTGCATTGTTTGTCCCTTATCAGAGAAGTTTCTTCTAGCACTAGACAGCAGTTAACACCCACAGCTGGCCAATGAGCAGAGAGTGACACTGTAAAATGCTCAGTTTTAAATGGTACATTTGCATCAAACTCTACCACTCAAGGCTAGGGGATATATAAAAAAGATGAGACAGAGCGGTAATAAGAGCCAGAAGTGGTGGACGACTCCAAAGACATAGCATTTTCTAAACCCAAAACTTAGGAAGACTCTAACAGCATGCACAAGACTTGCACGAATTTGAGCCAGACAAAATCCCAGCACAGAGAAGGGGAAGTAGGCACAAAGTCCCAGCCCTAACTAAGAAACTTCTTGCAAGTGACAGGTACTGGGAGAGAGGAGTCAGTTGTCTTCAGCGGTGTGACAGTGAGCATACCAGCTACACCCGGGGAAGAGTTCATGCTCTGTATTTGGCCAATACAAAATGAACTACATGCTCTCTGCCTGATTTGTGCTTTTTGTTTGCTTGGTTTGCTTTGTTTTCTTTTGTTTTAAGAGAGAGAAAGAACAGGAAGTTGGTTGGGTAGGGAGGGGAGGGAAAGGTAGGAGGGTAAAGAATATGATCAAACTATATTGTATGAAAAAGTATTTAAAAATAAAAAAAATAAAGTTTACTGTTTAAAGTTCATCTAGTACATATTTATTTATTTAATTAACTTGTTTTGAGTTAGCCCTGTGTACCCTCTCTGTACACCAGGCTGCCCTTGAACTCACCAAGATCCATCTGTCTCTGTCTCTTAAGTGGTGGGATTAAAGGTATGTGTTACCACTGCTCAGCAAATATTTACTTTTTAAATCCCATTCTCTTTGCAAATGAAGATAGTACATCTGCCTCTCAACTTAAGTTTATTCTTATTTTAAAAATTTCTGTACATATTTAAAAGTACATGGTTTAACTGTCTTCATACTTGAATTGGTTGCCATATTTTTGGTATATTTTTACCCATTCAATTAGTTCTTCCCTTTTTTTTGCTTTCTTATCTGAAGTGTACATCAAATTTTAATGGGCTCTAAATCATTTTCTTCATCAGGTGAATTTACTCCTTCTGTCATGGCTATTTTGACGTGCATCTGCTCCTATCGCTTTTGAATTTATGTAATGGACTTTCGCGACTGTGGAAGACAGAGAGCAAAAGCAGGTTGCATTGGATGAGAATCCAACTCGTTCTGCTCTGAAAAATCAGCACAATGTCTATGGCCATCCCATCCTGAATGTCTCCACTTTCATCTGAAAATAAGCCTCCCTTTTAGTTCCGGACAGTTTTCTGATGAGCTGGAATTTAGTCTGTGGTCTCAGTCAACTGAGCCTTTCTGCAGTTCTCACTCACCTACAAGATGCAGAACACAAATCTTCCTTATGTCATTCTACTGGTATGTTTAAATACTAACCACACCTTCATGTTGAAGTAGAACTGATTTATTTTACAATCATTGATTGAGTGTGGGGGTGGACGGGCCATAGTACATGAGAGCAGAAGAGGATATCAGTCCTTGCTTTCCACCACGTGGGTTCTGGGGATCAACTCAGTTCAGCAGATGTGGTTGCAAGTGCCTGTCTTCACTGAACCATCTTGCTTTCCTGGAGACTTAAAGGAAGATTAAGGAGAGGTGAAGCACTCTCCATACTGTCTGGCACTCCATATTGGGCTATATTATCCCTTTTCAATGTTGGCTCTTTTGCCAACTGTAGTAGATTCATTGGGTTGCATTTTTCTTCCGGTAATTCAGAGACATAGAGGGTGCTATTAATTTTGATTATTGGTACTATAAGGCTCAAATGTATTTCAGATACCATTATTGTTATTGAACATCAAACAATTGAAAGCATTGTCCCACAGCTAGATGGGGTCCTATCGATAATTTTCTTTCAGCCATTCAGCTTTCTAGGGTGTGTTCTACAGTTCTGGACACAGTAGCTCTTACTCTTGGTATTTTCTCTTTCAAGGACAGCCACTTCTATATGCGTGATGATCATAGAGCTGGAAGTCTTTGCATGCTGGCCTGCCCATCCTTGCACACAGGCCGTTCTCTTTTGGCAGACCTGGGACATTTCTTTGTCAGAGACTGTGGGTGCTCTGCCTCCTGAGCTTTCGCTTATAGGAACTATTGCGTCATATGCCAACCTGGAAGTCCATAGATTCCCCAAATCCTAAAATGTCTACTTTAAAACACAACTAGCCCAGCTCTGCACATCTTCCATCATCTGAGGCAAGAATTTGCTGAGAACTGACTAAGAAAAGCTTTCTTCACTGAGGCTACAAATGGTTCCTTCTATTACTTAGTGTAGGCTGCTTTCTCGAACACCTTTTCCTTAAAAAAAACAAAGTGTCATGTCAACACTTCTTGAAAACTGTTTAAAAAGGACTCTTCAAAGTAATTCATGCCAAGGAGTGACCCAGTGACCTCTGCCAGTGCCCTCCCTTCCCCCACAAGGTATGCCTCTGCCCAGAGGGAGGTCAAGAGACCTCAATGGAATGGAATAATCCAGGAACAGTTGGCCACTCAGGACTTTGAAATAAAAAATAGTTGGAATTTTAGTGTAGCCAAATATTATGAAAATAGAACAGTAAATGAATTTATTCTTCAAACAGTACCTTCTTTGTCTATATAGACAAGTTTTCATTAGCCATTCTGAGATAAAAACAAAGAAGCCAGGCCCAATTTTGAGAAGTAAGTCTGGAGGAATGTGATGTAATGATAAATTTTAATTTAGACCTGGTTTATCACATATCTCAAAACAGAGGAATAGAATTTCCCGGGACTAAATGAGTAGTGAACTGACATTCCAATTAACTTGATACTATGAAAATTTAAATTTCCTATTATCTTATATGATACCATTAGTCATAATTTTGATTTCTATATTGACTCATTTACCACAATTCCACTGGTAAACACTGTGGGTAGTGACATCCCTTGGGCAGGTGGACCTGGGAATTATTAGAAGGCAGACTAAGCAAGCTATGAGCAGCAATCCAGTAAGCAGCCCAGCTAGGACAATGCAGTGGTTCTCAGCCTTCCCAAAGCTACAACTCTTTATTACAGTTGTGATGACCCCAACCATAAAATTATTTTAATTGCTTTCTTATAATTATAATTTTGATACTGTTATGAATTATAAGGCAAACATGTGATATGCAGGATATGTGATGTGTGACCCCCATGAAAGGGTCGTTTAACCCCTCAAAGGAATCACAGCCTATGGGTTGGGAACTGCTAACGTGCAGTGTGATCAGAACCTAAAGAGCATGGTAGCCATGGATGCAAAGCAACTAATTTCAGAGGAGCAATGTAAGTATCTTTAGCTTCAGAGGGTGCCTTGAGCTGGAGAATGCTCTGGCCTCTTCTGGACTTCACACTCACACAAGGAGAACCAGAAGAAGCAAATGCGGCAGCAGATTTCGAGACTGAATTGCTTTTTATTTCTTGGCAGAACATGTTTTTGCCAAGTTTGCAACCCACTTGAACTTCTGTCTGTTCTTTGATTTTTTAGATTCAAGTTGGTTTCCTTGTAACGCTGAAAAAAATCATAGTTTTAGACCTAGTTTTGAAAGCAAGTCTTAGAGCTTCCTGCAGATCTTCATCATTCCAAAAATCTATGAGTCAAATCTCTTCTTCTTAGCATATGCTGTAGTTAAATCTGAAATATTGTCCTCGACTTCAGGTGAGATTCCGAAAGGGTCTCAGAGGTCGTATTTGGAGCAAGTACTGACTCTTTACCCAGACCTGCCAATGACTGACAGGTAAGTAGGCACGGGCAGCACTTGGTACCTCTGCCTTCCCTATATGTCTCCTCTCCCTTAAGCTTTGGGTACAATCACAAAGTCTTCCCAGAGGCGTGTAAAATAACTTAGGAGATATCAATCTTCTACCAGAAACCCAACCTTTCCAAGGCTGAAAATACCAAACAAGATATTTTCAAGATGTACGGGGACACTATAATCTATAGTTGGCCAACTAACAGCTTGTGTGTGGTATTGCTCCTGCTCCCTGGAGTGGTGCCTAAAAGTACTGCTTTTCCTTTTCCAGGAAGAATAAACTCTTCCAGGCAGATTGATGATGAAAGGGCTGCCACATTGTAGGAACATGGTTGTGCTCTGTTGGGAGCCACAGGCCTGATAGATCAATGCCCCTGGAGTAACAGCCATAGCAGCTCCATTTCCAAGATGCCTACACTGAATGGAGATTCTTCTAAGCAGTAGGGAACAATGGCAATGTTCCCAGGAGGTTGTGGGGAGAACTGAGGCAGTGACCAAGTCAACCTTGGTTTGGCCATTCCTACCTCTTCCCATATTCCTGATTCTTCTCTGATTTTAAGCCAAAGCTTGCATCAGTTTCACCCAAGAAAGGGTGAGAGACTTAATCTCCCATGCCTTCCCTGTGTATCGCACTGAGTATTAATTCCTGTCTTTCTCCATTACTTTTTCTGGAGTGAGTGACAGGGCTTGATGTGTTGGGGTTCAAGACTTCTGCCCTAGAAATACAGTATAGGAGAGTTTTACTTCTATAAAATAGCTACAAAGAATATATGTTTAAAAGCATTTTAAGAAAAGCTTGCTTTAACTTTTATCTTAAAAAAAGAAACATGAAACCCTGTCTCGAAAAAAAAAAAAAAGAAACATGTTTCATCCATCGGCTTTTGCGTATTTGACACAAACATCCCAATGAAGATGTAAATGCTGGCCAGGAAGACAAAATGCTATGGTGTGGTAGAATTGCCAGTCAGTTGGAGTTATGGATAGTTTACACGGACTATGGCAGGGCTGTGCTTATTCTTAGCATCTGCACTAAAATCCTAGTGCAGAGGGGACTTTCAGGAATCCATTTTAGGTCTTTGGCCCAAAGGCTCTTCCAGAAAATCCAGCTCTCTAAAAGGGAAAAGGCCAATGGGAGCATTTGTATAGACCACAGATCAGTAATAATAATAATAATAATAATAATAATAATAATAATAATAATAATAATCTCACCCAAAGATGTATGGGACTGGGGTGTTAAAAGTTGGATATACCCAGATGTCCAGATTGCTCCTCCGACCCCCTCTGCAAATGATGCTGCTTGCTAGTCCTTGCAGGGTCCCATTTCAGGTACTCATGTACATAGACTAGAAATGATTGGTGTCACAGGATCTCCCTTGCCAAGTGAGTGAGGGCAGGGTGTCACTCACAAAGCTGTTCAGTGATATCTAACACATAAGGCTCAAGTTTATATGTCATGGGTCAGTTATAAAATGCTAGATATTGAGAAGCTTATTCATGTTAATCATCTTCTCCAATTACAAATATAGTACTTGAATTTAGAAAGGCAAAGGGCAGCCAGGAAAGGTCTGGGGCCTGGTAAATGTTTGAGAGAAAAGTCAAAGTTTTTACATTGCCAGTACATGAATTCTAGAAACCTTTTTGTCTTGTGGTTTGATTGTGTTCCCAATTCAAATGTGCCTAGTCCTCAGAATAATTCCTGCTTTCTTCACAGAGGAGATTAAAAAAATAGGTAATTGAAAGCTACTCACTAAAATGTCTTAGGGATCTTTCTCTGGCTGGTTTAAGGTACTGGGGAATCAATAAGATCTATCAATAATGAAACATTTGGCCCTTTATTGGTAGATGAAATGGCAGGCTGATGAGTGAGCTCCTTCCTTCACTTCTGATATATTTTCCAATCCCTCATTCATCTTCCTGGTGAAATTTCTTAATAAATCACTCTGAGGTTAATTTCTGTCTGAGATTTATTTGGGGAAAACTCTCTATGGCCAGTGGTATAGTTACTTTGTAACTGAATGCTAGGTCTAAGTATTTATAAATACAATTATTAAAAATACTAGGTACCAACATGTAAATTCTATCCAAAAAATGGCATGGGAAAATTTACATGTTACTTTCAAGATAAATCCACACTACAGTGGTTCACATTTACCCATGCTTTTGATTTTTGTACTTTCTATTCCCTCAGTCAATTTTAGGTCTGAAAACACAATGGAGTACAAAAATTAGCTAGAGTGAGATGGAAAGAAGAGGGAAGGCAAATTCATGCAGATTTTATTATAGTTATTATAGATAATTGTAGGATATTGATGTAGTATAATATTTTATTCTCCTACATTGTCTAGTTTATATAATAAAATTTATCATGAGTAGACACACATGATGGTTTGGATGAGAAACGCTCCTGTAAAGCTCATGTATTTAGAAAGTTGACCCTTGGTTGGTGGTGTTGTTAGGGAAGATTATAGAACCCTTAGGAGGTGGAGCCTTGTGGAGGAAGTACATCACTCTGGGTGGGTCTTGTCCCACTTCTAGCTCACACTCTTTGCTTTCTGTGTATGTTTGGACACATAATCTCCTAGCTTCCTGCCCTGGCAGCCTGCTGCCCTACCTTCCTTGCCGTTATGGATGCTCCCTCTGCAGCTGTAAGCCAAAATAAACTCTGTCTTCCACAAGATCCTTCTGGGCATAGTATTTAGTTATTGCAACAGAAGAATAGCTACTATACTATATACAGGAAAGGAGGCCTCTATTAGGTATCTTTGGATCTCCCACAGATCAGAGGGAACAGCTGTCATAATGATAACAGAAGCTGCTGTGCTGTGCACAATTATTATCTGTAATAGTCTGTATGGACTGCAAGCTTTAACGTGTGAGGCTGAGTGGATTTTATAATGCTTATCATGAAAGTGGAAGCTCTAAGGTCTGTGGGCATCTGGCGGCACTTATGTAATATATATGCCAAGGTTCTAAGTCCATGCTTCATCCACTAAAATATGTATGTCAGTTTCTTCGACTGTTGCTGTGACACAATATTTAATAAGGGCAACTTGGGAAATTAAGTGTTCACCATGGCTGAGGGTCAGTTGGTTACAATGGGTCAGTCACAGCAGCAGGAGTGTAAAGCAACCGGTCCCCTGTGCCCACAACCAGGAAGCAGAAAGTGACGATGCCTGATGTTCATTTAACCCCATCCTTTTGATTCAGTCTAGGACCCCATTTCACTGAAGGTGTAGCCCACAGTTGGGATGGGTCTTTCCACCCCAGTTAACAAAATCTAGACCCTCTCCCTCAGATGTGCCCAGAGGATGATCTCCTAGGTGATCATTGATGTTGTCAAGTTGACTGCATCAGCCATCACAGCTTGCATATCAATTTTTTTGTATTGACCATGCAGTCCCATATCTATGTCCAAAGAAGAAATGAAGATACATCAGCTGTCTGTATTTAGAGAACCTATATCACTTTATTATTTTTTTTTCAGAGCAAAATTCTGATTGTGGTTATTTCTAGAATTTTCTTGACCAATGTATACTTTAGAGGAACGGGCTTAATTGACCTGAACTGACTGATGTTCTCAAGCTGACAACACAGAATGCTTAGAAGGCACTATTTTTTTTTTTTTGTCTGTTGATTGGAGGGGGCAGCATCAGCAGTGGGCCTGAACGTGATGTGCAGCTTTTGTGTTCGACACTCTCTCAGAGAATCAGGAGCTCAAACAAGAGGCCTGAGTGATGTGAGCACCCAACAGAACCTCCACGCCAGGGGTCTTCCCAGTGCTTGTTTCTAAAGCAGGTAAATGAAGACGATGGTGGCGCTCAGTACTCCCTGTATTTCTGAACCACCTATGTTGTCATCGCTCTCTGTGACAGAGCACTATGGGTTATTATTAGTGCATTCTTGAAGTTCACATACCCATGAAATGTTTATCATTTGGTGGAGGCCTAACTTGTCTTCATCTTAGTGCTGGGAATTCCATGAGTTCAGTAAATCTCTGTTAAATGACTAGAATGAATATAAATGTGAAACTCAGCATGTAGTTGTCTTTTAAAAATAATCTATCAGCTGGTAAATTCATGGACATTAGGAGGAGAGCCTACAACCGGCACTTTATTAAATCAGCATGATCCCTGCTTATACCCTAAATACTTCTCTTCATACTCACAGAGAAGTGTAGTCCCCACACATCATGAGGGAAATTTCTCTTTGCAACAGACAGAGACGGTGCAGAAAACCACAACCAATCAAAATGCAGAGTTGTGGATCACAGTCCCAATGGTCCAGTTAGAAAACTACTCCTGCCCCTAAGGCTCAGGGAACATTACAGAAAAGGGGATGGGAAGATTGTAAGAGTCAGAGAATCAGGGAGTTTGCTGTGAGATTATGTCTCCTAGTAAGGTTAGAAGTTACACCCCTAAAGTCTCACCAACATGAGCTGAACAAGGAAGGACAACAGCAGACATGCTAATGTGAATGTCGGAAAACCTAGTCTACTTCAACCTTACACAAAGAACTATAGGGAGCTAAGGAATGCTCAGAGTAGGAAAAATAGACGTCCCTTGGGAAGAGCACACCGTTCAGTTGTCCAACACCAAATAGTCAGCCTCCAAAACATACATACGTGTGTGTGTGTATGTGTGTGATATAATACAGACTGGAAAGATTATATTTAGAAACAGATATATATATATACATGCATGCAACAAAAATTAATAAAGGAAATGAGGCTTTGAATTTGAAGGAGAACAGGAGGGGCATATGAGATGGTTTGAAGGGGGGGGAAAAGAAGGGAGAAATGATGCAATTATATTATAATTTCAAAATGTAAGGAAAATAAACCATGGAGATAAATCGAGTATCACCTCAATTTCACCCCCACGAGCCTAATCCAAGCAGCAGTGACTCATTCCAGCCTTTGAAATACAGTTTTTTGGGGAAGAATTTGTGGATTCTTCTTCACTTCCATTGCTTTTGGTGTGTAAGACGATATAAGATGTTGTATAGGGATTTAGGTATTTAGCATTAGATGGTTTAGACTAAAGGACCACCTAGCACTTTGTGTTCCCCAAGGTCAAGAACAAAGGTAGTGTAGTGAAGAGGTCCCCAAATGCTATTCTCCGTATCCACAGCTTGTTCTATGTCAAGACACTGAACTCCTCTGACCAAGTTCAGCATCAGAAAATGCACATAATCCTGACATCCTAACCTGTGGCACATGTGACTGGAAGGTAAAAGAAAAGCACAAAGTTACTAGAAAACTGTGTGGCTTATGTGAGAAGCCAAGGCAGCACAAATGACATTTAGTGTGTTTATACTGTGAGTGGGGCAAAGGGAGCTCCAATGGAGATCTGCATTGCTGAGATGCATTTCAAGCCCGAAAGGCAGAGTGCTGTTGAGTATACAGCATAAATATAAACATACTCACAGGATCTGGCTTTGGAGTGAAATACAACAGACTGCTGATCATATGGGGATTTAAAGGAAAGGTGGCCTTAAACAAGAATATCTTCCCTTCTGGTGTATCTTGCTACCAGATATTCTGCGAGTAGAAAACTTTAAAGCCATAATCCAGTAACAATCAGGTAATTATAATAAACACACACCCTGACAGAAACACAATTAGATAAATTACTTTATAATAAAATGAACATAGAGTAGAGTGAGCATATTTTTTTTCATGCTTGTGCATGTGCCCAAGAAAGTTTTTAAAGATATCAGTCATTCAACTCTACATAACTTTGACATACTGTTGAAACAGAAAGTGGAGGCAGAAGATTCATTTTCAGTAGTTGGATGGTTGAAGATGTGATCCAACGAGACAATGCTACACCAAAGGGTGATAAGCTTATTTGTTCAAGACAATTAAGAAAATCTGATTGATCATTAGTTGGCCACTAGATTCTTAAGTAGAACTTCAGTGGTTCCATATGGCAGAGAACATGGAGTTAAGAGAATTATTCCAGGAAAGTTGCAGCAAACAGACAATAAACAATGACAACAAACCATCACCACCACAGTCTTGATGGGAATGTTTAAGCTCAAGAATTTTCACATTCCTTAAAATTCCCAGTGTATTGCAAACCATTAGAATACACAAAAAAGAAAGATATGGTTACAATGCAGCAAAGTAAAACAAAATAAACAAAGAAAAGCAGACAATTAAAATTTTTTAAGGAGAAATGCAGACATTGCACTCATAAGACAAAACAGTAAATCAACAATTATATATATTTACTTAACATATTATATAGTCGATATATATTCTATATGTCTCATGAGAATTAATGGAGTAGCGTTTGGAGAAGTAAAGCAGTATGAACATTAGTATAAAATCCCTAATAATGGTCAAATAAAATCTCAAAGGTCTGAAGCATGGTAACTAAAATAAAAAATTCAGTATAGTACCCTGTGCATCAAATGTGAGCTACCAAGTGAAAGAATCAGAAACTTTGAAATTAACTTGACTGCAATTATTCAGCTGTCAAAATAGACAGAAAAATGAAGAGAATCCCAGCAATCGGTGGGATACCATCAGATGTACCAACACACAAAGTAGAATTCAAGAAAGAAGATAAAAGGAATTCATAAAGAAGTAATTCATTAAAATTTCCTATTTTAACAAAATAAGAAGGTAAGCTTTCAATATTTAATGAATTCTAGGAGGAATAAACTCAGAAAGAGGCATGGTTAGGTATATGATAATGAAACACTCAAAAACAAAAAATCCTTAGACTATCATGACAAAATTATTTAACACATAGACAAGAACATCAATAAGGTTAGGAACTGTGTTCTCATCAGAACCCAGAGGAGCCAAAGGTGTTGGGATGACATTTTCATAGTAATAAAACAACAAAGAATGCCAATCAAGAGATCAAAACTTCTTTATCCTATGAAGCCATTCTTTAAAAAGAAAATACCATTTAAGACATTTCTGTGGCTGGAGAAATGGCTCAGGGGTTAAGAGCACTGACTGCTCTTCAGAGGACCTGGGTTCAACTCCCAGCATCCACATGACAGCTTACTTCTCTGTAACTCCAGTTCCAGGGACCTGACTCCCTCCCACAGACATCCAAGGCAAAACACCAATGCACATCAAATAAAAATAAGTAAGTTGCTTTCTTAAAATTGCATTTACACACAAATAAAAACCAATAGAATTCATCACTAGCAAAACAATTTTGTGAGAAAAAATGGGGAGAGTCCAATATGAGAATAAAGGTTTTACATTTTTTTAAAAATTATCTTAATCTTGTCTTTATTTTTTAAGCTGAGACACTACAGTGAATTAACAAACATTAAGAAGAAAAGAATTTATTATTTTAACCCGAGACAATAAAGTAGACAGGACAAACATCAATGGGAAAAAAAAGACTTAAAATTTGAAATAACACAAAGTCTGTTTTCTAACTATTTTAGAATGAAGGAAGTAGATCCTTGGTAGGCAAGTGAACAGGGAAAACATGGTAAAGGTAGATTAAAAAATTTTTTTTCTTAAATAGTTAAGGCAACCCTTTTCCTGTTTGTTCTCCTTGTCCAAGATACAGACTTGGTGGGCTTCCATTATCTCAACTGCTCTTGGAAACTTTTCAGTCATGAGTTTTAAACATTTGAGAAGGGAGAGGGAGAAGCTTCTGTAGTGGGAACTTTTTTTGATCTAAACAAGGCAATTCTGAGAAAGAAAGGGAAGTTTTATTTGGTTGCTTTAACTTAACCAAAACCTAATGACTGGCTAGATGATAGGCCCTAGAGGAAAATCTTGTACTATTATTCTGCTAAATAGACAAAGTAATAGTATATTCCCCAAGTCATTGTCTTTATTTTCATGGCGATTAATACAGACACTCATAACTTGTAAGTGTGCAGAGAATAGGTTCTTCGGAGAACTTAACTCTAAATGGGACATCTGTATCATAACCTCTCCTCCCGAGGTCCAGGGACCATTAGAGAGGAGGATGTAGACAAACTGCAACAGCTGGAAGGAGGAGATTTTCGTAGGGAAACAGTGTTGGCTGGACATGACCCTGCAGCTACATACATGAACTCACAGTGGCTGGGACAGCATGCTTGCACAATACTTGAACATGATCAAGACAGCTGGAATCCCAGAATGGATGGAAGAGGGGCTCTTAAATTTCTATTCCTATCTTTGAACTACTGAAAACTGATGGATGCTGGGAGAGGAAGATTCAGTGATGAGACTTGGGATCTGAGAGGCTACCCAGGCTTCATAGATGTTCCTCACACATGAAGTGTGGAAGGAAAGGTGTGGGGGAGGTATTTGGCAAGAATTTGAGGGGAGGAAGTAGGGAATGTATTTGATCTAAACACACAATATGAGTCTGTGAATATAAACCAAGTATTGTTAAAAGATTAAAATATACTTACTATGAATTAAAGTTACAGTACATCGTATCATAATTCATGATATATAGCCAAAAGCAAAGCTTAAATGCGATAGCTACAAATGCCTGCACTAAGTGATCTGATCTTAGAAAGGGGGTGGGGCTCTGATTAGGAAGTGGGAGGAGATAAATACAGAAGATAGAAGGAGGAGAATAAAATAGCAGTGTGGGTGTCTGAAAAATTTATAAGGAATCATTAGTAATGATTTACCTTAAAACTCTGTAAAAATTATGTAAGTATGTGTTTAAATATACATATCCTGTTTAAATAAAATTTTCTGATCTAGGCTGACAATGCTCCCTCTAAGAACCAAAGACTACCTAACGAGAAGCGCTCTTTTGAGTTGTTGGTCAAAGTTTCCCAAGAAACCCCCAAAACATATAGGCTGTTGCTATTTCCCTCGATTGTCCCCCAGAGGTTGAAGTCCATATTGCTGAAGACACCAAGTACTTTAAACAGGACCCAGAAACCTCTGAGTTGAAACTGAACTAAATGCCTTGTTCCTAAAAACTAACTTCAGTTGTACCAGAAGGCAGCATGCAACCTTCCAAGGGAGGGAAACAGCCAACAGTCCTACCCAGCTCTGATGCTTATTGATCACAGTGACTGCCCTGGCACTTGATAACCCAAGGGCGCAGGAGCAGCACACATGCATTGGCAGAAACCAGCAGATCTTTCATTAAGCTTAAGACATTCTCAAGGAATAAAATTATTCCTAATAGAGGAACACTAGCCACTACCCAGAGCTGGTAAAATCATGGATCTTGAAGGAGAGCCTCTAAACCACTTAGTTAAATCAGAATAATCCCAAACTACACCTAAATAGTTACCCTTGTATCTAGAGAAAAATCTAGTGTTAACCTTCATTAAAGAAACTCCTCTTTGCAACAGTGATCATTATAGAAAACCATAACAAAAAGCAGAGCTATTGAGTCCAGCCACAATGGATACATGTATAATATAATTCCTGCCCCTAAGACTCAGGAAACATTGTGCAAGAGGGGGTGGAAAGATTGTAAGCACGGGAGGATAAGAGGCTTGCTTTAAGACATTATCAGATGGACACTCAGAAAGTCTCACCAGCAGGACTGCCTAAATGTAAACCAAACAAGAACAGCAATAGACATGCTAATGTGGGTAGAGAAAACTGTAGGAGACCTCAACTCTGCACAAAGAACTCCAGGCAACTAGGGAATACTGAGAGCAGGAGAAATTGTCTTCTCCACAGAACAGCATACCAATGGGTTGTCCAATATCAAATGGTCAACCCTGGAAATACACATACAAATAACAGTGTATAGGCCAAACAGGTTATATTTGGGGATATATATGTGTATACATAAGTGCACGTTTCAGCGATTAATAATGAAAAAAATGACCATGAGTTTGAAGGAGAGTAAGAAGGGATATTTGAGAGGGTTTGAGACAAAGAAAGGGGAAGGGAGAAATGATGTAATTATATTATAGTCTCAAAAATAAAAGAAAAAATTACAAAAAGGAAAACTAGGAAGACAGATTAGTGCTAGCACATTTGCCTAACATGTATGTGTTCTTGAGTTCTGTTTCCAGCGTAGCAAAACCAAAACCAAGACAGTTTACCTGGGTGTGGTGGTGCATGTATAGAATACCAGTGTAGGCAGAAAGTCCTCAGTTGGAGACACACCTGGGCTACAATGAAAATTCCAGAACTGGATTTGTTAAATCATAAAGCCTTCTCAAAAACAAACAGGTGAATTTCAAACTGGTTCTTAAAATCGATCTTAAGACAGTAAGAAAGGAGGACCAAATTAAATGCACAGTGCATGGAACGAAGGAGACAATGGAGATTAGAGCAGAGATAACTAAACAGATGAGGTAGAATTAAAAGAAGCTTGTTATTTTAACAATGAAGAAAACTTAATAAAGGCTCAACTAGTGAAAAGAAAATTTTCAATTAATAACTTGAACACCAAAAAGAAGGAATAATTATTCATCTCTCAGAAGTGACAATTGCAGGAAACACTGCAAACAATGAGATGGTTTGAGAGGAGATGTCTTAATTACTAGAAAGATGCACGACGCTAAGAAGTAGTCTTGGGGAAGCTAGAATTGATGTACAACAAAGATACTTTCTGACAATTTAATAATTTAAAATATTTCACAAAGGAAGGCTCATGACTATCTGACTTTGGTGATTAAATTCTATCAAATGTTTAAAGGAGCATTAATAATTTGATATTATGACTAAAGCATTGATAATGTAGTTGATTTACTCATGATTCTTCAGCAAAACACAAGAGGAGAAGACATTCATGACAAATCCCTGATATGATCACCTTATAAGGAAAGAGTTTATTTTGCCTCACAAATGTGGAGGTCCCGTTGTTTTGAAGATATAGAGGGCAACTAGTGTCCATGTGGGGGATCAAAATTGCTCATCTCATGATGGTGGAGCAGTGTAGAGAGAGGACAGGCCCAGGTCTTTGAGATGGCTAGTTTCTGTTATCTACTTGTGTAGACTCAGAAACACTAAAAAAACAGACCTCCGAGTATGTCTAGGACATTGTTTCCAAAAAATATTGACTGAGGAGGATACAGACCCTGTAAACGTGTGTTTCCCTTCCATGGGCTGGATCTGAGACTAAATGAAAAGGAGAACACCAATCAAGCACCAGTCATTGATGTTTTCTAGCTGTGGATGCAACGAGACTAGCTACATCCAGCTCATGCCTCTATCCATGACTTCTCTACCATGGCAGACTGTCCCCTCTAGCTGTGAGCTGAAATGAACCCTTTCTTCCTTTAAGTTGCTTTTGACAAGTATTTTGTCAATATTAATAAGAAAAGTAACTAATGCTGCTGAGGAATATTATTTTAACTATATAAAGATGTCTTACATTTGTGGTCTTATATTTACATTAACTATGTAAAGATGTCTTACATTGATGCTGGGGAATATTTCTTTAACTGTAAAGGTGTGTTATATTTGTCTCTGCTGTCTTTGTTAACTGTGTAAAGATGTGTTGTATTTGTTTTGCCTTGCATATCTAAGGCACCTGATTGGTCTAATAAAAAGCTAAATTGTCAATAGCTAGGCAGAAAAGGGATAGGCAGGGATGGTGGGTGGAGAGAATAAGTAGGAGGGAAAAACTAGGCTCCAGAGAAAAACAAGAGAGGAAGAAAGGGACGTGCCTGAGGCCAGAAGCCTGGCGGCAGCGAGCCAGACATGTAGACAGCAGAAAATTAAGATATACAAAAAGAAAGGTAAAAAGCCCTTAAGCAAAACTTAGATAAAGAGAATCGGATTAAAATAAGAGCCAAGATAAGGTCGAGAATTCAAAACTAATTTATGTCTCCATGTCATGATTTGGGAGCTGTTTGGTGG
>NC_022029.1:41213373-41222012 GCF_000317375.1 Microtus ochrogaster
AAGAAAAGGAAAGAGAGCTTGCTGCATAATGTTGCCACATCGTCTACTTAAGAGCCATCGCCAATGACCATGAATTCTGCCTATTAGGTCTACCACTTCACATTTCTGTCACCTCCCCAAAGTACCACAATAAGAATAAGCTTTTACTGTATGGACATTTGGGTCATTGCATTTCCAAAAATTGACTGATTCAACTTAAACATGTGTTTAAATCTTGATGAAGGTGTCACCAGAGGACTGTGCATACAGATGAAAAGATAGCAACAAACTATCAATACAGCTAACTCACCAGCATGCATACAGAAATGTATGAATACTAGATGATGCTCTACAGCCATATGAGATTTATCTCAGGAATGCAAACGTATTTTCACATCAGAAAACGACTCAATTAATATTCAGCAAATGAAAGACAAAAACATGTTTATGGCAACCTCAAACAATGCAAAGAAAGCATTAGACAAAATACAAAATACGATATTCTCTAATGATGAAAAACACTCAACAAATTAAAAATAGAGCTAATTTTTACTTGAAAAGGGAATCTATAAAAATAGTACACTTAATGTTAAGAGAGTTAATGCTTGCTCCCAAAGATTAATAACACAAGATATCCATTCTTTCCATTTCTAGTAAAATCTGGCAAGAAAATAAATTAATAAACCCAAGATAAATGTAAAGAATTAACACTAGATTTTCAGATGGCATGATCATATATGAATATATTCTACATACATTATATACCTATATATCCTATGCTATCCTATAACACACCACATCTAGAATTTCATTGTACTGGGGTCTCATTATTTGAGGAACTTTTTATTCATTGACCATAAACAGTTCATAGAAATGATTTCAAGTTGCTTACATATTTTTAATTTTATCTGTCATTTTACCACTGAGATTTTGGAGTTCTTTAAATATTTTATAATATGTCTATATTCTGGATACATTATGTTTGTATATAAGATCCACACATTTATATCATGTACACACATAATATATAATATATGTACTCATTTAAAAATTATATGTACATATATAGAAATATTCTGATTCTGATAATTCCACTAAATATATATATATATATATTTCTATATGTGTACATATAATTCCACTAAAAACCATTCAAGTAAAGAATAAATTTGGTAAAGTTGCAGGATACAAAATCAGTGTAAAAATTCAATTTTATTTCTGTATATATCATGAGCAGTTTCAAGTTAAAAAAATCTTTTTTTTTTTGAGACAGTGGTTCTTTGTATCTTTGGAGCCTGTCTTGAAACTAGTTCTGTAGGTCAGACTGGCCTCAAACTCACAAAGATCCACCTGCCTCTGCCTCCCGAGTGCTGGGATTAAAGGCTGTGTCACCAGGGCCTAGTCAAGAACTTCCATTTTTCGAACAACAAAAAGAACAAAATATTTCAGAATAAATTTGACCAAAGCACTGCCAGGTTTCAAAATAGGAAGCTTTAACATACTGTTGAAGTTAAAGATGACCAGATAAAAGAAAAATATCTATATTAGGGCAGAAAACAATATTACTAGTAATAGGCTCGATTGACATTAATATGGAGTTAGTCTAATTTCCATATAAATCCCAAATACTCTTGTGTGGAAATTGAAAAGCTAAATTTTTAAATTTAGTTTGGAATTTCTAAATTTCTTTTGGAAATTCAAAGACAATACTGAAAAAGAACGAAGGTAAAATGTCTGTATTTCTTTATCTAAAACCCACTGCAAAGCTACAGTAGAAGACAACCTAGCTCTGGCAGAAAGGAATAAAATGGAATGACTTGGCGGAAACTTACTCACACACTCAGGGTTTATTCAATGAAAGTACTTAGTACCCAATTACTAAAGAGTAGAAATATAGACAAATGCTGCTTTGTGGCATTTCAATAGCTGCAATTAGAAGAATAAAATTGAGCCTTCTAATTCATGCCAACCCCAAGAATGAACTTATATGAATAAACACAATTTTCTGATATCTAATTTCCTATACTATAAGACTACCACAGTATTATAGGGTAAACCACTTCACATTTTACTATGCAATGATGTCATAGTTATGAAGCCAAGGAAATAATTGAAAAGAGAAACTTAAACATATTGGATTTGAGATTATTAGAGACATAACTGGACAATCCATGAAATAAATGGGAGACGATATTTTAAAATCATATATGAAATATGCAATAAAGATCAAAGGTTAAAAATATATAAAAAGCTTTCAGAACTCAATAAGAGCCAAATCCTCAAACCCCAAATTAAAAGCAGGGTTTGAAATTTGAAATTTCTCCAAATCAGTTATACAAATACATGACAAAAACATAAAAAGTCAATATTATTCATCATGAGGGAAATAAAGTTCAGGGCTACACAATAATGTCCCACTAGTAGTGTGTCTAAGATACTAAGTCAGATAATAGTGACTGGGTGGATGGGTCAATGGGAAAGGGTGCTTACCTTGCAAACATAAAGACCTGAGTTAGGTTCTGCATCCTCATAAAACACCTGGTGTGGGAGTACATGCTGGTGACCAGATGCTGTTGGGGACAGAGAAAGATGACCTGGGTCACTCTAGCCTCCAGCTAACTTTGGGAATAAGGAATAAGACCGAGATTGGTAAAGCACAACACCAATATCTTCCTTCGCCTTCTGCACCATTACACATAGGCATGAGCAGTTTTCCCAAACATGTGCTCCTATACCACATACATCACACTCAAACACTACACAACAGCATAAGTAAAAAGACAGATACTAATAAAAACTAACGATAATTAGGAAAACATCAACTTTGCTGGGGGAATTGGGAAATGATTTAGGTGCTTTTTGAAACACTTTGACATGTCTTCACAATGTTAAACAGCAAACTACCATGCCCTGAACTCCACCCATAAGGAATGTATTTAAGAGAAATACAAACCTAAGTATAGAGAAAACCTTAAGCATGAGTATTAATAGCAGCATTCATAATAGCACCTATTCAGAAGCTGTCAGTGATGGTTAATCTTAATTATCAACTTGATTAGATAGAGAAACTCCTAGATGATTTGTAAAGCTCATTCTAAGCATGTCTACAAGGGCACTGACAGACATGATTAGACCTTGAAGGCATCTATCAAATGGTTTATCTACTGATGGGTTAAAATTTGACTGGACTATTGGGAGTTGATGGACTGTGGATCGGGCCATGGCTCAGGTGTTCTGCCCTGACCCACAGTTCTGCTAAATTGTTGTACACTTCTCACAGAATAACAGACTGGAACCACTGAAACTCTGGGCAAAGTAAACCCTTAACCCTTCTTCCTGTAAGTTCTGGTTGATGTCATAACAACAAAACTTGCTAACACACCAACTTAACATCCATTAGCTTATGATAATTAGAAAAATTGTACCCGCAAGATAGACTATTTGGAGGCAGCAAGAGATCTGTTTCTGGTACAGGATAAAGCATGGATGAATCTCAATATTAGGATAAATACGTTGAGTCATTCAAAAAAGATTTTATTTTATATTATTTCACTTACATAAATGCATGTAAGCAGTGTGGGGAGACAATATTAACAGTCATAGTCTGGGAAGAGTGGATATCAGAAATGAAAAAATTACTAATGATGGCTCTGAGATTCAATTATCGGGTGACGAAAATAATCTAAAATTAGTAGTGACAGTTAGACATGAAGGTTCAGTTTATAGCATATAAATTATATCTCAATACAGTAGGTATAAATGATTTAATTAAAGAATGAAAACAAACATGTAAGGGAAAGAGATGAAACTTTCTTTTAAGAGTTGGAAAGCAGAAGAAAAATGTTAGCTTACTTCCTAGAGGAAAATGAAGCATAAAGAAACAAGACAAGAACCAACTCCATGCATTATGTCATAACTGTCAAATGGTACAGGAAACCTTGGTAACAAAGTCTTCCATAACTGGACGTAAAGGAAAGCATGAAGAAATCTCAACATAGTAAGAGCTGTTTGGGGAGAAGTTAAATCATAGGTTGTCTTCCTTCCAAGCTTATAAAGTTGAATGGCTATTTACCTCCAACCTAGCCAAATGATGGAAGTTTACTTATTGGATCTGGGAAAAACAGAGGATCCAATGACCTTAACTTGGTGTTGTGCCCATTGTACTGCAAACATGCACACACTGAGTTCTGAAAGCCAAAATCTCTAAGCTGCCTTGACTAGCTTCCCAGATCACTAAATGACTGAATGTTACTCTAGGCAGGAAATTAGAACAATATTCTCTGAAGAATATAAGTAGTTCAAGATAAATGATCTAAATATATCACACATGGGTTGCATTCAATGTTATCTATTCTAGGTCAACCTGTATTTAAACTTAAGTTCAACAAACTCTTTACATATTCTTATATATATATATATATATATGATTATGTATATTCTGTATATACTATATATATTTACATATGAGAATACAATTTAATTGGTATAATATAATTTCCAACTGGAGGTCATGCATTTGTGACTGAAATGAACCCGAAACATACCCAATTCAGTGGATGGAAATAGGTCTGCTGTGAAATTTTAGAGCAGTAGAGACAAGAAAATTCACATTAAAATTCTCAGTGGCTGAGTATGAAACCAGATGACAATGGGATAAGGTCTTGAGATGCTGGATGAATTTCTATGAACCCAGAATTCATGCTGAGCCAGCATGACAATAAGGAACAGATGAAAACATTTCAGATATCTAAGTTATCAAAACTGCTTCTATTTCTGTGTAATGTCTAGAAAACTACTAGAGACAGCCCTTCATCGACATGAGCAGGTCATCATCAATGAAGATGGAAACGTTGGGGCCTAGAGAAATGGTTCAGTCAGTGAAGCACTTGCCATCCAAATCTGAGGACCTGAAGCTGGGTTCCCAGCACCCATGTAAAAGCCAGGCGAAATGGTGCATGCCTATAGTTCTAAGACTGGGAGGTGGAGGCAGGAGGATCCTCAGGACCTTGCTAGCCAGTTAGTCTAGTCAAATCAGTGACTTGAAGGTTCTGTGAGAGACCCTGTCTTAAAACAAAAACATAGAGAGTGATTGAGGAAGACCAACGCATTAACCTCCAGCCTCTGTCTGTGCTTGCACTCACAACCATGCACACACACACACACGCACACGAACACATGTATATGTCACAAACATGCACATGAATACATATACCCATGTGCATATGAAAGAACATACAAACACATGTGCATGCAAACACTCATGTTTACAAAAAGAACATATTAATGTATGTATATATATTACATACACATATACATACATCCATATACAGATCCTCATTTATCCACAAAAGAATACATAAACATGTATATGTCAAAAACATGTATACACACATGATCACATATATATACACAAATGAGAAAAGTTCTAAGGAACAAGCTCTGAGCTGAATTCAGGTCAATGGAGCCTCCAACTGGGTGATGCTAAGAAATCCTAAAGTTACAGCCTTAAATGAGGAAATGAAAGTAAGCTGTGGGCAGTAGGAAAGGCACACGAAGAACCAAACTTTGAAGTGGAATTCTGCATCTTTCAATTCTAATGAAATAGGTGGAGTATAATCTCTTTAAATAAATTAGGACAATAAATACCTAATGAAAGACGAAGGCATGAGCTGAAGGAGAAAAAGAATCAACGTAAAAGAGCAAGGTCAATGTAAGGAGAGCTCTCCACTGCAAGTTTAGAGTGTTTCATGTTCAATGATGCTACAAAAGGGAAATTACCAAAGATGGATAACCTGAGTTTAAACTTTTTTTTTCTGAGTTTAAACTTAAACTAAGTTTGTTAGCTTATACATCAAGTAAAAATTTACCTTCTGAAAAATTTATTGAGAATATATTTAGAAGGTATAAAAATCACTGACAATATGTACCAAGGGAAATAATGACAACAAAACAAAGTATCAGCAATCTATCAAATGGTTTGCCAATCATTGCCCTGAGAACCTCATTCACATGGTTCACAAGAACTATCTTTATCTGTATCTTTGTTTTCTTCCTCGGTATCTCCTTGTAAACTTTTAGATTCCTCTTTAGTTCCCACGCTGAAAACTAGATGATACAAGATTTGATTTTTAACATGTGAAAATATTTGTCTGATGGATAAAGTTCTATTTCCTCTAATCTTAAACTCTTTTGCTTTTCATTCTGAGCCTTCACAACAAGAATTTATGGTATTGGTTGACAATATCTTTGTGACATTTGATTACATGCCTTTGTTTTGTTCAAGTCTCTGGTGCTTAACCATGATGAAACTCTCTCCCCCCTCCATCTATCTGTCTGTCTGTCTTTCCTCTCTCCCCCTCTCTCTTTTCTCTCTTTCTTTTATATTATTTGCATTTACTATACATTAACTTTTAACTTTGTTGGAGTTTCTCTATGGACAAAAACAGCCTCTGAGAAATCTTCATTGTGCCTACTTATTCAGTGAACACACAGTCTGCGTCAGAACTCACACAGTGCAGAATTTCTGGCTAGTGCATGGTAATATCTTTGGACATCTACAGAATCATAACTTTTTCTATTCTGTAGTTAATGATGGTCAAATATTGGGTTTTAAGTAATTATATTCTCAGGAGCAGGAATTTGTACAATCAATATAGTAAGAATTATAATGACAAAAATTTAAAATGCCTTGACTCCCCACATATTATATGTTAGTGAAAATAGAAAACCTATAATGTTCATATTTTATAAAAACAACATAAAAACCTAATTGATTAGTGTTTCCATCTGTGACCATGATTAAACTTATAAGATGGTCATGCAAGACAGTAAACTGCACATGCTGAAAGAAATAGATGATGTCAGACATCATCACTGAGTTCTGTGTGAGCACCAGAAGATGACTGAGTTGGCAGTAGAAGAAACCAAGCAAGCTCTCAGCTGCGTTGGCTGAGACCATTTCCAACTCCCCCACAAAAAGACTAAGCCTTACCCCTGGCTTCAGCTTTCCCAGGGAAGGCTAGAAGAGGAAATGTCAACTCTCTCTAAAGTCAGAGAAGCCAGAATAAGATCACTTACAGACAGAGGAACTCCAGGATCTAAAGCATTTTTCTGTGATCACTTCCTATGATATTGGGGTGCTTTAGTAGGCATCTCAGAGTCTCATGTCATGAGGAAAGATGATGTTTGCTACACAGACAAGACCTAGGATCTCCATCACAGTACACTTGAAAGGGTGTTGGGAATCTATGCATGTCCCCTCGTTCTCCTCAGAGCTCTTGATCCTCATCTTGGCTTCATGCTATCTGGGACTTCTGGCCAATCACAAGCTTCATAATTAATGGCGTAGGTTTGCTGATGCATTGCTCACTTTCTCCTTGTCGGCACCAACTCCACCTCGTTCACTTTCTCTTTAGAAGGTGCTAGCAATCAGCCTTTGACCACACCCTCCTTTCCTTCTGGAATGATCTCTCTAAGCTCAAAAAATATCTAAGACATCTATTCTCTAGTTCCCTTCCAAAACAGTCCCCAACTAAAACAAAGCTTCTTGGTTTCTGACTTGACTTAAGCTACAACGGAAAAAGCAGTGATACCTCTTGTTAAGCATCAAGCTAAGTTTGTGAGAGGTGGAGCTAAGCATGTTTGCCTTCACGCTTGCGTGTAACAGAGCTTCAGCTACTGGTGAGGTTTAGAGTTGTTATTACTATCCCAATTAGTGTTATACAGGATATAATATGCAAGTGATGCAGGGTTGTTTGATGTTAACTAAAGTTAGCCTCTAGTTAGATAACACATTTTGGGTTGTTTTCTTTCTTGGAGTGTAGCATTTCAACCACAATAATACACTTTGACTTTCATATTCCTTCAGTTGTATTTTCTCTATCCATAAGTCTAATTCCATCTACATTTTCACTGTAGGGTAATATTTGAATAATCTAGTAGAGAATCACTAGGGTTTTCTTTGGAGGGAGTGGCTAAGGAAGCAGAGACGTTCTGACAAGAATGCACTATCGTGCAATTAATCAATGAAATCACAGCTCATTTGCTCATTAGCTGGGTGACCCTGATCCAGTTCTTCTGAGCTTGATGCCCTCCTCTGTAAAACAGAAGAAACTGTATTTACTCTCATGATCATTTTGAGGATCAGTTAAAATATAGTTGTGGTTATAGCTCAGAGGTAGAGCATGCGCCAAGCATGCATGGGGTCCTGGGTTCGGTTCCTTGTCCTCTCAACAGAGTAAATGAGTAAAAGGCAGAATAGACTAAAAGTTGTACTGTTGTTACTTTGGTGCTGGGAAGTTGGCTCACGAGGTACAGTGCTTGCTGTTTTCATGAGAGCCTGAATTTTGGCCCCCAGTTCCCACATAAAAGATAACTTACTCATCTGCAACCCAAGCACTAGTGGGATGGAGGAGACATGTCCTAATGAGTGTGTTTTGTTAGTCATTCAACCTAGTCAAAGTGATGATCTGAACTCCAAGATCAATGAGAGACCTTGCCTCAAAATCAGGGTGAAGAGTAAAAGAAGAATATACCTGTGGGACACCTCTGCCCTTCACCAGTACATATTTATGGGTGGACAGACAGACAGACAGACAGACACACACACACACACACACACACAGAGAGAGAGAGAGAGAGAGAGAGAGAGAGAGAGAGAG
>NC_022029.1:41222147-41226315 GCF_000317375.1 Microtus ochrogaster
TGTGGGTAGGCACACATACATGTAGGTGTCCACTGAGACCAAAGACACAAAGACCAAAGGCCCTAGGAGCTGGAGTTATAGCAGTTGTGAGCCACCTGACATGGGAATTGAACTTGGGTCTTCTGGAAGAGCACTGTGTCATCTTAAACACTGAGGTGTCTCGACAGCATACAATAGCTTTCTTTTCCCCTCCATTTCCTATAAACTCCATGTTAACCCTTTTGTAGCTGGAATATCAGCCCTTAGCTGAGAAAAAAACCAGTAAGATAGTTCTTAAGTGTTCTTAAAGAGGTAATGGTAGAGTTAGAAGAACATACTTTGCGCACAGTTCATTTTTAGAAGCAAAGTGAGTCCAGGCTTTTCATGGAGGAATAGATGCGCATTGTGGGGCTGCTGAAGAAGGAACAGCCCTGGAAAACAGCTCATGGCAGAGTTGGTGAGAGGGACAACAGCTGAGCTGAGACCCTGAGGGACACATGACTTTTGACCTTCAGAAAAATAGAGCAGAAGTGGATCATGAAAAGGGAACAGCACAGTCTCAAAGACATGGGGAAGGGGTTACTTAGTGACCTCAAAAACAGAGAGAGGGCAGGTGGAGAGAGAGAGGGACTACAGGATGAGCTGAGATCAGAGCGAGAAGGATCTTAAAGTCAGTCCTAAGGAGGTTCGCATTTATTATATAGATGGCTTAGAGTCATTCATCATCATTAGGGAAGCAAAAGCCTCCTGAACAAGAGTAGAGTATTATATCTACAGAACGTAGCATTTGACAGTTGCCCTTTACACTCAATGGTGAGTAATACTCATGCTATCTGAACACACTCAGTCAATTAAGAATACTGACTGCCGGCTGCAAAATATCCCCATCGTGCCAAAATGTCTGTGGAGTGGGTGGGGAGGGGGAAGAAGGTGTGATAATTAAAAGAATTGTTACTTGCGATGTCACAGGAGCCGATGTGTTAACTCCACATGCTGGGAAGCTAGAATGCTCCCAGCTGCCATGGGGAGGGAGGATTTTGATCCCTGGCACCACTCATTGGGACAAGATGAATCACAAATGTGTTAATAGTGAGGTTCCATGTCATAACGTGCCAGATGGAGGTGGTTACATCTCTGATTGATTACCTCCTGGCCAAGACAGGGGTTTTCCAGAAGGCGAATATCTCCAAATTGGCATCCAAGCTCTAGGGATCAGCAGGTCTTTATTATGGTCAACAAGGACCTGACATTCTCTATTTTATGAAGTGTGGCTGCCCTCAAGACATGGGCAGCCAGAAGTAGAATCTGGATAGAGAAAGATGTGTTGAAGGTGTGATTGACACCAGAAACAGGTTTGGGCTGGGCAGTGCCTGTGTGGTTAAGCGTGGTTGTTAGCCAATCTGGATGTATTGGAAATGAGAGGATGGGGGTGGGGTGGGAAGATGCAGTACACGTCCATCCTGCTTATGAGCAAAATAAATTAGAGGGAGGGAGGGAGGGAGGAGAGAGAGAGAGAGAGAGAGAGAGAGAGAGAGAGAGAGAGAGAGAGAGAGAGAGAGAGAGAGAGAGAGAGAGAGAGAGAGAGAGATGCTTCCAAGTCTGGGACCCCAAATCCCCACAGCAGATGAGCATGGATGCCAGGCAGAGACCACAGGGCAGAAACAGAGCAAAGGACAACTAGATGACCTTCCTGTCTGTTCCCTTGAACTCACTCTGACCGTGACCACCCAAGCCCTTTGTTGTTGCTGCTTCTGCTCCCCCCCCACCCTGTGCAAGCTTCCAACTATAAACAGCCAACTACAAGGGCAATAACTGTGGCATCCTACTGGGAAGGAAGGCAGCCTCTCACAGTCTCTCGAGCAGGCGCTGGGTCCTAATACAGGACAGAGAATAAAGCTTCATTACAGAACAATGGAGTTAGCTGCCAGAGCCTACAGATTTGAATAAACAACAAATAAGCAACATCTGCTCCAGCATATGTGTATGGTAAAAAAAAAAAAGTCACAAAATAAAAGAATTTGTAAATGCCAAAAGCAACACTAAACTGCCAGGGCTACTGTAGAGTGAATTTTTAATTGCACATGCAAAGAGGCAGGCTGTGGGTATTAGTCTCACATATGTCTTCTTGCTGCCAACCTGGGAGTATAGATGAATTTAATTAAATAAGGATTATCCCTTCTCCCCAGTACAATTACTTATTTATAACAATGATAAAATTGCCTAATAAAATTGCAATATTTTTTAAAACAAGGCTAGAAAATACCCAGCTTTCTGTAAAAGTTGTTCAGGGCTATTTGGGCTTGAGGATGTCTTTAAAATTAAGTCTATGCCTACTGCCACGGAACGGAAAAAAAAAACAAAAGAAAAAAAAAGAAAGAAACGAAAAACCGCCACCACCAAAATGCAGGCAGCCCCTCATCATTAAGCTTGTCACATATAAACAGACAGAAACCACATTATGGAGAAATATAAAGATGGCACAGGGTGACGTGGGGATTGGCTTCTACGGGGTGTGCAGAAAATTAAGCAATTGGACTCGAATTGAGCCGAGACAACTGAGCCGAGGAACTGGGCCCCGGAGACCTGCTCTCCTCTAGTCTACTGGCCCTAATCTGTCTTCTGAACAGGCAGTTCCTGGAGATCAGTTCCCTTCAGTTGGGGAAGATGGACTCTTTCCCTACAAACACAGCGTCTCTCAAATCAACCAAACAGCAAAAAGAGAGGGACATCCTGTTCCTCTTCTCAGGAGCCGTGCAGTCTACGTACAGCTCAAAAATTCCCATGACCAGGGAGGCCATAATTGCTGGCTTGTGTTTAAAACTGCCATGGGCAAAAGGACGCATGTGCAGGATGCCGTGGAAGAAAACTCTACCTTCTGTGGCTTGGAATCTCGGCGTATTTTTGAGTGACTTTAATAGGTTCCCTGCACAAGGATTTAAGGTGGGTGCTGAGTACCCTATCAAGACCACTCTTTGCGGCTCCATCCACAAGGCAACAGAATGGCACGTGGCTGGCCGACCAGGTTCGACAGTGCTTGGCTGCGGTGGTGCCACGCCCACTCTGCTTTCTTCCTCTGCCATGCAGGGAGCTGCGGACTGAAGGCACCTCAGAGAATGCATGCTTAATGCCTGGAAAGGGGCATACAGTCCGTGACTGTGCAAAACGACACACAAGAATTTCCGAGGATGCTCATAGGGTTCTCACATCAACCCTCAGCTCTTCGTGTTTGTTTGTTTGTTTGTTTTGTAAAATTCAGTAATTATATGTTTTCTGTTGCTATTCACAACTTCTAGGAGAATAGGGTTGGCTTTCCTCTTTTGAATATAAGGAGCTTGAGTATCCACGAACTGTGATATCTGCCAGGAAATCCTGGAATTAATATCCACAGATACTGAGGGGTGATTATATGCTGAAGCCCTTGCTAGGAACTAAAAATACCAATATTTTGAGACTATCCATTGTCTCCTGCCTAAAACACATTGTCACAAAATTAGTTCACTAGTAGCAAATTGCAGTGGGAACTTCTGGGCTGGGGATATAGGTCAGTGGTAGAGCCCTTGACTCGTGGGCATGAGGCCTGGGATGCCCTGCAGCACAGGTGAGCAAATGTGGCATTAGGATGTACTCTTCTACCTAAGATGTGGGCTTCCACGTAAGCCCAGATGTGACCTGACCAGAGTGGGAAGCAGTGTGCAGTCAGGCACTGGATTCCACCCTCGAGTGGAGAGGTTTAGGAGAAGAAAGAGAAACAGAAGCAAACAGTTTAAATCTCCCCAGGTGAGACCAACAGCAGCGCCATTTGCTCGGAGGGAAGGGAGCAGGAGAAGCAAGAGCCAGCTCACTGGCTGTGTTGGAGATGAGAATGGTGGATTTGATTAGTGCCCCGGCGACTCTGAAATAACACCAGAAGACAGACTGGAGAGATAGGAATGGAGACAGGAAGACGAACCAAACTGAGTGTTGAGTTGGTAACTGAGGAGAAGCTTAACTCAGGGACAAGATAGAAAAGAAACAATTTCAAGCTTATCTTTCCTAAATCAGAAGCATTTCCCTGATCGCTAAGGAAGTTGAGCATGACCTTAAGTGTCTTTTGACCATTTGAACTTCTTCTGTTGAGAATTCTCTGTTCAGCTCAGTGCCCCATTTTATAATTGGGTTGATTAGCCTTTTACGGTCTAGTTTCTTGAGA
>NC_022029.1:41226415-41232425 GCF_000317375.1 Microtus ochrogaster
CATGACCTTAAGTGTCTCTTGGCCATTTGAACTTCTTCTGTTGAGAATTCTCTGTTCAGCTCAGTGCCCCATTTTATAATTGGGTTGATTAGCCTTTTACGGTCTAGTTTCTTGAGAAGCAAAAGCACTACCAGCACTTAATAATTTATTCTTACTAATTACATAAATATAATTAATTTTATACAGCACTTATACAGCACTTACAGTTCTTCTTTGCTGAATAATTTTTGGCTTTGTTTTGGACTAATTAGAAGGCACAGACAAGTGAGAGAAGAAAAGCCAGATGCCATTCTGTCATCAAGGATCACCATTAACAGCACTGTAACTGTCTGGCGGGCTGTCTGTCTGTCCATTCATCCATCTGTCGGTCTACCTTTACATATCTATAGATTTGTCTATTTGCTTATCCATCTATCTACTCATCCATCATCTATTCTTATTAGGAGGTAAGGGTTAAATATTTGCTGAAAATTAAATTTCTCTATTACACAGTACAAAAGAAAGAAGGAAGAAGAATGTATACCTGAAACCAATCACCATCAGATAGGTGGCCTATGGTTAACTGCAGCTTATCTCAAACCAAAGCTTTGTGTCTGTTGAGGCAGTGATAGATGCTGTTTACTTGAGAAAGGCTCTCTATGGAACCCTGGCATAGATCTCAATGAAGATCTCAGACTCACAGAGATTTGCCTGCCTCTCCTTCCCGAGTGCTAAGATTCAAGGCAGTAATACCACACCCAACTATAGAAGTATTTTTATGTATTCGTGCATTTTAATGTAATTGTGACAGTCTTCTGTAGGAACAGACTTTGCAATGATGGCTTAGATTCTCAGCTATGCTTTAAGCAGTGCAATGACAAAGCAAGCCCTTAAGATCTCATTCTCAGTGATAGAATAAACTCTATAGCAATTGTCTCTGGTTTTAATTACACTAGTGTTTCTTTATAAATAGATCTTGCCAGTTATATTATTTCCTTTCTTTGTCAGTTTGTTTTTTTCTTCAACTTTATATGTAGACAAAAGTCTTCTATTACACATTGTTGTAAAACTTTATATTTTCTTCTTTTAAGAATTTAGTGCATACTGGCTTTGTGGGAGCCTAGGCAGTTTGGATGCTCAACTTGCTAGACCTGGATGGAGGTGGGGGTTCCTTGGACTTCCCACAGGACAGGGAACCCTGATTGCTTTTCGGGCTGAGGGTGGGGGACTTAATTGGGGAGGGGGAGGGAAATGGGAGGCGGTGGCGGGGAAGAGACAGAAATCTTTAATAAATAAATAAATTAAACAAAAAGATCAAAACTTTAAAAAAAAAGAATTTAGTGCATAGAAAAAGACAAGATCTCCTGAGTAAATTGGGAGCATGTGGACCTTGGGAGAGGGTTGAAGGGTAGAGGTGAGGCAGAGAGGGGAGCAGAGAAAAATGTAGAGCTCAACAAAAATCAATAAAAAAAATTAGAAAAGAATTTAGTGCTTGAAAGGACAGCCAGTGGTGGTACATACCTTTAATCCCATCACTTGGGAGGCAGAGGCAGGCAGATCTCTGTGAGTTTGAGGCCAACCTGGTCTACAGTCTACAGAGCAAGTTTCAGAACAGGTTCCACAGCTACAGAAAAACCCTATCTCAAAAAACAAAAACAACAACAAAAAAGAATTTGGTGCTTGAGTTTGAGTTTTACTTAGCAAATGATTTATCTCTGCTTTCTTGATATCTTCTTTTTGCTGGTTTTGTTTTGTTGTTTGTTTTGTTTTTCAGGACAGGGTTTCTCTGTGTATGTAGCTTGGGAGCCTGTCCTGCTACTCACTCTATAGACCAGTCTGGCCTTGAACTCACAGAGGCCTCTGTCTCCCAAATGCTGGGATGAAAGGTGTGTGCCACCACCATATGGGCTAATTATACTTTCTATATTACCAATTTTGTTTTTATTATTTTTTTTGACATTCGCTTCTTTGTCTCTTTATACTATGGAGTTTGTGTGTGGAAGTCAGAGGACTACTTGGGGGAGCTGGCTCTCTCTATCACCTGGGTTTGGGGACCAAACTTGGGTCATCAGGCTTGGCAGCAAGCACTTTTACCATATGTAAAGATAAGTGCCACCAGGCCTGCAACTTATTTTTATTAATTTCTAACTTCAGTGTTTAATACATAATGGTGAATTCTTTAGGCAAATGTTTAGTCTTGCTGAGTTCTAACTTGATAATGAAACAATTCATATTGTCAATTCACATTAAATTGCTGTTATTTGATATATTTAAAATAACTCTACATTTCAATAAAATATCTTCATCATTGATATGTTATGAGAATTGGTGATTTTAATTTACATTGCCAGCCATTTTATCTAGGATGGAGGACCCAGCCCTTACATGCTGTTTGTTTTATTTATATGAGGTTTGAAAGGGTTGCATTCTCTACTGGATTTAATGTCCTTGGAGAAGTGACCTATACTTGTGTTTGTATCTAAGAAATCAATGGAATAATCTGTGCTTCTAAACTATTAGAAGATTTTTAAAAAGTTCCAAGAAAACTGTAACAGAATGTTCACATAAACGTTTTTATGTTAACTGCATAGAATGAATTAATTGTAATATCAGTATCTTGCCTCCCTCCTGATAGTTTGTTTAACCTATAGCAGACCAAAAGACTAGAACTACTTTCTAAAAAATTCATGGTTTATTTTAATTTGATACACCTGTGTGTTTTCCCTGCATGTATGTTTATGTACTTTGTGTGTACAGTGTTCACAAATGCCATGAAAGGATGCCCTGGATGGAGTTGTGAGCTACCATGTTGGTTCTGGGAACCAAACCTGGGTCCTCTGGAAGAACAACCAGTGCTTTTAACTGACGAGCCATCTCTCCACCCCCAAGATTGTTAATGTTTAAATGGAGTTTATAATTTTGAATAACATGAAATGTAATATTTTGTTTTAAATATTTTCTTCTGCTTTGAAATATGCTCCATTCAATTTTAATGTAGTTATTGATTGGATTCTGTGTTTGTTTCTCTATCATCCCAGCTCCAATTTTCACACCTAAAATTCGTGTTAAAGTTTGCTGTAATAAAATGGAATTTAAACTAACAATAATTTTATTTTAGTCTCATGGTATAGTGTGTGTATGTAGTGTGGTGTGTGTGCTTGTAGTGTGGTATGTGTACATGCAGTGGTGTGTGTGTGTGCATGTATTGTGTATGTGTGTATGTGTGAACATGTGCATATGAGTACATATACATGCATCTACATGGTGTTGTACAGGTAAGGCCAGAGGTGGATTTTGCCCTTTCTCATGACTCTCTGCCTTAATTTTGTGAAACAGAGTCTGTATTCATTGCTTTTTGTTAACTTTACATAGACCTAGGCACATCTGGGAGGAAAAAAAATCTCTTTCTTTGAGCACTTGACCCCATCAGACTGGCCTGTAAATGAACTGTTGGAGGCATTTTCTTGATTGATAAATGATGTAGGATAACACAGCTTCCTGAGGGTGATGCCACTCTGAGCAGGTGGTCCTGGTTGTATAAGAAAACAGGTTGAGCAAGTCATGAGCATCAAGCCAATAAGTAGCATTCATCGATGGTGTCTGCTTCAGTTCCTGCCCTGAGTTCCTGTCTTGGTTTCCAATGATGGGCTATAATGTGTAAGCCAAATCAACCCTTCCCTCTCCAAGTTGCTTTTGATCATGTTCTTCATCATAGAAATAGAAAGCCAAAGTAAAGCAGAGTTGTTACAGAATATTAGTTAGAGGTGTATTGCATTCTTTTGTGCTGCGGAATGTTTGCTTAATGACTCAAAGATGTGCTTCATTTTTTAAGTTACATTTGTTTAACTCTGTGAAGCTGTGTTAATTTGCCTGCCTAAAACATCTGATTGGTCTAATAAAGAACTGAATGGTCAAAAGCTAGGCAGGAGAGGGATTGGCAGGGCTGCCAGAAAAGAAGACAGAGGAAAAAAATAGGAGACAGGTACACCAGCCACACAGCCACATTGCCAGTCACAGAGTAAGAAGGAAAGAAAGGATATAGAATAATAAAAGGTAAAAGCCCAGAGGCAAATGGTAGATGGGATAATTTAAGTTAAGAAAACCTGGCTAGAAACTACCCAAGCTAAGACCAAGCATTCATGAGTAAAAATAAGTCTCTATGTATTTATTTGGGAGCTGGGAGGCAGGCCCCCAAAGGGAAAACAAAAGCAAAACAGCCCCACAGAGTCTCTTGCAGAATCTGGAGTTCACACGTTTTGCTAGGCTTGCTGACCAGGGTGGAATCCACCATCTCTTGCTCCCAGCCCACTATGCCCAAGCTTTGTGTGTCGGTGTGGGTTCTGAACTTAAGTCCTCAGGCTTGTACAGCAAGTGTTTATAATGGAGCCACCTCCCAGTCTCTCCCTAGTCGTTCCACAGCGCCTCGCTTCCAGACTGAAACTGAAACTGCACATCTTGCTGTTCTTCTATTTAGGTCTTTTCTTCCATACTCTATCTTAACTGTTCTAGAATCCTCTTAGTAACTTTTAATGAGAGGAACAATAAAAAGAGCAGCAGCTAAGATATATATATAAACTTATTTACTCCTTCAGAGCACTTTGAGCTGAAACATGTTGCCAGTGCTCTCTCAAAGTTTCTCTCTAGACAGAGACACAGAAGCATAAACGTTGGGGAAATCATTGCCAAGCTGCCACTGCTAGGGTGTGGTACTGGGTTTTGCTTCCTGGGTTCACCTTTCCAAGTTTGTCTGTAGTTCTTTGTTTTTGAGGAGAGGGTTGATGCTTGCTGAGGTTTTGGAAGTGATGTTAGGTGACCTTTTCATATCGAAAAACCATGTCTGGGTGTAAAATCATCTGCTCACACTTTTCAGTTCTAAATAATAGAGTAATAATAGTTGTGGGTTTTTTTTATTTTTCAATTTGCCATTTAGTGTTACTAACGAAATATTTGATTTCTTTGTGTATTTCTGTCTGAAAATTTGTGGATTACCTTTGCCTTGCCAAACCCTTTATCTTCATACAATTCACTTTGCTATTACATATTCTAATTTTGCTGATATGCTTGGGCCTGGTAAACTATTCTATTTCAATACCTACTAATTTTGCCCAAAGTATGATAGATATATACATAAAAAAAAAAAACAAAGCCTACTAAAAGCCAGTAGTCTGTGCTTTCCACTTAGGTTTGGTGATTAGAGACGAGAGGGTGAGGAGAGCAGAAGCTTGGAGCACTTGTCTCCCCTGTCCTCGTGCTGGGTGACTGCCACTTAGCTTCCTCCTTCCACAGACAGGTACAGCTGGGAGTAAAATATGTACTCATGGTTCCAGGTACAAGTTCCTTCCCGACTGCCCATCCTGACTCGGCAGGGTCAGCATGATGCTTCTGATCTAGAATTCGCATCGATATATTGGTTTCTATCAAACTGGCCAATAGTTTTGCAAAAACTACTCCTGAGTTCCCCAATTTGAATACACCATCTGGTTTTTGTTTGTCTGTTTGTTCCATTTTGCTTTGAAATAAAGTCTTTCTTCCACTTTGTCTTTCAACTTTCCAAATCAAAATGTTCATTTCAGCCATTATTCCAATTTGTTATCATTCCAGATTTGTCTCCCTGGACGTCTATTAGCCAGTGCTCAACGCATAAAACCAATAGCCAGTGTTTATCTGCCTGTGTACACAGCACACACTGCAGTGATAATAGCTTAGTAGATGACATTATATTTTATCTATGCCAGTTGTCACCAAATATCAGAGACCATCGATTTGAAACCACTGAGAAAGAAATAAAAAGCCCCTGTCAAACTAAGGTCAGTCATCAACTATAAGATACCTCTTAATTGCAGAGATGAAATCAGGGGAAATCTGGTCAAATTCAGCAATCAGCCCTTCTGCTCAATTGACTTCTCTACCTGCAGCCACGAGTTTTCTCCACTCTGTTGGTGTTCCTCCATGGGAGCCATCTCCTAACCACAGTCAGATAGGCAGCACTCAGGCTCCTGGGGCTCACCGGCAACATCTCCCCACCCACTGC
>NC_022029.1:41233849-41235141 GCF_000317375.1 Microtus ochrogaster
CCAAGTGACGTCACCTCAGACAAGAGAAGGATTGTGCTTTCCTTGAAAGAACCTGCCCAGCTTCCATTCTTCAAGCACCGAAACCCTCAACTCTTTGCCTGCCCACATTCCATTTTCAGGGACTTTAGGCAGAACTTTTAGAAACATGTTGGAAATTGCAGTTATTCATGGGAAAGCAGCCTATCATCAGAAGTGGAATCAGACCTTGCATGCTAGGTCGGAATAGAATTTCACCCCAGGAGGACTGTTTTCCCAGGGCCTGGATTTCCCTCACACATTTCACACAAATCACCTCCAGTCATTTTTGCATGTTTCCTTGTAGTCAGTCTTTTAGTGGCAGATATTTCTTCTAAATAACAAGGTTTTGAAGACCCAATCTTGCGGTGTTTTTCCATGTTTGTTTATTTTCTAAAGTGCCAGGAAATGTGTGTCCTGATCAGTCTAAGAGTTCTATGTCATTGACATATTATACTGTTTTAGTACGCCATTTTCTTTAATCCCTTGATACATTCTTCATTCGGAATCATCCACAGAGCTCCTCTCACATCCTTTCTCTCCTACAGACCCTGAATAACCCCATGGCTTATAAACTATAGAGATGGACATTCCCCATTTGAAAAAGCAGGCATATGTTTTCCCTTCCTTATATTACCTTGTCATTTCAGTGATAGCTTTTGAGAGGTTAAGCAAGGATACAGTGTTCACAGCTTTGCTCTCCCTCACCTCTAAGAAGTCACCTTGCTCAAATTCATGCACAAAAATAGTTCGACTTCTTGCTAATATTCAGAATTTTGTCATCATATAGAAGCAACAGAGCATTAATGGTTTATGAGATTATCAATTATTTATGTGTAATTATAACCTTAAACAATTGCTTTCCATTGTTTTGAAGGCCAGCTTGCTTGGCAATATGGTTGTCAACTGATTCTGGGCTAGAGTCAGCTCAAAAGTTGCCTAGGCCAGGCATTCAAGATGGTTCATTCATATGGAAGTTCATTCAGGGCCATCTACCAGGATGCCCAAATGAGGCATCTCTATGCAACACGAGGCTGGGTTCTCAGAAGTTCTCCAAGAGCAGACATGTCAACATCCAGCAAACACCCAAGGGGTTAAGAATCAGCAACAATGCCGGGCGGTGGTGGCGCAAGCCTTTAATCCCAGCACTTGGGAGGCAGAGGCAGAAGGATCTCTGTGAGTTCGAGACCAGCCTGGTCTACAAGAGCTAGTTCCGGGACAGGCTCCAAAGCCACAGAGAAACCCTGTCTCAAAAAACCAAAAAAAAAAAAAAAAAA
>NC_022029.1:41235241-41247753 GCF_000317375.1 Microtus ochrogaster
TGAAAAAACTCACGTACTCACGTACTTATTTAGATGAAGTAATCTTGGGAATTTTACATTTAAAAATTTCATGAATATATGTACATATATTTCAAAGTGATAAAGGATAATCTTCTTGCTTCATTAACCCAATTAATTTTACTTTTTGATTTCAGTACTATTTTTATTCAGTTGTTTGAAGACAGGGTATCTCGGACTAGTCTCAAGTTTATCATCCTCCTGCCTCAGCCTCCTGTGTGCTGGGATTACAGACATGTGCTACCACAGTTTGGCACCAACACTATTTTTGAAGAAAAAAAAAAGATAAAAAAAAATAAAGGAAAATCCTGCCTGTCCAGATTTTTCTTATTAGGCAAACTATCACTTCTCTCCTTTCAATCTCTCATTTTGTCCGACTTCCCACATAATCTTTTCGGAATAATTGGGATGGCTTATGTGATAACAGTAGACCTCCTAATTGAATGTCAAGGAAGGCAGTTCTATTGACAAGGGGACCTCCAGCTTCATTGAGAAGCATTCAATTAGATGGAAAACAGATGCTTATTTTTGTCTTCTAAACCTCAATGCAGGTTATGTGGTAATTACTTGAAGAGCAGGATAACAATTTATGTAATCAGCAGGACCCTATAATTACTAATGCATAATTTCTAAACAGCATTTAGCAAAATGAGACCCATACATACACTTTGTAATGGAAAAGATGTGTTTGACACCACACTAAATTAAATTTAAAATTTGCATATTTCCTTCCAGGAAACACACTGGCTTCATCTGTTCTATTTTGCTTGACTAATCTCTGCCTGCTTCCAGCTCCACTGAAGGATCATGGCAGCTGTGAGAGCTGTGACTAGGGGGATGAGAAGCAGGGACAAAGCAGGGCGTACTAGTCTAGAATGTGGAACATCATCCCAAGAAGAGGCCGGAAAGGCTGCGTGCTGGCAATTTCTATCCCCTGAGAGTTTGACAAGGGGTCATACAAAATTTAGAGTGCAAAAGTTGGTAGGAGATTTAAAAAATTATTTGCACTTACTTTTTTTTATTGTTTATGGAAAACCTGAAGCCTGCATAATGGCATGACTTGTGCAGTATCTCAGACCGGGAAGAAGGAGGAGGAAATCACCCACTCAGTTTCTGATGTTAAACCCATTCTACTACACACAGCTCAGGGAGATACTGCTTGACAAGCCACACATGATAGCCACAGGGATAGTGAATATTTCCTGAGATTTTTTTTTAAATTTACAACTCAGATAGTACAGAAATGTATAGGACTCTCATGGAGATAATGAATCTCCATGTATTTTAACTGTTCTAAAGTACTGGCCGTTTCATTCCCTCTCAATGGTCATTGATGAAAATCATTCATATCCCTTATTAAATACTTACCTGCAATTCCTGAAATCAGGTTAAGAGGGTTGCCAGTGTCTTCATCAAAGCTTTGGACCTAAGATGTCAAAATACATTGATTTTACTAGCAATATTTTCATAACAAATTCAGTTTATTTAATCAATAAACAATGATTACCCACAGATAACCACATAGAGGGACAAGCATGAGTGGCAAACTCCTAGGTGATAGACTTCTGGGAGGACTTGGCATAAGACAGCCACAAGAAAGACTCAAAGAATCAAAAGAGCTCAGGGGAGGGGAGGAGCATGCCTGGGTGGGAGGGGCAAGGCTTCTTTATGGAATTCGTGCATTAGAAATTTCTGTTGAGACTGAAGAATATTAAATGTGTGGGAGAGAGCTAGCTAATTATGGCTTGATATACTTATGCACAGTAATTTAGTTAATCAAGCAGCTACATAGCTTTTACACACACACACACACACACACACACACAATTTATTTCTAAATTAAGAGAGCAGAACTTATTTTTTTTGAAATATTTGGCAAGTTAATGGATAACAGTCTACAAATGATAATAAAGCTGTTGGTAAAACATAGCAGAAACTATTACCTTTAAATAATAACATGGCTCATTGTACAAATGTGTCACCCAGAGAATTCTTTGAAAGGTGAAAACAGTTAATGGTAACATTTTGGAGTGTTTCTTTGTAGGATTTATGTTTTGCAAGCTTTTTCTGGATATAGCTATGAAGTCAAAAGTTTTCATTCGGGAATTTAAATGAGTGGCATCTTATGCTCAGAATTGATTAGACGAACTTACCAGGAATTTGGTATCTTATGCTTGGAATTGATTAGACAAACTTACCAGCATTTCTTCTACTGGTTTTGGTAGCTCAAACCAATGTGCATCACCACATCTTTAAATGTAATGAGAAAGTTCTCTTCCCACATCATAAGCATGAAGAAAAATCTGCTTAGTACAATGCAGAACACATTTTTTTTTCAATTAGAAAACAATAATGGAAAAAATGGTGTTTTAAAAAATAAATTTAATTTAAAACAAATGCCAAGTATATCCCTGAGCTTTCTATCAGATACAAAGATATTAGTTTTAAAAATCAATAAAAATTGGATAAAGAAGCAGTCTTCACTGAACGAAGATGCCAAATGACAAAAATACCTTTGGCCTCGCATGTGTTTTCTGTAATACAGGGTTCATTCATGAAAAGAAGAAAGGGTGCAGACCATTGATCGTGACCATAAAGGCACATACGTCATATAACATACCTGCATGGGTTTCACAAGTATTAAGTACATTTAATATTCTTGATAACTTTAGAAGGAATTCTTCTTAGTAAAATTAAACATAGAATGTGTTGCTCTTTTCATTAGAAATCTATGTATAACTTTTGTTGGAATTATAATTTGGAGATTCAAGCCAAATATGGCCAAAAGCAACATTCAACAGGCCTGTCTATAAGGGAAATTTGGTCAACCGTAATTAAAATTCTGCTGGATAATTATTTATGCATCATGACTATCATTTAAATGCCCCAGAAATCTGTCAATTTCACCCATATTTTTATTTCTTATAATTAAATTTTTAGATTTGCCATTCAAAAATAGACATTAAATCCAACATTGGTTCCTATGTAGTATGCTGGATCCCTAGGTTCTTTCTTTACTCTTTCTTGTGGCACTGAGTGAAATAAGTATTTTCCCCAGTGCTAATACAATATTTACAAAACCCTTTTCTGTTTTGTTTTAAGGAGATGAGTTTCTTTTCTGTTGTTTTACGGTTACTTCTGCTTTATGTACATAGGAAGTATTACGCACATACAAGAAAATGTTGAAGTTGGTCATGAAAGTCTACATAATATTCTAGTTTCCTTTTTTGCACCCATTGTGTGTGTGTGTGCGTGTGTGTGTGTGTGTGTCTGTGTGTCTGTGTGTGTCTGTGTGTGTGTCTGTGTGTGAAGATTTATGGGGGACAAACTTCAGGAGTCAGTTCTCTCCTTCCACCAATATTCTAGTTTTCTATGGAAACCATTTTGGACCAATTTAGAGTACTTTAATGATATTTAAATCTGGAAATACTTAACAAAACTTATTTTAGTGTTCAAATAATCCTTATAAGTATACATTTGCCTTATAATATTAAATTAAATTTAAAATAATGCATAAAATTGCCAAACTAGAAGAAAACAGATCTTTGCTAAAGTGTTATAAATTGGCAAAAAATGATGTAGTATGAAAAGTGGTGTTTTAATCTTATAAATAAATCCCTGTAAGGATTTCTATAAGTCATGTGTACACATGCACACATAAATATGTACTTATGTAGATACTAAGCCTTTTGGTATATATGATGAAACATTCACATCTTTTGGGGTTAGAGGGTTACTGTAGGTATCTTCCCTTGAGTAAAACCCAATTCCAAGGCATTGTTAAGCTTTACTCCCACTAAGTTCGCCATTTGTGGCTTCTTAGATTTCACAAAATGCATTTGTAGAATGATATAAGGGCCCATCTGCGGACTGCCCTTGCTTTTCCCTGGCACTGCTTTGTGTGCCTGTCCATGTTACCTCTTCTTTCAAAGTATTTTCTGTTACAACATCTATGCTGGTGTCTGTGTTTGGCACATGATGGCTCTGATGGCTCAGCAGAGAGACATCTTCCATCTTGTGATTTATAAATTAAATCAATTCCCCCATTCTACTTGGAGCAATTCAGATATACGAGGGTTTGGAAAGCATCCTTCCTTCGTCCTCTCTAACTATATTAACAGTTATCAATAAGCGCATGGTCCATCCTAGTTTCCATTATGAATACAGAGGTAAGAGAAAATACACACACACACACACACACACACACACACACACACACACATATTTATCAACTAAATACAATAGAAGATTTAAGAAAAAAGAGTGCAAGTGCAGACTACTGTGCGTGAGAAAAGGTAAGAAAGAGCAAGTAGAGATTTCAGGTGAATCAGGGTCTCAATATGTGAACCCTAAAGCAAGTCAACAAAGGAAACTAAACCCCCAGTTTCAAGGCCTACCCTGAGCTCTTAGTGCTTTACTAAGATTGGTGCATGACACATTTTGTCAAGTATGTCCTGACTCTTCCTTTGGTCTTTAGAGTGCCAAGAGTTCAGCAAGACAGAGGCAACTGACACCTGCACCCCTTTTACAGGGATTCATCCTGGGGCTCTGAGAACACAGGGAAAATTGTTGGGACAACTTCCACTGAGTGGGAGTAATTGAACTGACCCCTTAAAGAAGGTGAACTTAAAAAAACAATAGAAAGTAGATTAAAAATCACACTGAGATACTTAATAAAAAATAGAGTGACAGTAAAGGAAGAAATAACTCTTAGATACAGAATAGAAAAAAAATAGACATGGTGATTGAGAATGACCTCATAGGCTCCTTTGTTTGAATGTTTGGTCCCCAGTTGTTGATACTGTTTGGGAAGGGTTAAGAGTCGTGGCTGTGTTGGAGGAGGGATATCTGTGCAGACAGGTTTTGAAGTTTCAAAAGTCTATGCCATTCCCAGTTAGCGCTCTCTGTATAGGACTTGTGGATTAGGGAGGCTTAGATGCCCACCTGCCCACTGGCATGCTCCATTCCATGATCATGGGCTTGCCCTCTGAAATATAAGCCTCTAAGTAAGCTGTTCTCCCTAGAAGTTGCCTTGGTCATGGTATCTTACCGTAGCAATAAAAAAGTAACTAAGACACTAGAAGGTTGGTTTTGTACCAGTTTAATGCTGCCTGGAGCAATTACAGTAACTATAAGTGTCTCAGTATAAACTAAATTTGAAACTGTAAGATAAAATAGCAAAAGACTGAGATGTCAAGTGGATCAGTGGAGGTAAAAAGCAAAAAGGTTTGGTGGGCTAGGCCACTTCCAACCGGAAATCGAGCAAGCAGATGCAGCACTCACCTCCTCCATTTCAAAGGAGTCCACTCCTTTACTCACGATGTGAGACAAATTCTTGAGCTTGTCCATGGGAATCCATTTCTCCTTCCAAATTTTCCTTCTAACTGACCCCTCAGGCACTCTGGTATGAGGAGACTGTTTTGCCAACTGCTTGTCCAGAAGAGCATGTGGAGGGAGACAAGGGGACAAGTCATTGCAGACTTGGGCAGAACCATGTTCTGTTGAAAAAGGCACTTGACCTCCATCATGGCTAGTGGAAGCCATTTGCAGCCCCAGCCTAGACTCCCACGGCTTTGTGGGCAGACTAGAAATCCCGTCTTCAGTCTTGAATGATTCTGACAGCGCTGGGTTGCCATCTCTCCTGATGGTCTGTCTTGAAGTTCTCTTTAAAAGTTGACTCATTCTTCTCCGATGCTCTTTAGCTCCAGTCGATGTGGGGTTTTGTACACCCTCTCTTCCAACTTTCTCTTCATCTTGGCTCTGGGTGGTGTTAACATCATTCAGCAAAGATGAGAAAGCATTGGTCACATGATCCAGGATTTCCAACTGTCGGAACCTGCCTGAAGGATACAAGAACATAGAAATTTAAGGATTTTTTTTTCTCTATGATACTACTATAAAGCAGTAAATTATATAATAAGGACTAAACAATGGGGCTAGTGAGATGGCTCAGCGGGTAAGGTCAAGTGCAGCCAGTCACAAGGATTTTAGTTTGATCCCTGGAATCCATATGGTAAAGGAGAAGCCCAACTTCTACAAGCTGTCTTCTGGCCTCCACATGTGTGTTACGGTATTCAGGCATGTACACAGGTATATACGCAATAAGTGAATTAAAATGAAAGAAGGAAGATGAACTTAAAGAATGGATAATGTGATTCACCAAGAAAACTAAGACTTCAAACTGTTAAAACTCTGTTTCTCCCAGCAATGCCACACCCTCTGAAGATGAGACCCCTGCCTAATGAGAAGTCACTGCTTCACAAGGAAGACTGATACCGTTTCCACTTAGTTGCTTGGATGTGCATAACTTTGTGGGTTCACATATTATCCATGGTTTTTATATGTTAATTCATGAAAAAAACCTAGAGATATGTGACTCTATATGTTTATGTGTAGAAATAAATGTCAGAAGATAAGCTCAAGTCTGAGGATGTAGCTAAGTGGGAGAGTGCTTTCCTAAGGGACCAAGTCCCAATGTCCATCTGTACTGCTGCAAAGGATAAAACACATCCTAAAGCTAACCCAGGATTCCAGCATGAAGTTGTCCAAGTATGCTGCCCACAGCTTCATACACTAGCTGTCTCACCATCATGTGCATCATCTCCATCACCCGCATATGGGATAGCATATGGAATCAGGAGGCTTGGTTCTAAAAACATCCATCACTGAGAGTCTAACCCCACTGTGCATGCGTTAGTACACACGCAGTGGCAGTGCTTAGCTCTGTGCCAAACATAGTAAATGTTCAAGTTTTTATTTTCTAACTCATATGACTATAGCTATCTATACATGTAGCTGTGCTATACAGCAAAACAGTTATGTGAATAGGCAATATAGGTCTGTGTTGTTGTCCATGGCTCCTGATATTATCAAAGGCAATGCCAATCCCAGGGGTCTGGGCTGTCACCTGCATCCATGTTGGTGTCCAAGGGCCTCACTGCCATAAGGGGTCATGACAATCCGAGTGACCTGTATAACCACACAGGGCTGGGACTGGGCTGCTGCCATCAGCCATGTCTGGGTCCACTGTCCAACAGCAGCCAGGGACTACACTGGTGTCCATGGCTTGTGTTACCACAGGGGTCATAAGAATCATGGATGCTGAAATCTGAGGCTGTGCCGAGACAGTCCTGTCCCTCACTGGCCCAGGATAGCTGACCCTGGCTGGACTCTGCATCAGCAGAGCTGGTGATGCTGCCCCATGAGAGAACTGACCCCAGCACCCTGGAGAGAGAGTCACATCCCTCACCACAGGGGTAGGAGAGCTGGCCCTGATGGCATGGGGCTAGGAGAAGTAACTCTGCCCCTTGCCTGTGGGGGCTCCCAGTGGTCCAGTCCCACATCCTTGGGGTACCCTGATAGTTACCCCATCTATGACCTGCTAGAGTGCACCAAGGAACAGGACCTGTTGATTGATAACCTCAGGATCTCCACAACTCAGGGAACAACAGGATATCTAAGAGGAGTTTCAATGAGAACCCAGTGATACATCACTCAGTGGTGATGGTGTATCAGAAACTGGAGGCCTTGGACTGATCAACAGCTTATCGTAATAAACATACTGAGTGACACATTCAGACCTCCTGATGCCACTAGGATAAATGAAGAGGTGTTGGAAATATGGAGGACCATGGCGGGTTTTTTTTGTTTTAAATTAATTTGGGAGGGGCACATACAGAAGGGGTGAGGAGTGAATATGGAGGGAACAGGAGGTGAGCAGAATTGGGGTACATGATGTGAAATTTAAAAAGAGTCAATAAGGAATTATGTTTAAAATTTTAAAAGGTTATTAAAAAGGACTATGCAGTTTTCAATCTTTCAAGAAACAAATAGTAATTAATAAGGAATCCCATTGGCTTTCATACTAAAGATGTTCCCAATTTGTTAGTCTTTCTTCATAATATGGCTGTAATATTTTAATAATCCATCAATATATGAAAGTGTTAGCTAAATTAGCATTAGAGAGGGGCCTCAAGAATTATGAGACAATTTAGGCATATGATGTCAGTCTGTAAACCAGAGTAAATTATTTTTATTTTGGTGTATTGATATAATAAAACCATGGTGAGGAAAAAGCAAGGATTTTATTTTGTAGTACAGCTTTATCAAAACCCTGATGGTAACTTAAAGATTATATGACTCAACGATGGTAAACACCCACATGGCTGGGCAAAGATGCTCCTTTAGTCATATTTTCTTACTACTGTGACCAAATACTCGAGAGACAAACTTGAAGGAGAAAGGGGAGAGGTGTTTAATTTTTATTCAGGTTTTCAGAGGATTCAGTAGATCATAGTGAGGATGATTTGGCAGAGTATGACAGCCTAGTTTGTCACAGGCAATGAAGGCAGGAGAGGGAATATGCATACCTGAATTAGTGGGATTTCTTTTTTCCATACTTTTAAAATTAATTTACCACTTTCCCTTTTCCATCAAATAGTATATTTAATGTATTTTGGGTACTTTCTCCCCCTGTATTCTGGTTACTCCCGTCTCCCCTCTTTTATCTTTTTCTCATTACTGTCACTTACCCCTTGGCACACCTCTACCCGTCCCTTCCCTGGATTCATCACTCTTGGTTTGCTTAGATTAACTACGACTATCTACGTGAGCATTGGAATGCAACCTGGAGGAGTCACAGTGGGTATTCACCTGAAGGTAATTACTTCCTCTCTTTCTGAATTTATCAGTAGCAAAGAGTTAGCCGTGAAGGCTGAGGTCCTTTGAGTCTCTCTTCCATCTATAGCTGAGTGTTGGTGGGTCATTTCTTATGCAGACCAGGGCAAGCATCTTTACCAGTTATGAGTTCAAAGTTATAATGATTCTGCATTGTTCAAAAGTGGGCATTTTGCAGGCTCTCACCCAGTATTTCTACTCTTAAAATATTTCCATACTCTCTTCCGTAATTTTCTAAGAACTTTAAAGAGGGTGTTGTAAGTGTTTTATTCAGAGTTAATCACTTATTTTCTGCACTTTGTGCAGCTAAGAGTCTTTCTGTATTCACTAACATTCTCTAGAAAGCAAGGTTTCTCTAAGGATAAGACTAACATTTATCTTTGAGCATAAACATAGATATTTGGAAGTTGCTTTGCTGTCTGTATTCTATTCAGGCACCAAGACTGTGGGATGATGCTACTTACATTCAACATAGTCCCTCCACCACTTTTAGAGTTGATCCTCTCTGGAAACATTACCCAGAAGTGTGCTTTACTGAGTTCTTGTTTCTCAGTAGAGTCAAGTTAGCCATCACAAGTCCATCCCTTGTCAACTTGCTACCCAAAACACCTCCCACTAAATTAAAGCATCCCCCTTCTGGCCTTTGAAAGACTCATAAAAGACAAATGTAAAAATGCATCAATTCGTCTCCAGGAGTTTCTATACTCTTAACCAATAAGACATGTTCAAAGTCTCCTCTGAAAAGTGAGAATATGTAAAATCAAAAGTAGGCTATATACTTTGAAACACGATGGACTACAATAAATATTGCCCCTTTAAATGGAAAGATGGAATCATACAAGAAAGGTATGAGATCAAAACAAGTTTGAAACCCAACAAGACAAACATTAAATCTGTGATTCCACGGTCACCATCCAGGGCACAGATAAGAATTCTGAGAACTCTGCTGAACTAGTAAAGCCTGACTGCTCTGGCCTTATTATTTCCAGCCTATGTGGCTCCCCTCCTCGTCTTGCCCTGTCCACTGACTGTGGTTTTCATTGGCAGGTGTTCCATATTGCTGCAATCTCTAACCTCTGGGCTTTTCTTTTGCATCTTTGGCTTCCCTCTCATAGCTACATACATACATCGTCCTCCCAAAAACTACATGTAGAAAACATAACTGCAAATTGCCTGACATTGCAGTCTTTACTTTGAAATATGAATGAAGGCATCATAATCCTTTGGTTTAAATATGCTGCATACTTATAAACCAGAATCATAGGCTGGGTTGGTGCTGTACATCTTTAATTACATACAGCACATAGGAGGCAGAGGCAGGCAGATCTCTGTGCACTTGAGGTCAGTTTGGTCTACACAGGGAGTTCTAGTACAGCCAGAACTACATAGTGAGACCCTGTCTCAAAACAAACAAACATGCAAGCAAAAACTTAGCATCACATTGATGATGATAAGGTCTAGTGCTATCTCCAGCAGAATCTAGATCCTCTAGCTATGAGAACAGCAACCTACGATTGCCCAGATAACTTTCCTAAGTAGTTTTGTGTGAGCACGGTACCCTAAACTGTTCTTATCTTTAAAATTAGTTCAAACATTTCCATTGAGTCTGTGATTAATGAGTTCTCAAAAAATTTCATTTGTATTTTTGGTATGTGTCTGCAGGTGGTGTAAGAGTCTTTATATGCACATTCTCATGTGTATGGATGTGTACGAAGATGAATGTATACATGAGTTTATGTGAATGTGGTAGTTCATTGTTGATGTAAGATGTCTGTCTGGATCACTTAAGACACTAATGTAGGTCTTTTATTGAAGCTGTAACTGCAGCTGTGGGCCAATTTTTAAGATGCCTTTTATATGTATTTTCTATTATTTCAAGACAAAGTACTTGGTTTCTTCTAATGACCTCAGCTGTCTCTGCAGTAATGATCTCTGCTCCAGCTTTCCATGGTTTCCTGGGCAAACAAACTTTTCGAATATTTCCATTAACATTTTGCTCATTATAACAGTTTTTGTTATAAATTTTGCTAGAAGCAAGTAACAATAACCACACTACAGCATCATACCAGTCTGCTTTGAAATTTCTTCTACCATGCTAATTAGTCCATCACTGTTAAATTCGGCCTTTCTTTAAATCTCTTGGAACAAGGTACTTAAAAGTTTTGCCATACTATCACAGGAATGGCCTCCAGACTGTTCCTAGTTCTCAGAGAGGAATACTTCCTAGCCCTCACAAGCTCTACCTTCACTGTTTTTTGTTTGTTTTTGTTTTTTGAGACAGAGTTTCTCTGTAGTTTTGAAGCCTGTCCTAGAACTAGCTGTTTAGACCAGGTAAGCCTTGAACCCACAGAGATCCTCCTGCCTCTGCCTCCCTAGTACTGGAGTTAAAGACATGCACCACTACTGTTTGCCTTCTATCAGCACTTTGGTCTTTTGAACTCCCTCTGCAATCACCCATTAATGTCGTTGATAGCATCAGTCTGGGGCTTCTCCAGTCCATCTATTTAACTTCTCTTAATCTCTCTCACAAACCACTTACAAAGTCTTTTGAGTAATTCTGTCAAAAAAGCTCATAGCAAAGACCCCACTTCTCTACTACCACCCTTCTGTGTCATTAGGATATCATTTTAAGTTGCAATCAAATAGCTCAGACGGAAAACTTAAAGTACTGACATATGCTGGCCATGGTTTCCATTCCCAATGACCAGGTGGGCATGGTAGATCAGAGTGTCTTGGCTCTGTGCATAGGACAGGGGTGCCTGTCCTGCTGGGACTTCTTGTCTCCACTTTATTCCATGATGGACTCCTCCCTAGGGAGTGGATGCTCCCAGAAGATCATTCTCCCTTACTTATTCCTCTCTTTGAATTCCACAGCACACTAGAGATGTGCTTTAATAATCTGGGCAAGTTGACAATGAAGGTACACCACCACAGACACTCTTCTCCGTTCTACTGTCTGGACCCCCACAGCAATCTATTGAGCCTTCCCTGCGCATATTCTCTGCTCACTCATTGTTCATTTCTTTGTTTTTGTGTTTTGTCATCTGAAAAGAGAAACTATTGGCCAATCATTGTATTGTTTCAAAAGACCTGATGGATTTTTTTTACAGAGAGGAATTTTTTTTCAAGTCTTTAGAGGAATTCTTGTTGGTTTTTTTTTTTTTTTTGGTGTTTCCAGATGATTCTGATTACATTCTTCCCCTTTCTTAAGGTTGTATGGATTATCATGTCTTTGATGAGCTTGGGAACATAATTGATTTTATGATTGCTTTCTATCCATCTCATAACAAGTTTTATGCTTAAACTAAGACAAAACCTACCAATTTAATCAGTTCAGTCACATCAGAGAACAGCAGTTTGGAGCAGGTATGAGTATTCTGTGTTGGCTTGGGGGCAGGTTAAAGAGCTGATCCTTACCCTGGGTTTGAATCTTCTGCATTAACTTTGAATGAGCATTCATCAATTCTGCCTTGAGCAGTCAACTAACCTAGTTCTTTCTTATTTTACATTTGGCTTTCTTGGCTTTATTGAAGTTAGTGTACTTTAGTTGTGTAGAAGAAAGTGAGGGACCCATGCCAAGACCAAAGGCCCACACTTGATCCTCTATAACCAATGTTTCAGTTTCATTTGTGAAATTCTTACCCTATAGATTAGTTGAAACACTACATAAATACTATTAAGGCTGGCTACTTTCTAGAAATAGAAAATTGATTAAAGAAATTCCATTTCTGGAAGGAGGGGAAACCATAGTAATTCATTCTAGAAGTAAAAAGAATATATCATAACACCTTCAGGATTACATAGTCTTAAAAAACTCA
>NC_022029.1:41247898-41255833 GCF_000317375.1 Microtus ochrogaster
AAGAGGAAGGAGGAGGAAGAAGAGGAAGAGAAAATAAACTGAGATCCAAGAGAAGTTTCTTTTTTCGATAACTGAGAACATAGTTCCTCTTCACTGACTCCCCTTCAGGTGAATTTAGAAGAACTTATATCAGAATCAGAACGTCCCTATTTCCCCATCTAAATTTTCTCAAACTCTGTTATGTGTACCACAGAAGTGTCCCTTGCTGACCCAAGTGGAGTTGCAGATTTAAATGAGTTTAAACATGCTATCCACCTTCCCTCTAGGAGCCCAAGGATTGTCCATCAACCCCAGGTAAATAAACTGTTTAGCTATAAGGTTTCTTTTTCCTAACTTATTTGTTAATGTGCACCTTCTGCAAGAGGATCTGCTGTCTTAGAGAATCCTACTGTCTATGGGATTGGGAAACATGCTAAGTACAAGCTGTCTATAATGACTAAGTATAGGTAAACCACAAATCGGCCACATATGACAGGTGAGTAGCTACCAGCTGCATCTCAAGGCATAGACAGTAGAAGTCTAAGTAGCCTCTAGTGGAGGAGAAGTTTTCACTTAAGGCTTCGCAGTGAGCAGGCTGGTCTCTCTCTTGGGGTGTGGTTGGATTGCTGGAGAGAGTGTGTCACCTTTGGGCTTACCCAGGATTGCACATTCCACTGCCTTAAAGTTTGTGACTTGTTTGGACCAATGACATCTCAGTAGACCTGCGTTGAGTATACTTTTCCCTTACCATCTTTCCCCTGTCATTACAACTAGTGATGGTCCAGATTATAGTAGAGGCAAGGAAGATCCTTCAGTGAGACTGGAGCACATCAATCTTCCTTCTAAATATACATCCCAAATCACGGCAGACATAAAGAGAGATCAAGATGTCAATTTTTTTCTGTCTTAAGCCATCGGGGGTTTTGAGGTATCACATACAATCAGCAAGCCTATCGTGTCAAATACTGTGGCTTTCCCCAGTACTCCATGCCAGGGACTGAGATGCAGTGCCACAGGCTCCTACTTACCATACAAGTCAGGATTCTCGAAGTCCATCCTCTGCTTCTGTGCTTCAAGAAAAACACGGATGTTGATTCCTCTGGCTGCTGAGCTGTACCCAAGGAATCTGGATGGGATTTGTGTGCATATATCTGGCTCATCAGCACCAAAGCCCAGATCCAAGAGAATCTCCACAGGGTCTTTTTCCCAAAATTCCAACCATTCAGGAATGCTGAGATAAAAAAAAAAAGAGTATCTTTATCTATAAGATAGATCCGTAAGTCATTTTTTTTTCTACTCACTCAGTCTTCCAGAATTTGAGTGAAAGAGGATCTTGAACAGACAAACAGAAGGTAAGCTCACTGGAACTCACACAGACTGTCACTTAAAGGACAGTCACCCCACCCAGGGACACTTGCCTGTGCTTTACAAACAAAACCGTGAGTTTATCCATCTGGCTTTCCTTTCCCACTGGGCAAATGGTAAATGGGACAGGGCAGGAAGACTGAGGAGTAGAAGTCATACATTGACAATCACCTCAGAACTATAGCTGATGACCAAAGAGTAAATAGAAACTAGCAACCAAAAAAACTGGGAATGGAAACTCCTAGATGACTATTTTTAAAAGCATCAGTTTGGGACATCCTTAGTACACAAATCTGTCAAGGATATCACTGAATGCACACTATGGGGTTAATGTTTCCAAATAATGCTTTAAAGCCCCTAGGCAGGATTAGAATAGGTTGTGGTATTTATTGTTTGTTTGCTTGTATTTTGACTTGGCTAAGAAAAAAGAAATCCTTTTGTCAAAATGTTCTAGTCTGTACTGGCACAGAAATGAAGAGTCAATTATCTAGGAATTTTATGTATACCAACTCACTTCTCCCTAAGAACATTCTGGTGTTTGAACTTCATGTGCCATCGACTCCATGGGAACGGAAATCCCTCACGAAGTTTCAGCAGGTTTTCTTGCTTCTTCAGAAAAGTCTTTACTTCACAGGCTACTCTCATAAGTTTATTGAGACACTGCAGATCATTTTCCCACCAAAGTTTTAATTTCATTAGTCTCACGGGCAAGACCTCTTCGCTGACACCACCAGTGTCACTTTTGTAATTTCTGATGGCACTCACAGATTTGCTGATTTGCCTTCTAACCCAATCAAGGAAGAAAAGGCAAGCTAGGAACCCCCATTGAGGGGTCTAAAAGGCTTGGCTGGGATACCTTAATCATTAGAATCATCTGGAAAGCTGCAGTGACAACCAGTCATTGTATGCCATGGACAATTGGTGTAAAGAAGATCCAAATGAGAAATTAGTTTGGAGAGAATCCTAAAGTTCACATGAAATTTTAATTCATTATCCATTGATCCCACTGCATAAATCTTTATTCAGTCCATTTTTACCAATCTTTTTTGAATCTCTGCAGTGTTGTAAGTTCTAAGTCTAGGTACCTATGACACACAGTTAGCAAGGGACTGACTTCCAAAGGGTACAGTATCATGGCCACCAAGATGATTATTGGTTGACTTGTCATTAAACATTGGATCATTATGAAAATGTCATTAACTTTTAACATCTTTAATTACACAAGAAATAAACAAAATGAATTCACTTTTTGTAAAGGAATTTATGCATATAAATTTTTGTCCTTAGTCCTTACCTTCATTCCACTAAATCTATAAGTTTATTTTTCTCTGTGGGTGTATACACAGTTTGTAAATTTTACCTGCTTGGCTTGCTTTTTAGCAGTTTGTGATTTTTCCTTAAAATATGACAGTGACCGTTCTAACAGGTAGAGATGCAGTCTGCATATATCTTCCTTGTTTTGTCAAGGAACGAATGAAATTCCAGCAAGTGCATGGTCTAATCATTCATTGGGTATTTTCTCATGATACATACTTAACCTCCTTTCCAGTTTCAATGCTTATTTTAATATGCTCTTGAAAACCAGATTTGGAAATTCTTTGTTCACCCTCTCATCCACTCATTCAACCAGTATCTCTCACGTACACATCAATAATTTCACAAAGCCAATTGTTGAGAAGAATCAACTGGATAAAAGTCACATACCTTTGTGGTACACCTGTGGTGGAATAGCAAGAATTGAAACTAGTCCCTCTGGACAGGGTAGGCGTCTCTGAGAACTGGTGCAGAGATCTAGAAGGGAAGGGGAGCAAAGATGAGTCACATTGACCTAGATTCGCCCCGGAGGCCCTTGAGATGATTTCCCTTCCGGGGCAAACATTTGTGTTTCCTCTGGCTTCTAATAAGCCCGCAGTGGCCATGCCTTGGAAGGAGGAGGTGTGTGCAGCATAGGGCTTCTCTTCCTTTCGGAGCATTGTTATAGCAGGCATGAAGATTTAAGTGTTAGGTGCCTGCAAGTGCTTATTAGAAAGGTGGCGGAATATCTCACTCTTGACAGATGGCAAATCATTGGGGGACCTTTCAGGAACACAGCTCTGCTAGGCTCCAACTTGAGGGAAGAAGTTAATATCATGGGATGAAAGACATGAAGCAAAGGATCTGGAGGTACTCCACATAATTTCTCACAATGAAGAAAGATGTCATATTTCATGGCTAGCAATCTCTGGCTTGTGTCCCCAGAGCTCTTGTGGCCAACCACAGGCAATAGCAATGAAGTCCCTTATTATGTAAAACAACAAGAATCACCATATCTGGTACTCCTGTACTGTAAAACATTTTAAAGCATTTCCAAAGAAAATTGAACTGTATTATAATATGATCCTGTTTTATGTAGCTCAGGTATATCGTGGATCATATTAGACAGTTGGCATACAATTAAAGTTTATCAAACAACACTCTGCAGATGTCAATGTTCCCAAAGAGACTAGGTTACTAAACCTGAGTTGTTAAATTTGTTTTAGTCCTGTCCATACTGAGTAAGAACATCTGGACCCTGCCTCTCTGTTTAATTGTTTTCTTTTTCACTAAAGATGAGAAAGAACATGTTCCTGAATAATAAGAATCTAGTTTTAAACGACCATAGAGCTTGAGAAAAGGGGAAAATATATCCATTTATTTAGCCTTGTGTGCTGGTTAGTTGTTTTTTGTGGGTTTTTTTGTTGTTGTTTTGTTTTGTTGCTGTTTTGTTTGTTTATTTTCAACTTGCCACACAAACAACTTGTGAAAAGGGAACCTCAATTGGGGAATTTCCTCTATCACATTGACCTGTGGGAATATCTGCAGGACATTTTCTTGGTGGAGAAAAACCCAGTCTACTGTGGATGGATCCATCCATAGGTAGGTGGGACTGGGCTGCATCAGGAAGTTAGCTGAGCAAGCTACATTCTTCCGTGGTCTCTGTTTTGGTTCCTGACTCCAGGTTCCTGCCTTGAGTTCCTGCCCGGGCTTCCCTCAGTGAAGGACTGCATCCTGTAAGCCAGATAAACCCTTTCCTCCTTCAAGTGCTTTTGATCAGTGTCTTTTTCACAACATCAGAGAGCCAGACTGCCACTCCATATCTCTCTTTCTATCTCTGGATTTCATTTTTCTTTTTGAATTTGAGGGGTACATCCATTTTGCAATGTTCAGTTGAGCAACCTAGAAGCAGGCCCGGCCATAGATCCAGAAGAACCCACAAGCACTTGTTGGTTTGATCCATCTTTGTGGGCATGAGCTTGTCCCTGAGCCCAGCTCTTCATCTCCTCTCTGAACTCCCTGGGAGATTTTGTTGGTGCTTTATAAATATGTGACCGCATCAGATTGAAACCACTGAGCGCCGAAAGGAGGACGAACTGTGGAATGTGTGCACATCAGCACTGCACATGGAGTTTTCTGGAACGGTTCTGAAAGTCCAAGAATGACCCAAGAGCAGGAAGCAGTTCCCTGCCTCAAAGAGCTCAGCCCTAGCAGATTTTAAACTATACCGTGCTTTAGAATTGTCTGGAGGGTTTGCAAAGCACAGTTCTGAACCCCACCTAAGGCTTCAGTTTAGTAAGTCGGAGGAAGGCTTTTATACTCAGTGTCATGGAGCTGCACAGGAGAGCACACCCTGTAAGCTACCCTCTCCGTCATTAGAGACACACAGCTTCTCATCAACATGGAAACAGTCAGTAGATTGTACGCTAAGTAATGTCATTAGCCAGCCACAGACATGAGTACACCTTCTAAATTGATGCATTGCAGTCAAATGCATTTCTGTGGACTGTAATTAAGTTTCATAGCAGGTCAGCATTTGTCAGTGTATTCTCTCACACCTTTATAATATTTAAGGCACCTCTAATTCTCCAAAGAATATCAAAAATGCTCCATCACAGTGTCTAAGAGAGGGACATTTCATGAGTTCTCAAGAACTACAGAACTATTAAGAAAAAATCATTAGCTTTGTTTCTACCTCTTTTAATGTTGTAGATGTAAAATTTCGAAGCGAAGTGGCCGACTCTGCTACCTACCTCATGTAGTCTTTCACGGTCATTTGAACCATCCCTTGTTCGTGCAAGGAAGCTGCAATCACACAAAGAAAGACAGGGGTAAACATGACTGTCATCCATGTCTGGAGAATTATTTCTCACCTGCAGGTGAGCCTCTGTGGGAATGGGTTCCTATGCCCACAGCTGCTGCCTGGCACTGTGTCTCTACAAGGAACAAGATACAGTGCCCCAAATGTTAAGTGGTGTGAGAGGGAATAAGACCCAGTATGGGGAGTTGAGGGTGGTGGGGTCAGCAGCAAATAGGAAACTAACAAACGTTTCATGGAGAGGAGACATTTGGATTTGGAAGTGTGGTTAGAATTTCCTGGATAAAAGGGGAGTGTTATTAAAGATAATCAAAGTGGCATCTGTGCAGGCATGAAGCACCATTCTGGGGCTATTTTCACAGGATCATTAGCATCTGGAGGTGCTCTGTTGAGATCACAGATAGCAGGGCAAGGCCAAGGGCAGGCGGCCTTGCATTAAATATTCAGCAGGTGCCAAGCTCCACGACTCATTTGTGTCTTCTAGTCCTTTCAATAGCCTTCCAGTTTAGGTCCTAGCCTTGTTTTCCAACAGAATTCATGAAAACTAGCCATGAGTTCATGACCACACAGTCAAGTGTAGCAAAGCTAAATTAATCCTACCTTTATTATTGATTGCCACAATAATTGTTTATTTTGCACTTTGTGTGAAGTGCTTTGATCAACCTGCCATTTATACAATTTATTTTATCATTTCTTAGATTTATTTAATTTGTTTTATGTACTTTTTTTGCCTTCATATAGATAAGTGCAATGCATTCGAGGAGTCCAGAAGAGAGAATCAGATGTCCCGGAACCAGAATTGTGGATGGTTTTAAGCCACCATGTGAGTGATGGGATCGGAACACAGATCACCTGCAAAAATTACAGCAAGTGCCTTATCTGCAAAGTCACCTCCCTAGCCCCTATACAATCTTTTTATGTTCTCATAGTAAGTCCTCGAAATGGGGCTTATTATTTCACACTTAAGGTGGAAAGAAAGGAGACAGCACAGTTACATAAACTTCGCATGGCCAGTAAAATGCCACAGCTTATTTTGGTTTGCTGCTGTTATTGTTTTCTTTCTTTTCCAAACACCACACTGCCAACAGAATGTCCCACAGAATGCCAAAAAGCAGGATTTACATATATGCATCAGGATATGAAAATCCATTGTTTTGAGCAAAACACCGTGCATGATAAAGATGGTGTTGAGGAGTCAGCTGCCTGGTAGCTGTAAGAAGAAGGATGGCCGGAGCAAAATAACTGTTGGACATCATAGGGGGGCAGCTAGAGGCCACTGCAATGTTCAGACTGTCACTTGTCAACAACATCTGCAAATGGAAATATTCAGATGATGGGCAAAACCCCTTGCTGTCCTGTTAAGTGCCATGTATAAACTTAGGTGTTGCATCTGTACTATGAGAAAATAAAACTTTTCTCCATAAGGAAAAAAAAAAAACAGGTCAAGATTTGAATGCGAAAACCTGACTGAGCGAAGCACAGGGAAGAATGCTGGATGTTATAAAGGGCTTTACTTTGGAGCCAGGATTGCTCTAGGTAGTGAGTCACTGAGTGACGTCAAGGTTTCTAGGAACCTGACTGTGGATTTCAAGTTTGGAGACTTAAGATAAGAATAACTATATGCTTCAACAAAAGATTCGGGCATACCTGGATGTCAGCAGGTAGAAGAATGCAAATAGATCCATATCAATCCTCATGCATAAAACTCAAGTCCAGGAATATCAAAGACCTCAGTGTAAAACTAGATACACTAATCCTGATCGAAGGGAAAGTGGGGAATAACCTAAGACATAATGGCACAGAAGACAACTTCCTGAACAGAACTCAGATAGCAAGGCACTAAGAACAACAATAAATAAATGGAACCTCATGAGACTGAAAAGCTGTCCTAAGGCAAAGGACAATGTTACTAGCACAAAACTTCAGACCAAAAAAGACATTGGGTGTGGCGAGATCAGTGGCATGTTCTGTGGGAGCTTGGAAGAGAAGAATGTGCAGAGTAGTGCCCAGGGGGGATGCCTGGCTTGGGGAATTTTAGAGGGAAATCTGGAGAAGTTGTCTGGGCTGTTTGCTGTTTTGAATTAAGATTCCCTTGTTCTGGTCAGCTGAGACTGAGTCAGTTGTGATTAAAGAGGCCAGCACCACTGAAGTGAAACCTGATGTTACTAGGACAATCGATGGTGGTCAGCTGGAGCTAAGAAATTAGTGGCGATGAAGAAGAGACCGACATTGCTGAGGTGCAGACTTCTGAGAAGTGTTTCATGAGAGCACAGAGAAGCTGCGTTCAGGAGGCACTAGGGCTGCACCTTGTGTTGGCAGACTGCATTGGTAAGATGTAAAAGTTACCCAGGTGGTACTGGTTTTGAAGGCATGAGGGGGTCATGTAGAAAAGTTGAGGCTTGGCACTGTGAAAGGCAAGGACAGGCCATTGATGAAGGTAAAGCCTCAGTGGCAATTGAAGGCCCAAGAGTGAAAGGATC
>NC_022029.1:41256827-41270088 GCF_000317375.1 Microtus ochrogaster
ACTTCAAAGAAGTTTTCAACATCCTAAGCCACCAGGAAAATGCAAATCAAAATGACTTTGAGGTTCCATCTTACACCTGTCAAAATGGCTAAGATGAAAAACACAAATGACAGCCCCCATGCTGGTGGGGATGTAGAGCAAGGGGAACGCTCCTCCTCTGTTAGTGGAAGTGCAAACTTGTACAACCACTTTCGAAATCAATATGGTAGCGCCTCAGAAATACCACTATACCACTCTTGGGCTTATAACCAAAGGACAGTACATCTTACCAGAAGGATGTAGGGACCTAAATGTCTCTCAGTTGAAGAATGGATAAAGAAAATGTGGGATGTTTACACAGTGGATTCTTACTCAGGTGTTAAAAAAAATGGTATCATGAAAGCCACAGGCAAATGAATGGCAATAGGAAAGATCATCCTGAGTGAGGTAACCCAGACCCAGAAAGACAAACAAGGTATGTGCTCACTTATAGGTGCACAATGGCTGTTAAGTAAAAAATAATCATGCTAAAATCCACAGACCCAGGAGGTTAAGTAACAAAGAGAGCTCAAAGGAGTACAAATGGATCTCCATGGGAAAGGGAAATAGAACAGATTTTGTGTGTGGGTAGGGTATGGATAGAAATGGGAACAGGAGGGAACAGGCAGAGGGGGGAGGGGGAAGAGTACTGGGAGAGACGACTAGAACTGGAATGCATTTGGGAGGCTGCGTAGAAACCCAGTGCAGTAGAAACTCCCTGGAATGTACAAAACTGACCCAAGCAATGCCTCCTAATAATGGGGGATATGAAGTCCAAATTGGCCATCCTCTATAACCAGGCACGATCCCAGTAGTGGGACTGGGGCATCAACTCAGCTATAAAGCCTTCGACTTACAATCTGCCCTTTCTGCAAGATATGCTGGTGTAATGGTAGAGCATAACTTGGGGGAGTGGCCAACCAATGACTAGTCCAGCCTGAGATCTAAGTCAAAGAGCGAAGCCATGCCTGTACTGCATGGATGCCAGGAACTACAGGCAGGACAGCCCAGAGAGCCAGGAAAGACCCAAACATGACTAGAAAAAAAGTCAATGAACTGATTCCTAATGACATTCTGCTATACTCATAGATCAGTGCCCAGCCCGGTTGTCATCAGAGAAGCATCATTCAGCAATAGATGCAGAGATCCACAGATAAACACTAGGGAACCTGGCAGAAGAGTGGGAGGAAAGATTATAGGAGCCAGAGGATTTGAGGGCACCATGAGATCATGGCCCACAGAATCACTTAAGCAGGGCACGTAGGGGCTCACAGGGACTGAAGCAACAAACACAAGCCCTGTATGGGTCTGAACTAGCTCCTCTGCATATTCCCTCTCCATTGTGTTGCTTGGTGTTCTTGTGGGAATTCCAAAAGTTGAGGGTGTGTCTCTGACTCTTTTGCCTATATTTGGGACCCCTTTCCTCCTACTGGGTTGCCTCATTGTTCCTTGATTTGAGAGCTTATGCCTAGTCTTATTGTAACTTGCTAGGCCGTAGTAGGTGGGTATCCCAGGCAGTCCTGCTCTTTTGTTTCTAAACTATGGGGAGAGATGGGGAGAAATGGAGGAAGAAGAAACTGCAGATAGGGCATCATATATGAGAGAGAGAGAGAAAAAAGAGTACTCATATGTTATTTTTATTATTACTGCTGTTGCTTTTAAGACAGGGTCTCCCTGTATACTCCAGGTTAGACTTGGAGTCAGGTTACTCTTACCTCACAGACTTTCCAGTGCTGGGACTCCAGGTACACAGTGTCGTACTTGTTTAAGGAATGAATGTGCATACTTAAAAGAAGATTTTTAAAGGCTTAGTTATCCTGCTACCCCTGCTAAGTGATCTAGAAAGAAAAAGACTACATGAATATCATTGAAATGTGAGTATAGAGATGATTTTGCTTGCTTGTTTGTTTGCTTGTTTGTTTATTTGTTGCAAGGTCTCACTATGTAGCACTGGCTGTCCTGGAACTTACTGTATAGATAGGGATGGACTCAAACTCATAGAAACCCATCCAAGTCTCCCTCCCAAGTCCTAGGGTTATAGGTATGTGCTACGATGCACACCTTAAATAGAGGACTTTTATGCAAGCCAAGCATGCACTAATACCCTATAAAGAGTCAGTGAGAGGAACAATACGTAGAATGTACAGCAAACCAAGAGTAAGGTAGGTTGGCAAATAAAAATCTATTTGAAAGGACATGACACAGCCTGACACTAGGTGTGGGTCCTGCCCATTCTCTCAGCCCTATTCCCATGACAGTCCTCACCAATCAATCACATCCGTTATTCACTGAGCCTAGACAGACTTTCTGAGTCTTTATCTGGTGGATTTTCACGTGAGGTGAACGACATTTGTTATAAAGTTAATGGGTAACTTTTTAAGGAAACTAATATTTGATCTTAGGAAATCATCTAAAATTCATCATTGCAGAGTATTGTAGGGAATGTGATATTGCATTTAGCTGTTCTTTTGCTATGCCGAGACACCCCAGTGAGCTGGAGTTTGTAAACAGTCATCTGCTTGATACTGATCCCTCACCTGGATAGGCATTAATCCACAGAGGCACATGCACTCACGGCACCCAACTCAGTCTTGGACCATCTCAAGATCGCAACATAACAGACAGTCAAGTGACATGTCACATGAAAGAAAGCTGATTTACCACCTTATTAATCACATCATAAAACAAACACAGCACAAATTCTCAGCAATTTCGTGAAGATGTGATGTCAGGGTAAGTTAAGTGACAAGCTGCTGCCAAATGGAAGGTAAAATGAATTCTGTTTAACATTTTAAGCAAACTTCTGTATGTTTTCCTTCCCTCTTTCTACCAGGACACCCTCCGTTATGACTTCTCAAGCCACTGAAAGAATGTCTGTGCACTCCTGGGCCAGCTTGTTAGGGGAACTCTGGATTCTTTCTGTGCAACTCTCCCCATGGAAGAGCTCTGTGGTTCTGGGGCGTTTTGTGTGCTTTGTCCTGTGGCTGGTCCTGTGCGGCCTTGGCCTTTTCTAGTTGTCTGTTGTGGGTTTCCTAGAACACGTGAATGAATGCGTATCCAGGCAGGGACTTGGAACTGTGGCCACAGTGAATTGCTCAAACTGTCAGAGAGCAAATGATCCATTTTCTGATATTGATGAGAAGAATTAACTTGGTCTTGCTACATTTTAAAACACCATAGCCCCTCAGAAAATTCAGTCACCCAGAAAACTCTGCTTACTAGACTCTGGATCCTTGTGCCCTGGACTTCAGGAAATTTCAGTGGCTACACAGCCCTAGCAGCCACACTCCAGAGAACACAGCCCTCTACCTGACTCTGTAGTTAGGAGCAAGCTGGTTGCCAGGATACAAAGGGCAGCCAGCAGGGGAAAAAGAAGTTGCTGAAGGTAGCATATGTTCTATGGAATGTGATGTGAGCCAGGCTTGCTCACAGTGGGGGATCGTGTGGTCTCCTGGTACACATGGAAACCTTACACCATCAGCGCCGGTGTGGGGGAGGAGCTTCCCTATCTTCCAGCACTCAGCCACATCCTTCGAAGCTTAGAATTGTTACCAACTGCATCCTTCGAAGCTTAGCATCAGCAACAGTAGGAGATGGCTGCTCTATCACCTCAATCCCATCATCATGGACACACACACAGAGCTACTGAGGGCTTTCCTGGACTCCTGAGACTTTTCTGGATAGTTCCGGGAATGACACAGAAATCTAGCTCAGCCACTGCATTCAGATATGAAACCCTCTGCTGTCAAGCTGAGAGTCGGAAGAAAACCCACCCCCAGGGCCCTGATATGACTTCTAAAGATAAGCCTGATTTTTAAAAGTTATGAAATTATTATAATTAATTAGTCTCACTGGTTGATTTTCTATTCTACCTTCCCAGTCTCCCTCAGTCCTGGGAAGCCAAGTGCTGGTTTCACAGTGTTTCTGATGTCTTGAATCTGCAGAAGCAACAGCTGGCCCTCTAGCGGGTAGACCCAGTCATGGAGAGTCTTTCAGAAGGCCATGTGAAACCGTTATTCCCATCCCCACTTTTCTGACTCCTATGGTAAGTTTCCTGGAGGCCAAGGTTGGGCTTGTCAAAGTCCAGGCATCTCTGGCCTGTTTCCAAGATGAAGGAGAGACGCACGCTAGTGGCCCACAGTGTGCCAGGACTCACAGGGATTGGAATTCCAAGACTTTCCTTAAAACTTGGAAGAGAGAGCAGAACAGGCCCAGGTGTCTTCGGGGTAGCAATCTGTTGAAGGCAGCCTACACTCCAATTTTCTAGTCTCTATGCCGCCTGCTTCATTAAGTGACTATCTGCCCAACTCCTTCAAGCATTTGCTGCCTCTGATCAGAGCAAGAATCTAAAGCACAGGGAACATCATAACAGGAGGGGAAAGTTTCCCCTGTTACCCCAGACGTCCTGAAACTTCTGTAGGCATCAGGCTTAAGGCTGTGTATGCAGGAGGCAGACCTGGTGAACACACCTGCAGCTATGATGTAAGGCAGCGCCCTGCTAGCTGGGCACCTTCGGGCCCACACTCCATCTCTTTCTGGCTTTGATTCTTCCTGTACCATTTCCCCCAGCCAGGATCCCTTCTTAGATTTTTTATGCTGGTTGAAATCATTTGGAGAAGGTGAAGCAAAGGTCAGCACATTCCTATTGCCCACAAGTTTCCTAAGCGCTGGTTTCAGGGGGACGCTCAAGTGAGAACAAAAGTCCCCGCTCTGTTGCTTTCATTCCCTTCCGTGGTTAAAATTCCCATTCTGCTTCCTTCTAGATATAATCTCCAGCCACCCTCCCTACTGTTAGGTGGACTTGTGCCATCTGAAGCAGCAGATACCGCACTTAACCCTGCCCAGTGTATTACTGGAGAAGATGCAGTCAGATATGCAGAAGGCACTAATTAGCACCTTTGTTGGCTTAGAATGCATTTTTTATTTTGGTTTTCCTAAGCATTTCTGACTGATTCATGGAAGACATTTGGTTCTTTGGAATATCGTCCAATAGACTAATCAAATTACAGTTCTGCGGTGCTCTAAAGAATAGCATTCTGCAGCTTTCGGCAAATTTAACTCCTGCCTGGCCAGGACACTTTGTCGCGGTAATCCACAGTATGTTTGTCTGATTTGGCAAATTATTAATCCATATTCCTACCCCAAACAGTCTCTTACATATTAGCTGACACTCATGTTCAAAATCTTACAGCTAATTGGAATTATTTTCTCTCTCCTGACCGTACGTGCTGTTTATTTTCTGAGTGGCACGTGCTTCTTCATGTTCCAGAGGTGACACCATTGCAAGCCCTTGCCATCTTAAGCCTGAGTCTGTAATCATCTATGCTTCTGGTGTAACTGCCTCTCCCACAGCCAGGAGAGTATCAGAACCTCACTTCTGTTTCCTCTTTGATGTAATGTCATAGGCTGCACCAAATAGAGATGCTCACCCAAAACTGTTCATGACTGTCTTCTTTTTTTTCCATTTTTTATTATTTATTTATTTATTAAAGATTTCTGTCTCTTCCCTGCCACCGCCTCCCATTTCCCTCCCCCTCCCCTGATCAAGTCCCCCTCCCTCGTCAGCCCAAAGAGCAATCAGGGTTCCCTGACCTGTGGGAAGTCCAAGGACCACCCACCTCCATCCAGGTCTAGTAAGGTGAGCATCCAAACTGCCTAGGCTCCCACAAAGCCAGTATGTGCAGTAGGATCAAAAACCCATTGCCAATGTTCTTGAGTTCTCAGTAGTCCTCATTGTCCGCTATGTTCAACGAGTCCGGTTTTATCCCAGAAGTGAAGACTGTCTTCTAAGCAAAGACATGACATTCAAATCTGACTGCTCCCAGACCTCAGTTACAATTGCCCATGCCTTGGAAACCAGGCCTTAGATGTCATTGTTGTGCCATCCCCACCCTGAGACTGTCTATGATTCCTCCTTCCTGGAACTTCTGAAATTTATCTTCTGAGTACATTTTATTTAAAATAAAAATGTCTTCTCCCTGAATGTATGAACCACTTCTTCAGACTGATTGCTTTCCAAATTCTGTCCTGCGTACATTTAGCTTCCTTTAATTTCTTTGTCTTTATCCAAAGTCTAATTACTTCAATCACATTAAGTGTTTTTGTTTTTCTTGATTTTCCATTTACTAGGTGAGTCTTCTGAGAACTTTCTAAACTGATGGCATCATCTTTGATGATTTTACTCAGACCCTTTTTAGATTAGAGATGATCCGAAGCCTGGTGAGGACTTCCCTTTCGTCAAGGTGGAGGATCAGGTCTCTAATGATCTGAGCCGGTATAAGCCAAGGGCCATGTGGGTGGGATCTAGAACAGGTCTAAAAGTTGTTCACAAGACAAAGTGCATCTTCATGCAGAATCCAGAAGGAGGCTCTCAAAGAATAGGAAACTTAGGAAGTCCTCAGAGAATGACAAGAGGCCATCTGAACAAGACTTTAGTGTAGGAGACATTAGATGAAGAAAGATTAAGAAGCAGGAGGAGCTAAGACTCCAGGGTTTCATTGTGAGGTTAGCCTAGACTATGCTCAAATGACCATGATTGAGAAACAGTAGCATTCTTGAGAGCAAGAGTTGACATGTGTGTTCCTCCCCAGAGCAGGGTATCTTCAGCATCTACTCTCAACCCCTCTCATCTGGTGTGGCGGTTTGAATAAGAGTCCCCCACATACTGTATCATATCTGAAATGTTTAGTCACCAGGGAGTGGCATCATTTGAAATGATTAGAAGGATAAGGAGCTGTGGCCTTGTTAGAGGAACTTTGTCACTGGGGATGGGCTTTGAGGTTTCAAATCCCATGCCAGGCCCAATTTCTCTCTCTGCCTACCGATCAGGACGTAAAACTCTCAGCTACTTCTCCAGCATGATTCCTGCCTTCCTGCCACCATGCTCCCCACCATTATGATGATGGATTAACCTCTGAAACTCTATTCAAGACCCCAATTAAATTCTCTCTTTTATAAGAGTTACCTTGGTCATGGTATCTCTTCACAGCAATAGAACAATGACTAAGACAGCTGGGTACACAACCAAACATTTATCCATTAATAAATCATAAAGAAGTTTAATTTAAGACAATTCTTTCCTATAATAATATATCATTTTTAAAATTGAATAAAATTTGCATACTAATGAGATTGATTTGATAATATGTATAGAACTAAACTTTTTCTGAACTATTTGCTACAGTGTATAATTATAGAGTTTCAGTGTTTTGAGGAGCTTAATGACACTCTGATTTAATAAATATCAATGCTGAGAACATTCCTTGCATAAATACACAGTACAAAATGGCAGAAGCATGTTTAGAGCCATTTCAGAAATTGTGGGAAATTCTGTCCTATTTTCAAGACAAAATTCGTTGAATAGTTCTTTTTTAAACCCAAGTCAGCAAGTCAAACATCAGTTTTTAAGATCAAATGTTCCAATCAAACATATCCAAAGATAAATTATCTGATACTTATACACTGAGGAAAGATTGTAGGAAAATGTTGAAAGTTTTACATTCCGTAATTAAATTGTTATGTTTCTGTAAAGACAGAAACCTTTCTATGTGCAGTAATTCCCTGCACTTCATGACTCACAATGGTGCCATAGCATTCTAGGGTGATCTAGGCAGCATTCATCGGCCTTGCATCATGAGCTTGGTGCGTGTGAGAACCCAGGGGAAGTCATGTGACCCGAATCTGGTTGAGTGCTGCCACAGCACTTTGGATTCCTACATATTTGATTTGGAATTAAGTTTTGGTCATTATTCAGGAAATTTTAACTGTTGCCAGATTTTTGGTGACACCCACAGCTACATGACCCCATGTGAAGTAGCAGCCACTGTTTAAGAAGCGGTGAGCAACATTCTTATCCCAGCATGCTTTCTCTTCATGGGCTTTAAGGGGCTTCGGCTCGATTTACTCTGATCCTTTCTTATGACACGAAGCACCATGCTTGCAATTGGTTTTCTAATTTCTTATGATTTAAAAGATCCCTTCGAGAAATAAACAAATTTACTCCTCTGGGGACCAGTCTAAGGATTGGCAGGTACCTAAAATCCTAGGGTTCTGGAGAAAGAGGAATAGAGTTCAAGACCAGTTTGAGCCATTGACAACAAGCCCCTGCCTTAAAAGAACATAGTCTAGCACAGAACTAGGTTTTATGCTGCTTGCTTAGTACCCAGAAGACCTTGTGTTTGGTTTCTAGTACTAGAAAAATAGAAAAATGGGAATATTGTAGATTGTGAGTGAATTAACAGTCCACTAAGTAGTAACTGTCACTAGATACATCTTTCCTAAAAACCGATTTCCTGACACGGGAAATTGCTCTGACCTTTTCACTCACAAAGATGGTTGGGTATGTCCACCATGTCACTTGTGTTACTCTACCTGTCAAGCCTTTGTCAATCCTGAGTGTCTCACCTTTACATTGTAATGACCACGTATTTTCCCAGTCAGGTGGTAGAGACATTCAATGTGCCCTCGGGTGGTAGCGATGAATTTGTCACACACTGACGCTGTTTACAGTTTCAGTATGGACTGTGAGGTCATCCGTCTGGGAAGATGGATCTTATGGGCATGGCCTTCAGTACTGTGTTCTCAAAGAGATTCTGATGTCTGGTTATGGTGTGGGCAGAACTGTGAAGTGCCAATAAGCCCACACAGTCAAGATGTACACTTAGAGACCAGTAAGGGGAGATTGTCTGGACTCAGCAGTGGGAATTTTTAGAAAGGGAATAGAGAAAGAAACCAAATGAGAAAGAAACTGAATGCTGCCTGAGTCCTGTTTGTAAATCCCTACCTGCTGACTTAAAGTGCTCTGGGGAGACATAAAGGAAGTCACGTGGTTTTGAGTTACAAGGCTGTGGTATTTGTGAGCAAATGGGGCAGACGGTGAAAGGGTATCATTCACGGGGTCTATATCAGTTGGGATGTAAGTGGAAAGGGCAGCTGCCCAGCCTTCTGTAATTATTAAAATTAATATGGAAAGAGGGGACAAGGGAGCATATCCAGTCTAGTTAGAAGGAGAACTTTGTGTGTTAAGCCACTGTCTCTGTGGTAAGTAGGAATATAATGTGATGTCACTGTATATCCTGTCAGGGTTTTCTGAGTTTTAACCTCATCATTTCTCAGTAGCATTTTTTTTTGTTTTTTGTTTGTTTGTTTTTTCTTCTGTTTTGTTTTTTTGAGATAGGGTTTCTCTTTGTAGCTTTGGCTTAGGTGCCTATCCTGGAATTCTCTTTGTAGACCAGGTTGACCTTGAACTCATAGAGTTCCACCTGCCTCTGCCTCTTGAGTGCTAGTATTACAGGTGTGAGCCACCACCACCTGGCTGGGCAGCAGCTTCTTTTCTTCCTCCACTGCAATCCATTTTTCTTTTTCCGCATGTCCCAGTGTGGCTCTGGACTTCCCAAAGGTCTGAGCATCTTTATGCACATACAGACGGGCTCATGGGAGGTTCCAAGTCCATCTTTATGGCTGCATCTACCCTTCTGAGACCCAAAATCGTGGCGTTTGACAACTCAGACCCATCACCTGCAACACAAGAATGAGACCAGCTCTGTTCCCACATGGCTTACTCAGTTCAAAATATGATCAGTGAGAAGGACCGTGGAAAGCAGAAGGCTCAACTCACAGGTAGGAAGCTCTTCTGTTGTTAAAAGCCGTGCTGACAATGAAGGGGTTGCCTAATAGAAGCTGTGCCCCTCTGATCTCAGGACTACACAGAGACCCTGCTTTCCTCATGTCTATGCCTTTGTAGTTCATCAGCTTGGCTTTGATGAGACCAGGCCATGAATTACATTTTCCAGGAAGTGAATTATTTAATGCAGTATGACTGAAGGCTTCTCCACCTGTCATGAGCAAGAGTCAAAGACAGGTCTATGCTGTAAGATGCACCTACCTATGTTGTCATCTCTTGCTTGAGTCAGAATTAATATGGATAGAGAGGTTGTCATATTTAATTTATTGGAAAAATGTTCAGAAATTTTGACATCATAGAAGCTTTATGTTAAAAATAAAGCATTTTAAATGAAATGTGATCGAACTGCCTTCTAAATCTTTGTGTTGCTATGCATAGGTTAGTGTTCTCCTTATCTGTCTTCAGAGAAGTGTCTGTTACAGCCAACAGCAGCAAGCTCAGAAACATCCAACGAGTCAGTGTGGAGAGAAAAGAGAAGCTTAATGCTTAGCACCAAGAAGGTGATCCACAGCGTTCTCTCTGAGGCTTGGGGTCTATCTAGGAAGAAGGATGGGAAGAGTGGAAGGCCAGAGTGTGGTGAGGTACGCTGTAAAAAGACTTCTCTTAGAATGATATGGCCTTGTCTTCAGTGAACCTCCTGTTGATATTTTATCATGGAAGAGGAAAGAGCTCATGAGGTCTCACTCTCCCTGAAAGACTGTTGAAACATAATGGACTTAGGAAAGGGTGTCACTTTCTTCTGTCATGCAGTCACTGATTGGTTGGATATGATCCAGTAAACAACTTTTCACCCATGCTCATGTGAACAACCCTAATTAAACTCAGTAGAGACACACATGGCGTACAAATAGGAGGGACCTTTCTGGGAACAAAAGGGAAATGACGAGAGGAGAGACTATGCACAACAGGAAGTAACAGGAGGTGACGGTGACTAAAATTCATTACATGCATGATGAAACCGTTAAAGAACAAAAAATAAATTTAAAATATAAAGCAAGCAAATATAGTTTTAGTTCAATCTTTTAAAGTAAAATGCCCTATTTTAAATTGCTTGGCAGGTAGTAGTCAATCTTAATTGAAGACACGGCAGAGGATGTGGAAGCAAGGTAAAACTTGCTGTAAGACCAAAGATTTCTCTCTAATCATTCTATTCCTAGTTGGCATCATATTTGGATGTGTTCTCCAGGCATTTGCTCAATCCCAGAATGCTATTTGCTTTAACACCTATGATCTAGTCTTGGTGTCAATGTCATTTTCATGGCTAGTCACAGATATCATCTGGTCATCTGAGAGAAACTTATGAGACAAGCACATTTTATAATGGAGGAATCTTAGAGCCCATGAAGTCTGGTATTTTCATTCAATGAAGATGGAATCCATGAAACCTGTACTCATTATTTTAATAACATTATATCAAATCCTAGGGAGACAGTCTGATACATTTCTGTCTCAGAAATATTTGTGCTGTTTGGTTTAGGATTTAGTCATTTGTTAATCTCTAGGACAAATCTATGATTAGAGAAGAGAGGGAAATACAATTTTGATACCAAAATACCAGAGAGGAAATAGGTTTAGAAATAAAACTATAGTATATTATGAATAATTAAGAAATTTTGTTATTATAATTACATTATTGAAAATGTCTGCGTAGCCCCTGAGCATTTCCTGCTGCCATCTGAGTGTTTGATGGCAGAAAGGATACAGTTTCAGCCCACTCCCTGCTGCTGGGGACATGGCTGTGCTTTCTGAGTCCTGCTCTTAGAAAATCAAATGAGAAGAACAGCTTATTTCTGAAAGCCTCTTCTATGCCTACCTTGAGGAAGGCCTATTAGCAGGGGTGTTTTTCACACAAATGCTACCTCAGTTCTACAAAGAGCAGCTGCTCTGGGTTTTCTTGCCTTACCAGAATGGTTGATGGCTTGCTGGAAGTTTTCATTTACAGAGACACTATAAAAGAAGCAAAAGAATAGTGAGCCCAAACAAATTATTACCAAGTTGCTTTTGTAATTAAACGTAACAGAAAATCAGACTTAGATTTTCATTGAGAGGACCTGTGAAACCGGAGGCACAGACCGCTCCAAATAGCATTCTTTCTACTTTTGCACTTCTAAACCGACATGCAGCTTTTGCAGTACTATAGTAATCCTTCAAGTACCCAGTTAATATGAAAATCCAGACTTCTCCCACCCTGGTAATCTCTGGCTGGCAGCCCATCCCAGGGAGGGTTAACCCACATTATTTCCATGGAACTTTGCAAGAGAAATGTATAAGGCACACACACAGGCTAACGTGAAATAAAGCAGCACTTACAAGTATCCAGAGTCCAGCCACTGCTGGATGCTTTCCTGCTTGGAATTTTCTGTAAAGGCAAAAGAAACATATCTGTTAGTCAAAGCAAACCCGCGACAGTGACCCATTCTCTCATTGGCCACACTCAGCAGCTCTGTTTCCTACATAGTCAGTCACGTGTTCATGCAAGCATATTCATTTTTCTCCCTAAAGGCACAACCTCCTGTTTTCCATAATCAGCCTCTTCCAAAAATGGATGTAAACTTGCCAAAAGACTATAACTTAAGAAAAAAGGAACAAAATGTTAAGGATTAGCTAAATGAATCAATGAAGGTGAGAGATGTCAGAATGGCTGTAAAATCACCTGGTGTGAATTCAATGGGTAGAAAAGCGTATGGGACTTTTGTTTCTCTCTTGTTGCTTCTAAATCACCACGGAACCGCTCCTTATTAAATCCCAACATTTACCTAAGGCAGCTAGCCAGCAATGTTTATTTGCAAGGAGTTCTCTGCCAGGTTAGAAACCAGATTTGCATTCATTCCAGGGACAAATTGCAGTAGACTCCCAGGATTTCCAAAGGCAACCTTGCTAGAAAGGCATAGCCTTTTCAGGTAGATCTTTAGTGCCAGCTCAAAAATAGGTAATGAGAAAGGAAAGATGAAGGGAGCTGTTCCTGAGAGACAATTGCCCCAGCTCCTGTTGGCTACCACCTGACCCTGGGCTCAGTCTGACTTTGTCCATAAAATATTTGAATGATGCTCACATAGGGTATCAGGTGAACCAGAACAGATAGCCAGTAATCCTGGGAGATTCTGGGTAGTGTTCATTTGTGGTACCATGGATGGATAGAATGTGAATGCTTTCTTATTTATTTTTGTACATTATTAAAATGACCATCAGTGCCTCATGCAAAACCCCCAAAATCATGCAATAAAATTGTTTTCTGAAACAGTTCATTCATTTGGAGCTGGGGAGATGGGTTGCAGGTCAAGTGCTTTTTGAGCAAACATAAGGAGCTGCATTTGGATACCCTAGCCCCCACAAAAGAGACATGGCTGCCCTAGTAGGATGCAGATCCCTTGAGCGCTCTGGCAGCCTATCCAGCTGAATTGTACTGCTCCAGGTTCAATGAGAGACCACCTCTTTATCTTCCTGTCTCCCTTACATGCATGTGGTGCAAAGAAGAAGAAGAAGAAGAAGAAGAAGAAGAAGAAGAAGAAGAAGAAGAAGAAGAAGAAGAAGAAGAAGAAGAAGAAGAAGAAGAAGAAGAGA
>NC_022029.1:41270188-41296472 GCF_000317375.1 Microtus ochrogaster
GAGGAGAGGAAGAAGCAGAGCAGAAACAGGAACAGTAGGAAGAAGATTTATGCTTCCAGAATGGATGCATCTTCAGAATCCTGGGGTTTAGCATAAAGGTGTTAGAATAGAAAGGAAGCAGTATTTATTATCCCTTATTTGGTCTAATTGTGCTGAGGTCCATGTAGGGGGGCAGTCAGATGTGTCCATTTCATAGAACTGCTTGGTATTGTATCAGGAACACTTGTTTCTTTAATGCCAAGTTCAATCCTTAGAAGTCACTTGCTCCCAACCAAAAACCTCATATCACTCATCAACCCATGACTGGACATTTTCTAGATGCCCAGAGATCCCCTCTTACCTTGAACATGCATGGTGACCATTGTGCTTTCCTCCTCAGAGCCAGGAAGTGGATGCCCATCCATAGGTGCCCATGCTCTCTTGGTATGCCTTAAGATCTCTCTCTTGCTCTTTTCCAGACTGGCTCTGTGGGTGTCAGAACCTTGTAGCTTCTCCATCATCGTGAGGGGGATTCTGCAACCTGACTAAAAGCACACAGACAGGCAAATCAGTGACAATGAGTGCAGAGCTGAGGTTTGGACTAGGCAGAGGGTGGATTATGAGAAGCAGTTGAGTCATCCAAGTCTCATGAGGAAGGCTCACCTACCCAAGCAGAATTCCTCCTGATTTGGGCAGAAGAGTTTCTCCACTATGGGCAACCAGGCTGGGAATTAACTTGGCATTGCTTGTCACAAGGCTACATCCACAATGATGGGTTCAACATTGTAGAGAACAGAGTAATTGAACTTTGACACCAACTTTACTTACGTCAGGCTAGTCTTTGAGCTATGAGCACATAATAGGTGTTAAAAAAAAACCATGTAAATCTAAGATAGCAAAATTCAGGTTCAAACCCACCCTTTCTGCCTGAGTCATTGTCATAATGTATGTTTCAATAAACATTAGGTCAGGCTTCAAATTCAGAGAAATGACTGAAGAGCCAGGCTTCAGCAATGTTCCTAGCAGTCCGGTATTGGTGCATGATCACTAATCACATGGCACATACACTGCTATTTTCAATGGATGTCTGATAAAGGCACACATTTTGACTCACTGCAAAATCTGATTATTCTCTGTTAATTCTTGACAAGTACTCCAGATATAATTGTCAGTAACATTGTTCTCATATGCTTTATGTATTAAAATTGTGCCATTCTGTTGAAGTACATTTACCAGTTTAAGGTTTATAAATTTACTGTAAAAATGATGGATACTTGTGATAATTATTAATTTTACATTCAAAATCTAAAGACCAAGAAATGTCAAATAGTTAAAAATAAGGCCACAAGAGGGAAATGCTTTATTCAGGAATGTTAGCTTTTGGGTCTCCTGTGTAGCAAATTAAAAAGAAACGACAATAATGCAAGGCACAGGTATATAGATCTGATTGTATCTCAAACCCTATGCGGTTATCTGATATAGGAGAGCTGAGAACACTAGAGAAAGTACCCCCCCACCACCACAGTTGGCATTAAAATCATAGTTATTTGGCTACACACAGGTTTTGACTCCTTCACTGAAGGAAGTGTCTTTTGCAGCATCTTGCATCCTATGGGCATGAGTGAAGATCAGAGCATCATCTGTGACAATGCAAGACTTCACAAGAAGTAAAATTCCAAAATTCTGCCCAAATATTCTGAGATGGGACACTCATTGGAGAATCAGAATGCTTTAACAGCGGATGTGTCACAGAAGAAGAAGGACCCTAGAATAACACAATCTTTTGCCTGGTCTCAGCTGGAGGGGTGTCTCTACGTATAGTGGAGATTCTGCATGAAGGGGCAGGAACTACCAGGCAGTTGACTGTGTTCTGAGCTGGAATGTCCCATGTCAATCCAGACACTTTTTGTGGGGAAGCCCTGGAAGAATTGTTGCATTTTAGTCTTATGTCCCAAACTTCCACTGTATAACAGCAAATTCTACATCAGTCCCCAGCTTCACTGAGCCTATAAAAGCTTGCCCTCCTTCTAGTTAGTAACCAAGAGCTGTTTGAATCGCCATCTTTGACATCTGTTCACTGGACCCTCAGAGCACCTCTTTAGATAAGGACATAAACCAACTGAATGATAGCCTTGAACTCTCCCATGGCAGCCAGGGCAGATGCTGTGATACATGAACTCTGCTGTCTCCCCTAGAAAATCACTTTGTTTCCAGGAACATTTGAACCCCAGTGCTGGCCAGTTTCAGTTGACTATAGGGGGAAGCTTAAACTTGGATTACCTTGTCCCTAGAACCTGAAACATCCAGTCATTTCTCTCCCTACACCCTTATATTTTAATGGTCATGTCATTGAACCCTGTGTCTACAAAGAGACCCTTTAATGTGGGTGGTTGTTTACATCTTGTTTAATTTTTTTAAAGGTGCAAAACTATATGTACCAAATCTTCACTTTGTACAAGCAAAAGCTAATAAGTTAAAAAAAGGAAACATGAATGTACCGGAACATTACCACATTTTCAGAATGTTGAAGACATTCAAAATGAGAAAACAATTTGTTTCACACCATGATTCTACTTGAGATTTCTTTAGATTGAGCAACTTCAACTGACTGTTCCCTTTCACATCAGCCCATAGCAATGTCAGGAAACATGAAACCTCATGCAGTGACAGACACCACAGGCTTTGCCAAGAGGGCTGTGTTATGCAATCGACTCTGGAGAAACATATGGGTCAGGGCAAATGATCTTGAGAAAGAAAATGCCAGGTAGTTGGACAACATTCTTGCTGCCTGTCTTGTTTGATTAGCTTTTATTTTTAATTTATTTATTTATTTTGTGTATATGCACAAGCCATGGGAAAAAAATAAAGAGTTCAGAGGTCCTCTCCTTCCATTCTCTGAGTTCTGAGAATGGAACCCAGGTCGTTAAGCTTGGTAGTAAGTTGCCTTTACCCACTGAACCACCTGTCTCACCCAACCACTGTCTGTAGTTCTTAGGGTAGGCAAGAGGGCCCTGACTTTCATCTCAGCTCTGTGGCCTTCTGAACTTGGAAAGAATTCTCAGACTTTTCTTATACGACATTCCCTCATATCTGGAATAGTTGTAAAATAAGTACTTTATAGGAAAGATTAATGGGAAACCTATTAAATCTATTCAAAATGACCACATGTTTGCCAACTCTTCCTTATCTTTTTTTGTCTTTTTTTTTTCATCATTTTCCTGTGAAGGAAACAAATCACCAGTTGTTCTAGTTTTGATGTTGTGCTGGCTAATGTTATGTCAACTTGACACAAGCTTGAGTCATTTGGGAAGTGGAAGCCTCAACTGAGGAAAAAGTCCCCCACCAAATTTGCCTAAGGAAAAGCCTATCTGGCATTTTTTAAAAATTAATGACTAATGGGGAGGGCCCAGCCCATGTGGGCGGTGCCATCCTTGGGCTGTTGGACCTGGGTTCTATAAGAAAGCAGGCTGAGAAAGCCATGAGGAGCAAGTCATTAAGCAACACTCCTCCACGGCCCCTGAGTGAGTTCCTGCCTCCGAGTTCTTGTTTTGTTTGAGTTTTTGCTAAACCCTTTCATTCCCAAACTGCATTTGGTTATGTCATTTAATCACAGCATAAAAAACCCCAGCTAAGACAATTCCCACTGCTGTAATAAAATATCCTGACCAAAAAAAAATGCAACATAGGGGAAGAAAGGGTTTTGTTTTCTCTTCCAGTTCTAGGATCTAGACCATCATTGAGGGGATGCTAACGTAGTTAGGATCAGGGAGAAACAAATGAGTAGATACTGCTTGCTTATACCAAGCTTTTCCCTATCCTATATAGTTCAGGACCTGCTGCCTAGGGGAAGTGCTACCCAGAATGCTGTCCTCTATATTATAAAATACAGATAATCATCCTCAGGACATGCTCTCAGACAAATATGATAAAGACAATTACTCAAGCAAGGCTCTGTTTCCAGGTGTTCTGTGTTTATTAAGGTGACATTTAAGACTAATCATTTTACCAATCAGTATAAGAATTCTTCAGGTAGAAAACAAATTTGGCATTCTTAGTTTGTGGAGGACTTTTGTTGGCTTGAAATCACTCAATCTGGATAATAGAAATATCTGGAATTGTGAGATTACAGAGTTTCTACAACTGTGGAGATGTGGAGTCCCTGGGGGCATGCTAGAGGTTTTTAGCAGGGTCTTGAAATTTCTTCAAATGTGATCTCATGAGAACAGGCTGCAGTTTCTAGCTTTGGTCACCCCTTCTTAATAGGTCCTGTGGGTAATGATCTAACTTCATAAAGGAAGAATAACCCTGACATAATTTGGGTCCATGGGGTTCTCTTTAACCACCTCCTTGAGTTTTTTCTCATACTCATTATCAGAACAGTTCTTCACCCCTTCATAAGATCTTCATGTTATCCACACTTCTCTTCTTTCTTTTCCTCTCTCATACACTGACTCCCCTAAGAGCAGTAGCTCTTAGGAAAAGGTTACTTGAAGACTACCCTATGTCTCTTTCCAGCTCTGACAATGCCCACAGAAGTCTATAAAAGAAACGTCTAGGCTCATGCTCTCAAAAAGATTATTAATAAAACTCTCAAGATTACTCACTTCACTACCAAAACTAAGACTGTAACTGTTGAGAAGCTGAAACATTAAGAGAAGGAAAGAATGTGCATCATCCCATTGTGCCCCCAAAGTGACATTCAAGGGAGTGGCATTACTTATCTCACCCATCTTCTATACTTTCTGGACTCCCCTAATCTCAAGGACTCATGTTCCCTGTATGCCAACCTCAGTACTAAATAGCCTCCCATGTCCCCTATCCAGCTGCAACCTAGATGTTCTTTCCTTTGTTAGCCTCTCAAGCCAGGACCTTCTGCTCTTCCTACCAAACAATCTGATCTACATACTTGGGGGTGGTATAAATTTATTTTGTGCTTGCTTTGCTGCTCTGTGCTCTGGCTTTTTCTGCACATGTCATCCGACTATGGAGTCATAGATACCCACTGTATTCACCCTCACTCACTACCAATAATAGAAGGGCTTTCTTGTCATCTTTCTGCAAGATTTCATTATCGATGTAGACGACACTCTGTTTTGTTTGTCCCTGTAAGCCTTGTCCATTACGCTTTCACTTTCAGTAATCTTTCTTTCTACTTAATTCCCATGGTCATAATTTATTAATCAGAAAATGGCCTCCCACATCCCAAGTCCGATGTGCAAAGGTCATCTGTCTATCTTTTGCTTTCATTGGTTAATTAATAAAGAAACTGCTTGGCCTGATAAGTCAGAACGTAGGTAGGTGGAGTAGACAGAACAGAATGCTGGGAAGAAGGGAAGTGAGGGCAATCGCCATGCCTCTCTTCCCTGGGTCAGACTGCCATGGAGCCAGCCACCAGGTCAGACATGCTGAATCTTTCCCCGGTAAGCCACCACCTCATGGTGCTACACAGATTATTAGAAATGGGTTAATCAAGATGTGAGAATTAGCCAGTAAGAGGCTAGAGCTAATGGGCCAGGCAGTGTTTAAAAGAATACATTTTCCATGTTGTTGTTTCGGGTAAAGCTAGCCGGTGGCCAGGAGCCCTCCTGGGTGGTGGGAAGTGACCCGCTGCTCCATCTACAGGGAGCTGGGAAGGGCGAAAAGCAGGCCTGCCAGCAGCTCCTTTTACACAAGTCAAAAAATCTTCTGTTGCTTCTATTCAGTATTTCCTAGGACACCATCTTTATCCTTCTTGTTGGGTCATTCTATCCAGTTTGAAACATACTATCATATGATCCACCTTAAAATAATCCTCCACCTACCCTTCCAAATCTGAATTCAACTTCACCTTGGTTTTATAGAACAACGATGATACTTCCCATACTCAAGTTTCCAAATCTTGCCCATTCTCTAAACTTCATATCAGAGTGTTCCCATTTACTTGACATTTCCACATGGATATTTATAGAAAACTTAGGATATGCCACAGTGAATTCTTCATTGTTTCCTTGGTTTCATCTTATCCTCTTTTAACACTCTGCATCTCAACCAATTGCATTCCCTTAGCATACCTGCTCAGTTCAAGAACCGACAAGCCTTCCTTGGTTCTTATATCCCTTCCATCTCTCAAATTTAATCCTAAAATAAAGGAACACCCTTACCACATAGCTCGAACATCCACTTCCACTGCTATCAAACAGAACTTTCAGTCTTCCTTGGGTCTAGTAAGAGGACCCTGTCCACACACCATTCACATCTTCCATATGTAGCTGAATATATTATTAGGGCTTAATTTTCTCTCCCCTTTTTTTTTTACCATTTTAGAATCTCTGGAAGCTGTACTTATAACTTTGTCTTAATAAAAACACATTTTAATTGCATTCATAATAATGACATTTCCAGAATTTCTTCCTATTTAGTGTAAAGCAATCTTTCTCAAGTTTGATTCCATCTTCCTAGATTCTAAAATTTGAGTTTCTATGCCTCAGTATTCAGTGTTCACTTCTCTCTTCTGCCTACAACCTCTTCTTATATATGTATCTATGTTTGTTTCACAGTTACCCTTAACTCATTGTAAATTACTATTAAAGTATGGTTTTGTTTGGTAAGTCTGTGTTTATCCTTCAATTTACCCAACTTAATCATTCTGCGAGTTTATCCACGGCAGATATCTTTGTTATCATATTGGCATAGGTAAGATACTCAATATGTGTTTGCTAAAAGAGCGGCTGTGTAAATGAATACCAGAAACAACTGAACAAATCAAAACAGAGCTGATTAAAATAAGGAAGGCTATAAAAGATGTCACTACTATACATTTGCTAGGAATGGTTCAAAGCATCATGAAGTAATGCATTATAGATATGAATTAGAAAATTAATTTGATTAAATATATTATTTATATGTAGACACATAAAAGCAGTATTCCTATCATAGTAAGTACTATCTAAAATATGGTTTAAAACTATCTGAATAGTTTCTTCTCACTTTTCCTATTAGTCTCTCAACAGCTAATGAGCAAAGGAAAGATTTTAATCCATTACCAGGGAAATTGAAAGCATGTAGTTTCTAGTTTAAATTAATCAACAAATAGCTATCAATTGGCTGTAGGACAGTAGACATGTAGTTTCAAGTTTCTTGGAATGTAGCTTCTTTTCACATAATAGGGAGGAATTGAATGAGATGAGATAATTCTGTAATTTAATTATTCTATTTCCAGTTTCCACACAGACTATTTAATATGAGGCTAATGGTGCTCACAGTGAAAATATTTTAAAATTATTTTCAACAAAATTACATGAACAAGAAGAATAAGCCATTGTTCCTAGTACTCATAAGTTTGCAAGATTCAAAATCTTGAGCAACAAAGTCAAGCCAGGAATCCCCTTCTGCTCTCACTTCTTATCCAAGTATCGAAGTCCCACAAACACTGGTAAAGACTTCCAAATGATTCAGGAAAGTAGAGGCAGATTCTGGGGAAGAGTGTGTTCCATCAACACTCTGCTGAGAGGAACAGGCAGTCTGTGATGACTTATTCTGTGGGTGGCTTCCTCCCACCATGAAATATGTGAAGGTTGCTCACTCTTGCCATTTAGGAGTGAGCTGGATTTAAAGACAAGGCATTTATTCCCCAGCTGAAACCTAACGCCAGGCTCCCTGAACTTGGAGTCATCGTTTGCCAGTGAAAATGAGCATGAGATTATTAGTTGAAAGACCACAAACACTGCCTCCTAGAGACCTGCAACAACTTTAGGCCTGGTGACATCAGACCTACTAATTCACCCACGTTATCACTGTTCTAACCACATCCCAACTTTCAAGCTTTTTTTTCTTCCTCAATGACTGCCTTTTCCTTTCCTTTCCCTTGGTTGCTCTGTCTTCTTTACATTGGCTTTGTTTTCTTCTGCCAAGAGGGAAAGAAAGGATGAGGGAACATGTGTGATGCTCACATGGCTCATTTTCTAGCCCGCCGTCTCTGTAATCTAAGTTCCTTCTAGGGCATCAAGCTCTGAAAGAAAAGAACTAAGTTTTATCAACATGCTTTCCTCCCTAATCATGTTAGTACAGAACTTGCTGCAAGCAGAGCCCTTCTCTTCCCCAGACACTGTCTCATTGTGCTAAACTAGAACTTGCTTGTGAGCATTTTTCTCCTCCAGTGTTTTCACAACAACTTGTGAAAAACCCTATGACCGAGCTCACCAGACTCAAGTGGAAGAGTTCACTTCATGAATGTCTCTCCCATCACATAAATGAACTAACTAAATGTAAAACCTATGAAATCCCTTCTGTATCCATGGTGCTTAGTCCAGGATACATGTGATTGTAGTTGCTTAATGAAGGAAACAGTGAGTGTATCTGACCTTGAAATCTGCATTATTAATAAGTGAAAATGGTGACCCATTCATCTTTGTAATACCTATTATGTCAGACAATGTATCACACACCAGAAATTATTCATAAAGTACATTGTAAAAGTAAGCCATTATAAGTAAATGAATTCAATAATGACATTTACCAATTTAATTTGATTAAATATTAGAATGTCTACTATGTACAAGAAAAAAATTAAGAAGCTTAGAGTTGATTATAAGAAATTATGCCAATTAACTATAGTGAGAGATGTAGAAGGATGTACATACTAACAGAAACACACGATCATTTTCCAAATGCTATAAAAGGAATCCATTCATTTATAAATACATCAGGATTCTTAGAAAGGAGATATTTTGATTCTGGCCCTTGAATAATAAGAGACAAATAGCAATACTTCCCAGACACAGACTCTGAAATACTTATCAACAGTAGAATATATGGGATGTTAAAAAGTGGCTTTGTGATAAACGTATGTTCTTTGGTGTTAACAAATCAGGAAGCGTCTTAGCTGGTGGTTATGGTACTTAAGTGACCCTTCAGTTTGCCTCTATCACACATCCCTCACATGTATCTTTCCTGCTGTCTTCAAAATAGGGTGGTCAAGTAGGAATCCCCAACCTAACATATAATCTTGTATATAATATATATAACATATAACCCCAATCTAACATATAAAAGTATGCAATTAACATCATACTTGGTGAGAAATTTCTAGATGCCTCACCAAAATCAGGAACAAGCAAATATGCCTCTTCCTGCATCCTTTTCCAATGCTGTACGAGAAGTGACATTGGTGATAGGACAAAACAAGAGTTTAGAAGCAGTTCCTACTGAGCTGGAAGGAGGAAAGGCCACCAGAATGATTAAAAGTCCATGTGTAAAACAATGAATCTGGACACAGCTTTCACCATGCAGAAAAAGAATGAAGTCAACATGAACCAGAAGCCTAAATGACATGTGCAAAATAAAAACAATCAAAAAATAATATAGAAAAATGTTTAAATGACACTAAAAGCAGTTTATGAAAAAAGAAGTTATAAGATAGGTATTGTTAAAACTATGTATTTTGTATGTAAAAGACATTTCCAAGAGAAAGAAAACAAGATATACCAGGAGAAAATATGTGCAAAAACATTATCTGATAAAAGACTATCATAATGGGCAACACCATTGAACCATCATATCTAAACAAGTAGAATAAAAAAGTGACCAAAAGACCTTAAGACTTCAGGGAAGGTACACAGATGATAAATATACATATAAAAAGATGGCTCTAGCCATATGTTGTCAAGGAAATACAGACCAGATATCCATTGGCACACCAAATAGAGTGCTCCTAGCACTTCAGAACACTCATAAGACTGAGAATGGGCAAGGATGTAGCCCATCACAAATTCTCGTTCACTGCAGGCGGAAGAACCACTGTAACCACTTTGAAAGACACCTTCACAGTTTATTACATATGACCTAGCAATCACACTGCTGTTGTTTACCACACAGAGTTGGAAACTTATATTCATACAAAGCTTTCACATGGGTGTTTATGGCACCCTTTTATAACTGACAAAACTTGGGGTAAAAACAGAGTGTTCCTTGGGAGGTTGTAGTTGTTTTTTCATTTTTTGTTTTTGTTTTGGCTCTTTGGGTGCATGCCACTCAGCTTTCAAATTAATACACACGGAGGCTTATTACTTATGAATGTCTGGCCTTAGTTTGGTTTATTTCTAGCCAGATTTTCCTAACTTAAATTATCCCGTCTATCTTTTGCCTCTGGGATTTTACCTTACTCTATTTTGGTATATCCTTTCTTTACTTTTATTCTGTGTCTGGCTGTGTTGCTGGGTGGCTGGCCCCTCCTCCTTTTGCTTGCTGATCCTTCTTCCTCCCCAAATTTCTCCTCCTATTTATTCTCTCTGCCAGCCCCACCCATCCTTTCTCCTGCCTTCCTATTGACCATTCAGCTCTTTATTAGACCAATCAGGTGTTTTAGAAAGACAAAGTAACACAGCTTCACAGAGTTAAACAAATGCAACATAAAAGAATACAGCACATCTTTACATCATTAAATAAATATTCCACAGCCTAAACAAATATAACATCTCTTTAATGCTCCACAACAGGAGGTGAATGGAGAAACCAGTCTGCAAAGTCACATACTGCCCGAAACTAAATGTATGAGGAAGAAATTTAGGAGGAGGAAAACTATGAATTCAGAAAAATAGCGACAAACTTTAAGCATTAGGGCAGAGGAACAGTGAACAAGCAAAGCACAGAGGATAGTTTAGTGTAGTGAAATGACTCTGTGTAATAAAAAATGTTTTGTAAATGGTGTTATGCATATACTCATGTCAAACACAGGGCATGAGTAATAACACAAACTGTGGACCTTGGGTGATGATGTTTCCTCAATATGGCTTCTTAATTGCAAAAATATGCTTCCATTTTGAGGGATGTTGACAACGAGGAGAGCTATAAATAGAGGATGTGAACTCTACCTTTTATATTTAGTTGGGAGGCTAAATTGGCTTTAAAAATAGAGTATGTACATTAAATATGATACATATAAATTAAAATAATCTATATACAGTATCTAGTCAAGTAATTCACTCTAAAATCATGAATTGAATACATCTCAAGTTTAAAATAATATATTGTTTCACAAGGAGAATTGTATCATATTTCAATCCCATAGTAGACTATTATGGTGATATAAATGAAAAGGGACACACAGGTAAACCACCAAAACCAAAACAGTAACAACAACAAAACCTCAAAGAAATAGATGGTAATTAGAAAAGATTAAAAACTAAGAACGCACTTTTGTCTAAGTTCCTTTTGTACCTGCATCATTTGAAGAGGCAACCTCCTTCATCCCTCCGCCATCAATATACCAACATCTTTTTTCCTCATCTTGGCCATAACCACTGAATATCAAGGAAATAAGAGATGGAATGAGATCTTATTCCTAGTAAATGATTATAAGAGACTGTAAAAGCATCACCATCTTTTCCTTTAATGATTATATTCAGCAAACAAAGCATGCCCTAGAGAAATTTCACTCATTCAGAAATAGGTTGCTAGTGTGTTGTTGATACCTCCAAGAAGACAGAAAGATTTGGATAACCTTAAGGTGCTTTCCAACTTGTAAATTCTGTCCTAAAAGTCACCATCACTCATTTTATAGAAGCAATCTTAAGTGTAGGCTTGTTGTTTATCCTGGTTTATGACTAGATAGATCTTTACCACCTCAGCTACAGAAACTCATTAAAAGCAAAGGAAAACTGATGGAGGTGGGTCTTGTATCTATTTGTTGCTTTCATTGGTTAATTAATAAAGAAACTGCTTGGCCCTCTGATAGGGTAGAATTTAGATAGGCAGAGTAGACAGAACAGAATGCTGGGAGAAAGAAGCCGAGTCAGTGAGTTGCCATAATTCTCCCACCCTACAGTGACGCAGGTTAAGATCTTCCCTGGTAAGACACCTCATGGTGTTACAGGGATATTAGAAATGGGTTAGATCAATATGTAAGAGCTAGCCAATAAGAGGCTGGAACTAATGGGCCAAGCAGTGTTTAAAAGAATACAGTTTCTGTATAATTATTTCGGGTAAAGGTAGCCAGGTGGCGGGAAGCGGCCCGCTCCTATTACAGCAGAAAACAGCGGTAATAATGAGTTCTAGTTACACTTGTTCTGATTGAAATCCTTGTGCATTGCCCAGAGTTTTCATAAGTGTTCATCCGAAGCCTTCTGTATCCAATATGTCCCCATTCCCAATATTCTTGATGACCCATGGTTTAATCATTCATCTCTAACAAAAAATTCAAGTAAGATTTTTCTAACTGTTGTAGAATATAAACAGCATAAATGGTTAGATAGAAAATTAACTAAGGGTTCATAGACAGCTCAGAAAGGGAAGCCAAAATGTACTGACAACATATTTGTCAATGGGTAACTCGGTCTGTGTAAAGTTGTCAAGAAGATACAGCTATTAGACAAGGTTTTGGCTGGTATAAGAGTCTCCAGCGGGTGGCATGAAATGTGATTCTGAGGCATGTGGGATATAGAACAAGCAGGGTATCTTGGCAAAGAATGGAGGAAGAGTTGGTTTACAAACAAAAGCAGTTTGAATAGCTTCGCAAACTGTATACACGGTACATGAGGGAAGCTTTTACATTTTATCTTTAATAAGATACTTTGGCTGTCAAACCTCAAAGACATTATTCAATCCTGGCTTAAGCATTTTGTTCTTAGTTTGATAAGTCTGTAAAATGTTGTAAGATAATGTTGATTTGTGTCAAATTATTTTTCCACCATAACATATCTCTATTGTATGTTGTCAGTGCAATAAAATGCATTTGCTGTTTTTTTAATGTTTTATGAATTTTTTGACCCTAAAAAAATCAACTAGGTCATGATGTAGTGTCAATTTATATACCTGTTAAATTTATTTTGCTAGTATTTTGCTTGGGTTTTTAATTTTCTTATTAATGTGGGTGATTGGTCAGTATTTTTTTTTCTTATAAAATCCTTGCTAAATTTCAGTAGTAAGATGCGTTAGCCTAGAAAATTGTTTGGGATTAGAAGTATTGAATTATTTCTTAAAAGTTTGCATTTACCAGTGAGGACACAATTACCTGTAGAGGCTTAAAATTGCAGGTTTTTTTTTCTATTAACTTATTTATTGTTGAGACAAGATCCAATACATAGACCAGTCTGGCTTCAAATTCTCAATCCTCATGCCTCTGTGTTCAAATGCTGGGTTTGCAGTGATGAACCACCATGCTTGTCTAGATTCCAGATATGGTTCGAATACAGTTCAGATTTCCTATAAGTTTATCAGTTTTCAAAAGATGGGTTTTTCTAAGACTTCATTTTTGTTTTATGTAACTTTTCAAATGTATGACAAAAATGTTCATATTATCAAACAAATTCTTAATGTGAGGATCACTGGTAGTATTCAATGTTTTATCATGAATCTTGGAATTTGAGAATAGTGACTGATATAGATAAGAATGGACACAGTGTGTTTAGAAATAGGTTAGTCAGAGGCATAATGAGTCAGGGGTGTGGGAGATAAGCAGATTTTTTAAATTGATTTTCTTAAGCTCTACAATGTTCTCTGCTCCCCTGAGAGAGGCGGACTTGAAGAGGCACAGGCAATGAGGAATAGCTGGTGGAGATGCCCTGGCTCTGAGCTGCTGCCAAGTGTCAAGACTTCCTCCTTGACCCTGATGAAGGCAGAGAGGATAGGGCTGTCCAAAGTCAGCGCTACTCCTCCCCAGCTGAAGCACTCAGGAGAGGGGGTCCTATACCTTGCCTGGGCAGCACAGGAGAGCTGATCCAGTTTGCAGGGACAGGGGCAAGCAGGCCCTGAGGGCCTGAGGATGGGAGAGCAGGGCAAGCCCTTCTCTCCTGTGGAAACGTGGATGAGGGAAACATGGCTGCCTCCCCTCACTCCTCAACACCTGTAGAAGGTGGGAAAACTTATTCGGTCGCTCACCAGCTGCAGCCGTCAGGAGAACAGGCCCTTTGCCTTGCATGTGCAGCTCAGTAGAGTTGACACTGTAGTGAGAGACATAGGTGAGGTAGTCCTGAGGGTTCAAGAGGAGCATAGCCTGTACTGCCTTCTTGTCTGCAGTGTGGTGGAGGCGTGAGGAAAAGATGCCCTCCTTTCTTGCCCTTACTGCCTCCAACTGGCAAAGGAGCTGACCCATGTACACAACACTAGGGAAAGCAGACCCTGCACCTCGTCTGGGCAGCATGGCAGAGCTGACTCTGTTGGCAATGGCACAGGTGAGCCTGCCCTGAGAACATGAGTGAGGAGGCCTAACCCACCCCTCATCTTCCATATGGGGCATGGGTTGGGGAGAGATCCCCCACACTATGTCCACCAACACCTGAGGCAGGTGGGAGAGCTGTCCCTGATGTCGTAAGAGTGGGAGAGCTTTCCCTCCCCCATCAGCTGCAACACCCGGAATAGCAGGCCCTGTACCTCGCCTGTTGACGAAGGTTTAGGTGAGCCAGCCCCGAAGTAGTGAGCATGAGAGACCTGTCCCCATTACTCATCTATCGGCATGGGTGGGGGAGAGATTACCCCCCCTCCATGTCACCCAAAAAAGCCTGAGGCAGGTGAGAGAGCTGGTCCTGAGGTCATAAGAGCAGGAGAACTGTTCCTGGCCCTCATCAGCTGCGGCACGTGGGAGAGTGGACCCTACACCTAGCCTGGGCAACACAGTAGACTTGGCCCTAAAGGTTCAGGTGAGGGAGATCTTACTCTGAGGACTTGAAAGAACGAGAAGTGGCCCCACCCTTAGCTCATTGCTGCAAGGGGTGAATTAGACAGGGCAATGCTGGAGAGCGCACCCTGGTGGTGAAGACAGGAAAGAGCTGTCAGGCTGACCAACCCTGTGTCTACCCAGGCCCAGAATCAGGGCTATGTGTTGGTCCATTCCAACTTCCACCCATCTCTGATCTTCCGGAGCACAGGGGTGGGGAGTAAGGAGTCGAGGTCGGTCCTGAGGGCCCAGGGCTGCAAGATCTCCATGACACAAAGCAGCAATGGATATCCAGGAGGAATCCCAGAAGCAAGGGCCCAGCATTGATGATGTAGCAAAAACTAGTTGCCTCAAAACAGACCAAGGGTTCCTTGGGATGAACATCTACATGTAAAAAAAAAAAATCTATGGATGAAAGGGTTTACAGTGTGAGTCATTGTATCATACTGCAGCTTCCATGATGAGATTCTCCCTTCCTTTACCCCTTTCTTGTCTTAAATTTTATTTTATTTTATTTTATTTTATTTTATTGGGGTGGATGGGTGGGATCAGGAGGCATGATGTGGAGACACATGAAAAAGACACAAAGAATAAATAAAAAAAAGTTAAAAAGTTGAAGGTTAACTGCAGGAAAAATGAAGATTACATTTGCTTATTTCAGCCATTTGAAGATTAAAACTAAAATGAAGAAAGGTCAACACTTAGAAACAACAGTTAATGTTCAGTGGAGTCAAGAAAGGCAGTTACAGAGACAGGAACCTCAAACTGGGGTCATCTACATCTCTGTGAAAATACTACAACTGTGTTTCATTTTCATAGGAAACCATAGACAAACTCTGATGAGATGTTCTGGTGGTACTTAGAGGAGAAAGACTTATGGGAAAAAGCAACAATAGTGGAAAGCTAAAATGCAGAAAGTATATTCCAGAGAAATTTAAAACAAATTTGAGCTCCAGGTAAAAGATATTAGCTTGCCAGATACATACATCACCTTATAAGACATAATTATGTGTTGCATAGCAACAGAGAGCGTCTTAGAAGACTTCACTTGGTGGCTTTCGCTAAGGTATGAACAATGTAGAGTGTACACATGCAAACTACCACAGCCATGACATCAGCACCATGTCATTTTGTGGGTCACTGGCAAAATTCTCTCCATTAGGTCAATGTGTCATTTGTAGCCTGTGACTGTATTCATATTACAGAAAGATAAATTATGAACACTTGTGCCTAGTATATAGCTTCTGAAAACATAAAACAGAAGAGGTCATTAAAGTAGAAATTAGGACTGCAAATCATATTTTAAAAAAACTTCTAATGCAACTTTCTGAGGACTGATAGATTAAGTAGAAAAACAGATAAATACAAATAATATATTTAATGAACATATAGCTTTTGGGGGAAAATATAGTTCAACACGTATTTGTAATCAGAGCATCATATTTCACTGCAAAACAAGGTCCCTCTTTGATGCTCTTAGTCTTGTAGATGAAAAAATTAAAAGTGGACTCAGGTTTTGGGGTGATAATTCACTTGCTTCCCTAGCAAGGACAATGACATGAGTTTGATCCCAGAAACCCATATTTTTAATATTAAAAAAAACTAGGTGAAGTAGTACAGACACTTGTACTCCCAGCCTTGGAGAGGTCAAAACAGGCAGATCTCTGTGACTGACTTGCCTACCAGCCTCATCTTCTTGATGAATTCTGATTTCCTAAAAGATCCTATGTCCAAAAGAAGATGGGAAGAAGCTGAGGAGTAGCAGCTGAGGTTGTCCTCTGGCATCCACACACATGTGCACGCCCATAAGTACATGTGCATACCCATAAATACATGTGCACACCCATAAGTACATGTGCACACCCATACACACATGTGCATCTACACAGACATGAGCAACAACATCATATTCAAACACACACATACACACCTATAAAAAGAAAAAGCTAAAATGGACTCAGAAGGAAACTCAAGGACAATTTTACTTGAGTTTGAGTGGGAAAAAAAAAGTCTAATTTCAATAGGACAGAGATGAAGGTGATCTCAGCAGTTTCTGGGAGGAGCAGAAGGGAAAGGGAAGGGAGAGGTGGCCGTGTTCTTGAGTTAATTGTCAGGAAAGCCAGTCAGCCAGGCCTTTGCTTCCTTCTTCCCCGAGTAGCACTCTCGATCGAGAGAATGAACGTTTTTAATTCCTCCCCCGATGGCAAGTTATCAGTAAGCAATCAAACACCAGTTCAGAGTTAATTGAAAATTATAAATAAGAAATATCAGGTTAATGTTAAAAACAAACGATTTAGTAAGCTCTCTTGGAACAAGAAGCTATTCATTCAGGAGCAAATAGCTATTTAAATTCCTACTCCATAAAGTTGACCAAAATAAATTCCAGGTGCAATCATAAGGTAGGAGGCAACAAACAGACAGATGAACAAGCCTATGAGAAACACGGGAAAGTATTTTTACAACCTAGAGTAGAAGAGCCCTGCTTAATCAAGATAAAAATGAAAACCCATTTAGAGCAAAAGATGGTTAAATTTGGCTATATCAAAATATAAATGTTTGTGAATAGCAAGATGCTACAGCAAAGAAGTTGCATAAAATACAAAGATAATCAACCAGAGTAGAGGCAAACAAAATAAATGTGCACGGAGTGATGAAGAAGAGCTCCTCTCTCTGCTTAGTGGGTATTTCCTATGCAAGTTAAAAGATCAGCTCTCCTAGTAGCCCAGAAGTTTGGATCTGCTGTAGTCTCAGCTACGAATAAAAGCCTCAAGGAAACACTCCCCATACTGCCCTAAGTAGGAGGCTGTGTTGGATAGTTTTATGTTGCCTTGACACATGCTAAAGTCATCTGAGAGGAGGAAACGTCAATTAAGAAAATGTCTTCATGAGATAGGGCTGTAGACAAGCCTGTAGGACAAGTTCGTCATTAATGATTGATATGGGAGGGTGCAGTCCATTGTGGGCATAGAATCCCCTGGGTTGGTAGTACTGGGTTCTATAAGGTTGAGCAACCCATGAAGAGCAAGCCACTAAGCAACTCCCATCCGTGGCTTCTGCCACAAGTTTGCTGCCCTTTTTGAGTTCCTGTTCTAACTTTCTTCAGTGATGAACAGTGTGATGTAGAAGTCTAAGTCAAATAAACGTTTTCCTCCCCACATTGCTTTGGTCACGGTGTTGTATCATAGCAACCATAGCACTAACTAAGATAGTCTATGACTGGGGAAAGCTCAGGAGAACCACACAGTTTTCCTATGCTCAGTCATGCAGAATCTGTTGGAAGACTCTTGATAGGACAGGACAAATAAGAGAAACTGTCTCAAACTTTCCAAGGCACATGTTTGACAAGAGGCAGAATAATAGCCAAATACAGAGGCAGGAGAAATATCTCTGCAATCGAATAAAGGATGTTTCAGACTGGAGATGAAAATATGACAAGCCACATAAACATTTGGAGCCCAAGCTTGGCTGAAGGAGATGTCACACTCTTTTCATGTATGTTTTCCTTAACGAAGCCAATTCATAATGTCTGCAATAAAGCCTAATGGATAATATCCACAAAACACTGCCCATAGTCTCTCTCTCTCTCTCTCTCTCTCTCTCTCTCTCTCTCTCTCTCTCTCTCTCTCTCTTTCTTTCTTTCTTTCTTTCTTTCTGTGTGTGTCTTCTCTCTCCGTTTGTCTCTCTCTCTGTTTCTCTCTCTCTCCCTCTCTCTCCTGCCTTTCCTCCCTCCTTCTCTCCACTTTCCCCATTTCTCTATCCCCCTTTTTCCCATCTTCACTTTTTCCTCCCTTCTCTCCCTCTCTCTTCTCTCCATCTCTCCACGTTTCTTATTATTCCTGGTTCCTTTTCTCCCTCACTACAGCTTCAACAGTTAGCAAAACTTCCTGTAACCTCCAGACACACTTCCTAATGTCTCCCATGGTCAAGTCACAGAGATGCTAGGCTGTCCACGGGAGACATACAGGAAGTATTCTGTATTGGCAAACAAGATGCTAATTTTCTGTCTATTATTTTCTTTTTTCGAAATGCATATTAACTTATTTGAGCTACTTTCACAATATATCTGGACAACCTTCTGACTAGTGAACTCAGAAGAATTCCCAATATACTTAAACCTTGTTCTGGTATTTTGGACAGTGTTTCCTAAGTTTTCTTGGATATGCAAAATCTATCTGTGCCCAACTCCCTTTGGCTCTTTTAGAGTCCTTGCGGAGACTGTTCTGAGGGCAGCCAAGAGGTGAATGCAGAGAGCAGAGTACTCTAGCAGATGCATGAGCTTAACATCAGGATTGTTTGAAAACTGCCAAAAAGAAAGGGTTCATGTCAACATAGTGAGGCAAGAATCATTCAACTCTGAACTGTTCCGATCGCTTTGATGTTTGCTTCCCATCATAATATTTGAACACCAGTATGAAATTATTTCCTGTGTGTGGTACTAAGGCAATTATAAATGGGCGATTTTTCAATAAAAATTTTATAATGAGATGTCTATGTTCACTTATCCCCCACCGCCTTCTTCAGTTCTTTTCTTTTAATCAAGGTGCCTGGTTCAACACTAAACACAGAGTAGTCAGTTACATTTGAAGATCAGGTGGAAAACAAACAATCAGAACCCCAAATCACACAATTTACAGCCTTAGTGAATTATTTTGGACAGATTTCAACAAATCAAATAATCAAATAAAAGTTGTGAATCTAAGAGTCAAATATACTCTTTTATTTTATCTGGTAAACCTGGCCTGAAGGAACATTCTCTACTCTGTCAAGATTTTCACTTCCATAGCATGCTTTGTGCACATGCCCATGCCTATGCAGACACCCACACACATTCCGCAGGGCTTTAGTACATTAAACTCATTCTTCATTTTTAACAAATTCATCGATTGGTTAAAAATGAAGATTCAGTGAAAAAAAAGTCCAATAAGCAAAGAAGAGCTACCAAAAGAAGACAGCATCATTTCGGCAACACTCCTTGAACACATTGCTAGAAACAGTATTGAGTGACTAAGGGATAGGACTTAATACATTCGAACCTAGAGCATTAGACCTTTCCATGTTAATAGTGGCCACCAAGCAGTGGGCATGAAGGCGTGCAGGCCTGACTCCCTGACAACTAGATCGTTTTACCTGCTGCCAATGGCTTTATTCCTGGGAGTCACCCAGCCCATAGCTGCAGGTAGGTAAGGAATCTCAGAACAAGCTCAAGCGGCCCTCTCATTGCAACAGAGAGGAAACAAGAGCGGAGCTCTACCATCTCCCCACAGACTGGGAAAACACACTTTGTAAGACTTACTGCAGCAGATCAGCAGAGAAGCAGGCTTGGAGCTTGCTGTGGTTTCTCTGAGAATGTGGATGGAGGTCTTGGTACTTTCTGTTTTCCTGTCTTCACCAACACTAAGATGGAAAAATCCTGGTGACCAAAGTGACCCCGGTTGCTATCTGCTCCTATTTAAAAGATGATCTTTATGAGAGCCCAGAATGATCTGCTTGCCAAAAGTCATGGTCAAGTTCAAAATGAAAAGCCACAGTGATTCATTCCATCTCCTTTTCTCTCTACAAGAAAAAAAATAGTAGCAGAAAATACAAATGGCAAGAGTTATTAGTCACAAATCCAGGGCTGTGAGGAAGAGTGTGGGCAACGATACAATGGCTCTGTTGTCTTACTATTTCTATGAAACTGCCTGTTCCTTCAGTGAACTTTGACACGCTGGCTGTGGCACCTGGTCTGAATGCAGTGCTGGAGAGCACTTTCCTGAGGAGGGCAAGCAACTTGTCTTCATTTGGTTACCATGGTTATGGTACTGCCTGTTACCAATCCAGTGATTTGCATTGCAAACCATCCCTGGAAACAAGGACAGTGGGACTTGGTATTCAGGTCTGAGGGCTTCAATACACAGAAAGAGCAATTGGAAAGTTCCAAGGGAACTAAGCATAAGCATACACTGCTCCAGTCCTGGAAAGGTGACCAGACTAAGAGGACTTCCCAAGGACTCCGACTCTCCGTAGGACGTCAGTGTTTGGGATGCACTTGGGTAAGTTTGTTAACTGTCTAAAGGAAGGGATGAAGAAGTGAATCCAAAATGATAATGTGTTTGCTTAGACTGTGAGAACACTGCCCAATCGGAAGTTTGCATAAAGCAATTTGCTAGTTCCATTTTCTAATGTTGGTCCTGAACAAGAACAGGAGTCAGACGAGGATGTGGTGGGAAGGGGTGAGAGCTAAACTCAGGGGCTCTCCAGTTCCTAGGAGCCCAGAGAAAAACAGGAAACTTGACAGCGATGCCACACATTTCCACACGTTCACTAAGTAAATTATTCTCATTATTTTGACCTCACGGGATTCACTTTGTAATTCTATACTCAGATGGCGAGGTGAGGAAACAAAACTCCATCCCAGTTCTCAGAAAGTTGACGGTGTCATAAAATGGAATTTTGGAATGCTCCATAGTTAGTCTAAGGTAACTGGAACCTGATAGAGGGCTTCTCTCACTAAATGGTTCCACCACTGGCAAATTGTTCTGGGAAGCCAGGGTAAAGGAAGAATCACTGTTAATGAATTGTACTTAGCTGAATTTACCTGCACCATGTATTTGTCTGGGATAGATTCCAAATGAGTATGAGAAACTAAGCATAAGCCCCTTTCTTCTGCATGGAGGACAGGAGGACAAGGAAGGAGCAGGAGGAAGAGAGAACAGGAGGAAGAGGGTAATTAGAGAGAGCCATAATGTGTGCTTAATTCTAAATGCAAGAGGATGAATGGTCCGGCTGAAGACATGCAAGAATCAGTAATAAAGGAATGGACAAGTCAAGTAACATAATCAAAGAAGGAAGAAGTAGTTAGAACACACATGATGCCCCTCACATGCCAGTACGAGATTGAACTTCATTTGGAGGGTGGCTGGAAATGACATGGTCAGATTTTTGTCCTAAAAGTGTTTCATTACTGGCATATGCAGAACGGAAAGACTGGCATCAACAAGACTGAGAGCAGGTATCTGGAGAGCAGGTAAATCCTACCAGTGACGGACCATTCACAGATATAAACCGAGAAGTGAGGTATTTTAGCGTTATATGGAAAGAAAAGCCAGCAGGTCTTATTTTGATCCATTATGCAGGGGGAATCAATAGTAAAAAACTGTTTCCAAAATGAGCAAATGTTTCTATTTGTCTCGTAGGCATTAGAGAGGAAAAAGCTCATGAAAGAAGCTGGAGAGTTTTGTTATGAAAATGTAAAGTTTGGTTTTTCTTCAAAGTATCAAGGAGTAAAGAAAGAGAGACAGTCTAGATATGGGTGTCCGAAGCTGAGTGATGAAATCTTGCCTGACCTGTATGTCCAGCCACAAAAACAGCTCATAAATAAAGAGAAGGAAATAAATGAGTTCACTTTGGCAAGGAGATCCCAGTCCATGAAGAGCAAATGAAGGACAGTCAGAATACCAAAGGAAGGCTTCAAACCATGCAAGTCTCATCGACACGAAAACACAAACTGCTACTCTCCAGTTGTTAACAAGTCTAGAATGGACCCTGCTGTGTTCCTGGGCGCTCTAGCTAATGCTTTCAGACTATCAAGGAGAAGCGTTCAGTTCTAGGATAGCAGAAGAGCTAGTTTAGAGAACAGACCATTGAGAATTTTGGTTCAATATTCCCCAATCCTTGGTGTGCACAGAAAGTCCTAATTCTTTGTATTTGGGAGCAGGATCAACAACATGAACTGGCCAGGTTTGTAGATCTACTCTAGCTAGCCCCCATGATGTTTCAAAACTCCTGTTTCTGGCTGTGAGCCTCTTCTCCTGGATGGGTTCCAACCCTTGTCTTGACATTGTTCTTTTATGCCCACACCCTTCCCTCACAGGACACAGTTACATAATATCATGGTGAAGCTGAAGAGCTTCATGCCACTGGTCCCACCACCACCAGGGAAAACCTTTCTGCTGGGATAATTGGGATGGTGATGGGGGTTGAGCAGTGGCTAGTGGTTAGCTCAACACAGATCCTGGGCTTGGAGAAGAGCCCACTTCTCTATCACCTTCATCAGATGAAATTCTTTACAAAGACAAATTAAAGTTATTCTTTTTCTTGCAGCACAAAGTGACAATGTCAAAACAGCTTAAAGAAAAAAAAAACTCTTGTTCCTGTTTCAATGGAAAATATAACAATGAGTTCCTACCATCAATTATTAGTCACTTGTGCCAAGACTCACACTGGAAGCTTATGTCATTATCTTATTTGATTCTCCCCCAAAAAAATCTAGGTGAAATTTATTCTGCATCATTTTATTGCTGGAGAAAATGAAAGTCTCACATGTTAAACAGTTTATCCCCAGTCACCCTGTGACTTGTGGCCAAACATACCTAATCCTAAACTGTTCTAGTCTGCTTTCGGTAGATATGATCAACACTGACCTAAAGCAGTTTGTGAAAGAAAAGGTTTATTTGACTTATATTTTTATACCATAGTTCGTCATTGTGAGACATCGTAAAACTCAAAGCAAGAACCTAGAGGCAGGAACTGAAGCAGAAACCATGGAGGAATGCTATCTACTGGCTCTATTACCTTGACTTTCTCAGATTGTTTTCTCATAGCCCCACAATGGCTTGGTACTGCCCATAGTGTCTGGGCCCTTCTACATCAAACATTAATGTAGAAGTTCCCCTTTTTCATGCCTATAGGCTAATCTGATGAGGCCAAACCCTAAATGAAGGTTCCCTCTTCCCAGGGGGCTCTATTTTGTTTTATGTTAAAAGTAATCACATAAAAATAGTCTACTGGATGCCTATATTCATATTCAGAATTAAAAAAACTAGAGTATGACAAAGCTGCAATGCAGAAAAGTCTATTGTTGAATAAATATGGGGATATTTCCTCTTTCCAATAAATTCAAATAGGAAAGAAAAAGCTTTAGCTCTATGGGTCTTTCCTATGTTTGCTGAGAAGGTCTAGGTAGGTCCTGGAGTTTTACATATTCCTTCCCTCCTTTTTCATGCAAAAAGACTGTGCCTTGAAATGTTTTGAACAGTCCCAATGAGCCAGAAACTTACTTGACAACACAATCTCCATGGACAATACAATTAAACAATGATTGGAACTGATTTATTGGTTAGCAAGCCACAAACATAAAAGAGGCAATTCCTTTCTAACTAATCTTTAGAAACTAATATGGTAAATCTAGCTGCTAAGTGCCCATCATGAGACTGACTGGTCCCAAATAGCTCTGTGTTCCACTAGATGGACTTTAAGATGGTGTTTCATTTTAAGAAGACATTTAACAATGCTGTAGATTGTTCTCCTTAGATTTTGATTTGACACTTTATGCCTGCTCAGTAAATATTTTGTATTTTATCACAATAAGCTTTATAAGTCCATTCAGTTTTTACAGTAAATTAGATGCTGCCTCCAGCAGAAGCGGGGAGGACTTCCTCGTTCTTCGCAACTGTTTCGGAACACTTTCTGCCTTGTGCTTGTGAGAATACCATTGAGCCTCACCTGGAACTTGTTTTCCCTGCAAGAGACTTTTGTCAGTGGCTGTAGAACATTTTTATTATCTAGAGGGCAAGGGCAATGCACAGCAGAACACTCCACATAGACCTTCTGCACTGAACACCAAACACTCTGGGTTGAGCAACGCTGAAAATATGGCATAAGCCAGACCTTGAGTGGTATAGTCTAGCAAAACAAAACACAGCCATCTCAGGACTTAGACCAGAGAGTTTAGCTATAGTTCAGGCTCTGTCTAGTTTTGAGAGCGTAAGCAGGTCGCAGTGTGACCTGAAAACTCACTACATGACAGATACCCTCTTATTAATGGCCCCAACACAGAATTATTTTAAGGATCAAAGCAACAACACATGAAGAATTGCTTCTAAGGCTGATGCAATCATTTTATGTGATTTGGGCATCATTTGATGATGATCGGCAATAGTAATTGGGCAATGAAAATGCATGCATGGCCCTGGAGCTTGTTGAGGATTCTGACTTTCAAACATGAACCTGAATATTACTCACTTTTATTTCATCTCTACATGGTTTATCAAGTAGCATCTTTGGTCTAGCGTTCTTCAAGGAGCTCTGGGTATGAAAAATAATAGATATTCCTTGCATTAAGGATCTTCTTGAATGGCAGTAAAATCATAAACAAATAGCTATAATAGTATGTAAAAGAAGCTAACAGGAGATAGGTATAAAATGTTTGCAAAACAAGTCAATTCAAGACATATACAAAATTTACGGGCCGCATTATAACTAACAACAAAAATTATCTCCTTTTCTACCTTGCTATATTGATCCCCAAAGGGGAAAATGTACATTCTTATGACAGCGCTTAAACATTCTGTAAAATAGATAAAAGGCAATAAGAAAAATGAAATTGCTTTTTAACAATGGATTTGTTAAATCTTGCCTTATCGCAAAAGAACAAAACAAACAACATTGTACTCTTCAATCCTGGAATGGAACCACTAGCTACTCCTTAAAGTATGTGCATGTGCATGCATTGTTTATCACTGTAAATAAAGTACAAAATGCCTCTGAGTGCAAATGAGTATTGTAGGGAATGTTTCTGGAACACTTCAGGCACTTGGACAATATACTCATTTACTTGGCTCATAGGAAATAATTGTTCAATAAACGTATGATTGATGGGATTAAATTGACTCCACACAGTTCTGTAGTAAGGAGTAAGGAGGTACTGATTCTGTCTGCTTTCCTAGCAAGCCCCCATGTCTGATGGGAAAGTCCACTGCCAAAAATCCAGGGACATTTCCCGTGAATGGAACAAGTATACACAACTTCTAACACTGTGTCTTGGATATGCAGCAGGATCAGGGTCATTGAATAGCTACTTCCATATTGGCCTGCTTCCTAAACTGCCTTTTGTTTAACTTCTTCCATGAACTCCCTGAGCTAAAGTGTATTCAACGTTGCTAATTTTGTGGTTCTTTGACATTTTGACCCAAAGGGCTCCTCTGTGGTTCCAGAAGAACCGACAGCCTTACAAGTAACACTGATGCCAATAAGCCCCACATAATGTAAGAAATCATCAAACGAGACATGGCATGTTATCACCCCAGTATCTGAGAGGCTAGGGCAGAAGAATCTCAACTTTGAGGTTAGCCTGAGATACATATTCTACCTCTGATAGCTAATATTCGTTGTCAGCTTGTCATACCTGGGAAGAAGAACTAAGGAATTGCCTCCATCAGACTGGCATATGGGGATGTCTGTGAGGGTATTTTTGTGATTGCTAATTGATCTAGGAGGGATCAACTCACTGGGTCAGTGCTAGCCCTAGGTGGTGGGCTTGGGGTATATAAGAAAACAAGCTGAGTAGATAAAGAGATGACCCAATGGTGAAGAGTACATTCTTCTCTTGCAGAGGACCTAGGACTAGTTCCCAGCATTCACATAACAATAGTTTGTAATCCAGTTGCAGTGGATGCAGGACTTTTTTTCTGACTCTGAAAGCACCAGGGATGCATGTGGTGCGTTTACATACATGCAGGCAAAACACCGATACACATAAAATAAAAATAAATAAGTCTTTAAAACAAAGCCAATCAAACAACCTAGAAGAAATAGGCCAGTAAACCACATTCTCCCAAGCCCTGTCCTTCAGTTCCAGACAGTGGCTCATGCCTGGAGTTCTTGCCCTTTACTTCCCTTGGTGATGGATTGTGACCTAGA
>NC_022029.1:41297516-41311816 GCF_000317375.1 Microtus ochrogaster
GATGTGGGAGGCAGCGGTGGGGAAGAGACAGAAATCTTTAATAAATAAATAAATACATAAAAAAGAAACTAACCCTTTCTTACGGAAGTTGCCTTTGGTCATGATCTTTATCAGAGCAGCAACAACAACAAAGCTAGAACGCTAGAACGGTATCCAAAAACAAATCCTCAACAACTAAGTAGACAAGGAGGATTTCTAAAACCCTAATGAAGAGTAGCTTAGGAGTGAACTTTTCCAGATTAATCCTCAATGTGAACCTTCCCAAAGCATGGAAGGTTCCGCGTAGATCACCATTCAGCCCCTTTTTGCACTCTTACTGTAGTACCCAGTGTTTTAGGGAGTCAGGTAGATATTTTGTTATGTGACATCTCTCTTTTGCCAGCATGTCAAAAGAACCAATTAGATTAATCTGAAATGCCAGAATCCAAACTTTGTATTCATTTCTTGGGCATCAGCCTCCCAGTCAAATCCATGCATTTCAGTTCTGTGAGCAGGAGTCAAAGTCTGAATTTCTCCCGAATTCTAGAACCAGTCTGCTTCCTCTGCAGCCTTCCACAGCATCTACTCCAGCAGCCTTTTTGTCCCGAGTGACGAAGAGCGAAAAGCAAGGGGAAAGAACTCAATGTCAGCATTGAGGGAGTACAAGCTGCTGAGCTGAGTGCTTTCGAGCCAACAACCCATTTTAAACCTATTACTCCTAAATCTCTAAGACTTTTCATAGATAAATAAATTTCAAATTAAGAGTATTTCCCTATACCATGTAGGTGGCAGGATTTAAACACCAATGTTTTTCAGCTCCAAACCTCTTATTTTTCTACTACAGAATTTCCTGGCAAAAGTGGTCTTGCTTAGGGTATCTATTGCTGTGAAGAAACACTATGACCAAAACCAATTTGGGAAGGAAAAGGTCTATTCAATTAAATTTATACATTATAGTTGTCATCAAGGAAAGTTAAGGCAGGAACTCAAGGCAGAAACCTGGAGGCCAGAACTGAAGCAGAGGCCGTGGATGAGTACTACTTACTGGTTTGTTCTTATGACCCTCTCAGGTGACGTTTTGACAGCACACAGGGCTACCAGGCCAAGGGTGGTACAACTACGATTAAACTTAGCCTTCTTGTGTCAATCACCAAATTAAGAAAATGCCCCACAACCTTGCCCACATGTATACATCTTCCAAAGACAACCCATGCCCACCTGTCATTTCGTTAAAAGCTGCTTCACTCATTTTGCCAGCTATAGAGAAAATGAGAAACTGAACCGGTATCTCTAGCAGCTTGTGCTGATGAACTGGGCAAAATTTCACAAATGGGAACCTAGGGGAGATCTTGCGCCTTGTCCAACTTCTTTCACATCCCTGGGGCAGTGATGGAAAATTCAGATTCAGGAAATATGTGCTCTGTGGGAATTGGTTCAGAAAGCCTTCTCCATAGTTCTAAATAATTGATTGTGTGCAGTTAAATTTGTCCTTGCAGGCTTACAAAGGCTTAACAAACAAGAACAGCTCAAACATAGATTAAATGCAAGCATAATTACTCCTTTTACCTCGGTGCAACTGTTCTGTCACTGTGCAGAAAATGTCCTATGTAGTGTGCAAATTACCGACTGTCTGAAACTGCAGCATCTTGATTTTTCTGTGACCCTAAAATTTAGGAAGAACAAGAGGAGAGAACAATTTTTGACCCGTGCATCTCAAGCCCCATATAACAACCTGATTCTTTTCTCTTTCACTCAGCAACTGCTCAGCCCTTCCGCTCCAGTCTGTTGTGGATGCTCTATGCTTGCAACATCAAGCTCACCTGCAAGTCCATTCCTGTGCACTTGCTGAGGCTGAGATAAGAAACTGAGACAACTTTAATTGCCTAAGACAACACGAAATTATTTCATAGTTATAGAAGTCAGAACAAATTAGTATAATGAGCTAAATCAAGGCCTCTGAAACACTTTGTAGTAGTTTGAATAGGAATGGTCCCAATTGGCTCATGTATTTGAATGTTTAGACACTAGGGAGTGGAATCCTTTTATAGAATTAGAAGGATTAAGAGGTGTTTCCTTGTTGGAAGAAATGCGGCACTTGGGGGTGGGGGTGGCTTTGAGGTTTCAAAAGCTTATGTCAAACCTAGAGTCTGTCTGTCTATCTATCTATCTATCTATCTATCTATCTATCTATCTATCTATCTATCTATCTATCTATCTATCTATCTCTATATCTATCTCTGTCTCTCCAGAGTATAGCTCTTAACTACTACTCCAGCATCTGCCTGCATGCTCTCATGTTTCCAACCAAAATGATCATGGACTAAACCTCTGAAACTGTAAGCAAGTGCCTTGTTAATGTTTTCCTTTATATGAGTTGCCCTGGTCATGGTGTCTTTTCACATCAATAAAACACTGACTAAGACAGATTACATTCTTTCTTAGAATCTGGAAGGAAGTGCAGATCCTTCTCTTTTCTAGTGGTAAGAAGCTGCCCTCAACCAAAACCTGCAGAATAGCATCTTGAATTTTTTCTCAGGCTATGACATTAGACTTGACTGCCAATTTGATGGGGTTTAGAATCTGTTAGGAGACATACCTTTGGATATGTCTGTGGGAGCATTTCTAGAAAGGAAAGGAAAGAGACAGATCTGCCCTCGAAGTTGGCGCCACTTTCCATTTACCAGTTTACGTATGCACAGATCTGAGGATAGAGTAATCTGTACCTGCCTGCCTTTGCTCCCTCTCCCTGAATTAGATGCCAGATTCTTCAGCCTTCTAGTCTGGCTTATCTCCTTACTCAGCATAAGGACAACCATTGCTGGACTACCAGCTCCAATAATGTAAGGCAATCTACTCCATCACACACACACACACACACACAAGAAAATGACTTTATAAGATTTTGTACACTAGCCTATAGGGAATTTTCTTAACTAGTGGTTGGTGGGGAGGGCCCAGCTCATTGTGGATGGTACTGCTCCTAGGCTGAGTTCCTGCCCTGTGAACATGTCCTGACTTCCTTTGGTGATGAACTGTGATCTGCAAATGTAAGCAAAAGAAACCCTTTTTTTCCAGCTGCCTTTTTTCTCATGGTGCTTGATCACAGCAACAGCAACCCCGATTAAGACAATGTTGTATGCTCATGCTCATCTCTTATTTATTCAGCAGAGTGGACAGTGCCAGTTTCACAGGTACCACTGAGTAAAGTAAGTTGGGTGCTAGACACATTTTACACTGTTTTGTCAGTTGCATGTGAAAAAGAACATGCAAGGCTCTAATCATGGCTATCTGAGAACACACAGCTTTTGTATCCAGGCAAATTTTGTTATTTCTCTCAATTGAATAAACGTCAGTGAGACAGACTTTGATTCAAATCTTAGGCCTATCTTCTATAACCTGTGTCCCTTAACAAAAGCTATTTCTTTTTCAAGTCTTGCCATTTCTGACTAAGCTACAGCCTTCTGTCCCCTTTACAAGATACCCTATTACCCCTGAGACCATGATATGAGATCTGAACCATCTGAGATGTGGTATAGTCACAACTGAATTTCACACACTTAGAAACATAACTAAGAAAAAGAACAGGGTCATACCAGTTGAGTACACTTTGTAAGAAGTCATTCAAAGAGCTTTCCAAAAGGAGTGTGTATGGGTTATGTACAACAGCAATTCTTTTCTCTGAAAATATTTCAAATTTGACACGTCCCAGAACATTGCTCTCTTTCTCCCTCTCTCTCCCTTTCAAAATAGCACCTGAATTCCTTTAATAAGATGTTTAGGAGATTAAATAGCATGATCGTTAAAATGGATGGAATATTATGAACATTGACATATGATATTCATACTACAAACCATCATCACTGATGAATACGGATGTGAATTCTCAAAAAATGCTCACAGATAAAATTTCAAAACACATTGTGAAGATTATGAACCATGATCAACTCCAAGGATTCAATAATGACCAATATATATAAATAAGTAAGCATAATGTACTTCATAAATATGCCCCACAGAAGAAATTTCCTTATCATTCCAATAGATGCAGATAAGTCGTTCTTGATGAACAATTATACCACTTCTCTGAGCTCCTGGACTGAGGAACTATTTTCTAAACAACACACTTAGCTACGCAACATTACATTCAAGACCCACTAAAAATATTTCAACTAAAAGAATACTTATGATATAAAATAAACCAAAAAAAGGGGATGGATAGCACCAGAGACATTAACTTCAATGCAACAACAGGGGAAACACAAAGATTTAAAGGCAACGTTAGTTCCTTCAAGAGCTATCATTCTTCCAGTCCTGGCATCTGGTGTAAAACTTCATTGTGGTAGTTTAAATGAGAATGGCCACCACAGGCTCTTATATTTGAATGTTTGCTTCCTAGTTGGTGGAGAGTTTAGAAATGACTAGGAGGTGTGGCCCTGTTAGAGAAGGTGTGGCTTAGGTAGAGGAAGTGTGTCACTGGTAGTTGACTTTGAGGTTTCAAAAGCTTCCACCCAGGCCCAATACTGTTCTCTCTCTTCCTTCTGTCTCTGGGTTGGGATGTAAACTCTCAGATACTGCTCCTGCCCCATGCCTGCCTACCTGCTGCCATGCCTCCTGCCGTGATAATCATGCATTAAGTCTCTGAAGCTGTGAGCAAGCTTCCAAGGAAATGCTTCCTTTTATAAGTTGCCTGGCTCATGGTGTCTTTCAAAGCAATAAAACAATAGCTAAGACACCCAGACAGAGAATTCAAAGAATGATTTTAAATATGTTCAAAAAATTCAAAGAAAAAATTAAGCTCATTGTTGCGAACACAAACAGTTGAATGAAATAAGGAAGACTGTAAAATATGAAAGAGGAAATCAACAAAGGTATGAATATTAAAAAGGAACCTGAAATGCTGTTTGTGGAAAATAGAAGTCCAATAAAAAGCTCTGTGGAAACTTTCTACAAGAGGCTAGTGGAGGAAGTGGAAGAACCTTGAAGACAAGGGAGAGGACCAACAGCAACCAAGGGCTGAGATAAAGTGATAATAAGGTAGCAGTGTAGATTCCAACATAGACAGGGCACTCTGAAAAGACCAAGTCCATCGGCAATAGGCACGGAAGAAAGAGAAGAACAAGTTCTAAAGACATAGGAACATTTTTAAAACATTCATAACATAAAATGTCCTAAAGTCAGGAAAACATGTGTTTTTGTCCCACTTGTCAATAGATCACAGAGGGCTGTAGCTGTGTAAGTTCATCTCTGAGTGTGTTTTTGTGCCCAGTCATGAGGTATGTGCTACTGTGATTCTGTAGTACAGCTTCAGATCAGCCTTCTATCTTTTGACAAATGTTCCACAAACATCCAATGGAAAAAAGACAGCCTCTTCAACAAAAGCTGTTGGGAACACTAAGGTGAAAAAATGAAACCAGAGCCCAGCATTCCTTACAAAACTCAACTCAAATATATAAAATATTAATGTAAGACCTGAAACTTGTAAACCTCTAGCAGGAGAAAAAAAACATAATAGAAATGCTTCAAAGTACTAACACAGGCAAGGTTTTTCTGGAAAGTTCTCTAACTGCTCAGGAATTAACAGCAAAGGTTGTCAGCACTACTGCATACCATATAAATGCTTCTGCACAGCAAAAGAAATAACTGACAGCGTATAGAGTTTCAGAATCATTATCAACTCTACATTGGGAAGGAAATTAATACCTAGAGTCTATAAAGGACTAAAAAATTAAACATGGAAAAATATATCACAAGACTTTCAATTAATAAACAAGCAAATGAATTAGTTATTAAAAGAAGAAACACAGGGGTTGCGATGGCTCAGAGTTGGTGGAATACTGCCACACAAGCATGAGACTATGAGTTTTAAACCCCAGTCCCTGCATAACAGCTAGGCTGGGAAGTGAATGGCCACAATTCCAGCATGGTCAGAGAGACGAGGGCGACAGGAGGATCCTTGAAACCCACTGACCCATCAACCTGGCTAATTGGCGAGCCAAATTTTTAGTAAGAGACCTTGTCTTAAAAAATAAGGTTGATAGCAACTTAAGAGGTCATATGTTGTCAACCTTTGACCTCCACACATGTGCAAACCCATACAGGCACTGACACCTGCATACACAGATGAATGCAAACTTTCACCATATACATGTACTGACACATATACATATACACGGCCAATAAACACATGAAGATGTTTGATCTCCTTAGCCATCAGGGAAATGCAAATTAGAACACCATTAGAATGCTGTGGGATAATGTTCTTGTACCCTATAAAAAATTGTCACTTGTATTGGTTTAATAAAGCACTGATTGCCAGACAGGAAGTATAGGTGGGGTGACCAGACTAGGAGAATTCTGGGAAGAGGAAAAGCTCAGTTTTCAGTCACCACCCAGATGCAGAGAAGGAAAAATGAAAATACTGCACTGAGAAAAGGTACCAAGCCATGTGGCTAAACATAGATAAGAATTATGGGTTAATTTAAGTTGTAAGAGATAATTAGTAATAATCCTGAACTAATAGGCCAAACAGTTTATAATTAATACAAACCTCTGTGTGTTTCTTTGGGGCTGAATGTTTGCAGGCCTGGGTGGGGCAGAAACTTCCGTCTACCTTGGAACTCTATGTCACCCCAGTTAGAGTGCGTGTCATGAACAAAACAACAAGTGCTGGCAAAAATTTAAGAAAGGGAGCTTTACAGCATACTGGTAGGAATGCAAACTATTAATTAATATAAACCGCAATGGTGGTCAATAAGGAGGGTCTTGAAAGCTGAAAATAGAAATCCCACATGATGGAGCTATACCATCCCTGGGTGTATAACTGAAGGATTCTAAGTCAGCACACCACAGAGATAGCCACACCTTCATGTTTATGACAACACTATTCCTAAAAGCCAACCTTCTACGTACCAGTACCAGGCCAATGCCTAACACATGAGGAGAAAAGAAATATGTGGTACATATTCACAAGAGCATTTATTCAACCATAAAGAGAAGTGGAATTTTCGATTCACAGGAAAATGGACATTATGTTAAGCAAAATAAGTCAAGTTTGGATAGACTAATTCTGCATTTTTGTCTCATACACAGACTTTAGATTCAATTGTGTAGTGTGTGTGTAGAAAGAGTATGGGAGAGAAAGAATGAATCTAAAGGAGGAGGGGAGAGGGAACAAATAGGGTAGTAGTGGGAGTGAAGAAAGATATCATATTTTCTCTCCTATGCAAGCTTTAGATTTTAATATATGTGTCTATATTAACATATATAATAATACATATATGACATGAAATTGTAAGAGGACAATTTGGTGTGGAGAAAGATGATTATATGCGGGGAAATGAAGGACAAGAGGGTAATAAAGACATGAAATATGCAAAGTACAATGGTATCTATGTAACATACAAGGAAACTCATAATTTATGCACTCTAAATTTGGAAGTTAATAACAGATGAATGGGTGATTTAGAAGGAAGTTGTTATCTCTAAGCTCTCAGCCCCTACATCCCACTCAGCTCTGTGTCCTTGATTCTCTGGAAAATGTCCAGGTTGCTGTGTGCTGGCTTCATCCACTCAACCCATGAAAATGGGTCAGCTCACACCTTCCCCTCACTCTGCATGGTCCTTGGCATTTGGCATCTGTTCTCTAGTTCCCTGTTCTCTTTCTCTCACGTATCCTCCCTCTGAACACCATTTCTTATGTAAGAAGTAGATCAGGCTGGCTCACGCGAGCTTGTAAAAGAGCGGGGTATAGGTAAAGCCAAGTGACTAGGTTATATTCTTGCCTAGCCCCGAGCCATACACACTGTCTTCCGGGCATTTTCATTTCGCCGCATCCTGTATGTTCAAGCTCACACATGTTTCCTTTTAGTGGCTGTATTGTAGTCCATTGCATCACCTCTGGTTTTTACTGATGTTCAAGAAAGCAGAGTATTTCCTTTACTGCCTTTATAACATTATGGTTTTTTTAATTATTAAGAAGCAATAAAATGGACTAAAAGTTATCTCCAAAATGGTTCTCTATAAAATCAAATAGAAACAAAACAAAAATTTATCTCCAAATTCTACACTCCACATTCTTGACTGTTCCTCTGTAACACACACACACACACACACACACACACACAAATATACACAAGTATGTTCTACTTCTTGGTTGGAACATTCAATTTTAATGTTTAACAGGTGTTTAATAAGTTAGCAATCCATATCTGTTAAAGAGGAATCAAAATATTATTCTAAAAATCATTCTAGAATGGCATGTTCACACCAAACATCACCAGTTGGAACACAGAAATTGAGCTTTTTAGTGTGTGTGTGTGTTTGTGTGTGTGTGTGTGTGCGTGTGAGTCTGTCCATCTGTCTGTCCTATCTTTTGCTCCCCTCACACTCCTTCCATTTCTTCTTCTCTTTCCCTGGAATCACCTAGCACTCACCCGTGAATTCTTATTTCCTCTAACTCTAATTAGCGTTTCCCCCAGTGACCTCTTCCACACCTTCAGCACCCACAACATCGATATCTTCTTTGCTTCTAGCAACCCCACTTTGGTCGATTTCACCTGCATCCCATGTGAGCCTGTTATTTGGGTTACAGTCCCAAGAGTCTCCACAATAGATGGAGGGCAACAGGAGAATTCAGGTAGCCCAAGAACCTGCCAGGCACTGCGGCTCACACACAAAGTTGGCAAACATTCTTACCTTCCCAGCTGGAGTAGAGTTCTGGGGACAAGCAGTGTTTTTCCAAAGCCAGGGCTCAGCAGGGCCCCCTCTACAGCTGCTCACAAGTCCCTGAAAAGCTGCTCAGCAGCCTCCCAGCTACTCACCTCCCAACTGCTCACTAAGACCCCTTCCGGGTCCCCAGCCCCATCCACCTGCCCCAAGCTCCACTCCTAAACTGTCTGAAAGTCAGAGTCAGGGCAGTGTCTGGAGGAAGCAGTCCAGCATTTGACTAATCCTGCAGAATATTTGCATACTCCACGCCCATTTGTTCTAAGGAAAAACTCGTTTTCCTGAGCCAACAGGGACATTCAGAAGAGGGGACCTGGACAGCACAGCCCCCTCAGAAATGAATCTGGCTGGAGGAGGTTCTTGGTATTTCTGTTCCCTGAAGGTGTCCTGACCTCTACTTCATGCTGGACCCAAGGTTGGCAAAGGGGACTATGAAGATGAGTGGAGTCTGAGGACTGGGGCACCAGAAATTCAGATTAGCTATGAGATCTCACTGAAATGTTGAGGGCCAGATCCACAGAGGATGAGTTAATCTAGTGTGTGTGTGTGTGTGTGTGTGTGTGTGTGTGTGTGTGTGTGTGGCAGGGGGGTCGGGGTTCTGTAGGATGATGTCCTCTATGACTAGTGCTTTCCTAAGGAACGGAATTGGGAGAGTTAAACTTTGCTTCAACTGCTTGGAGAATGTGACATCTACAATACCAGAATAGGATGGGTGGAGAGGTGAAGGTGGAGAAGAAGGGGATATTGTCTAGAAGGTTAACTTTCAACCCAGAAATCCCACACAGGAATTTGGGTAGAATAAAGGCTCCACATATTATTTATGTGTGGGTATGTGTCTGTGTATTTTTGTGCTAATGTGTGCAGGTGCCCCTGGGGACCAGAAGAGAGTGTTGAATCTGCTGGAGCTGGAGCTACAGGTAATTGTGAGCCACCCAATGTGGGTGCTAGGAACTGAACTTGTGTCCTCGGGAAGGGTAGCAAGCTCTCTGAACCACTGAGCCACATCTCCATCCCATTAGTGTCTGGACTTAGTAATGTTACATGTAGTTATGAAAGAAAAGCTTCTAGGGGAATAGTTTTGTGTATTGCTTATTCTTTGTGCTCAGATGGGCAAATGGTTTGGTTGATAACTAACCTAGCTGGGATGACATCACTGCTTAGCAACTGCTAAAAAAAAATTAGAATACTAGTGCCCATTAAATACCAAAACAATCCTTGGCATATGTGAGTATTCATTTGCTAGTTCAGAAGGGTCTTCATGACTTTGCAATTGCTGGGCCTATCATCAACAACAACACCATCCTGAAAAGGGCCAAGGTATTTACCAACAAGTCTGCTTGGGAGGACTCAAGCCTGGGGTTCTCCTCCGAAAACTTCCCAAGGCAGGCTGGAGAGATAGCTCTGTGGTCAAGAGCACTCACCACTATTCCAGAGGAGTAGGTCCAGCTCCCAGCACCCACAGGACATCATCCAGTCCATAACTCCTATTCCAGGGCATCTAACACTTCCTCCGGCTTCATAGGAACTAGGCACGCATGCAGCACTTAATACAGTGCATGCAGGCAAAACACTCATACACACAAAATACAGTAAATAAAACTTTTTCTTAATTCACATGCGTTTGGAATACTTTCCCACGTTCTGGTGGGAAAGCCTCCTGACAGATTGAGTTTGTCCAGTGTGGTATCTGCCGCACTGCTGGAATCTGCAAACAAACATCGGAATAAACCCCTTTCCTCCACGTGACCTAGCAAACATATGGTCTTGTGGTTGAAACTTGGCAAGTTAATTGTTATAAGAACCCTGAAAGGAAGGTGGAATGAATCGGTAATTTTATCCCTAGGTCAGACCTTTGCCCTTGATATTTCCCGGTTCCCACAGACGGGCGAAGACTTGAAAATGAAGCGCATGCTCCTGTTTACATTTCTTCCCCGGTGCCATGGCAGTAAGGACTGCAGTGTGCGCCCTCTGTGTGGGCTTGACGCCTCCGGCAGCACTGCCCCCTTTGTTTGCTTTCGTATGTAAGGACTTACTTGGGTACCCAAGGCAGGAAAGCCGTTTTGTTTTGTTTCCTCACCTGTGTTCGACACGTGAGAATCTAAGTCTCAAAAAGACAGTACGCTTTGCCAAAAGCCACACGGCAGCACGTACGGCTTCTCCTCCTGTCTCTGAGCCCGGCTGTCCTTTGGACAAGGTTATAGACCCTCGAGAATAATTCCTCATAAGAGCTGCCTGTGGTCAGTTTGCTATAACTTGGGATGGCCCCTTAGATACTCTCTATGTGTCCATCTCCTTAGCCTCTGCCAATGATCAAGTCATGATCTTAAATTTAGTTTGTTTCAGGCAACCTTGACCATGACCTTTCCTGCTCTGGAAAGAAAACTTGATTTTTGCAGCTCCTATCTCCTTTCTCTCTTTAGACTCACTTGATTTTTTTCTGCTAGCCACATGAAGTTTCATTTCCCTTTCAGATGGTTTATCTTTCCTCAGTTTGACTGGCAACATTTCTTCTTGAATTGTTCCTATAAAGATTATAGACTTCTGCTGGAGAGTAATGTGTGCTTTTTAGTCCCAGCTCTTGGGAGGCAGACAGAAAATCTGTGAGTTCAAGGCCAGTGTGATCTACAGAGTGAACTCCAGTCCAATCAAGTATATATAGTGAGACCCTGTTTCAAAAGAAAATGAAAGATTTCAGCTTATGAAACAAATGGGATCATGCTCATTATCTGAGCTTTCCAGCTACCTGCCAGAGAGGTGAGCTGCTTGGTAATATAGGCTTAGATTCAATTAGCCCAAAGAACATGAACAAGATACAGAAGCAGTCATTCCATTTCATACCTGTAAAAGTGCAGCCTAGACCCTAACTGTTATTAGCTAGTACTTGTTTAGCATGTGATTACTCAGGATCAAAGGGCTCAGGAGTCTGGAGGAACCTCCTCGGATACAACACAGACCAGACAGGGAACATAAGAAGCTGAACACTGATTAGAAGAGAACCAAGAGTTTGCCTGATACTGCAGGTTGTCACATTGAAGGATCAGGATGAGTCAGTCCTAAGCATTGTGAGGTCCACCTTGGTGGGTGAAGTAGGATGCTGTGGGAACTCAGAGATGTCTTAACAAGGAAATTTTGGCTTTTTGTCTTAAAGAACATAACTGATGTGGGCAGAACTGTATAGGTCAAAATCTTAACCGATCATGTCAATTGATGAATAAACATTTAAGACAAAAAGCAAACAGTGGAAAGGCAGCCTGAAGGGGACAATGGCAGGCAAGGAAGGGAGGGCCAGAAAGACTAGCAGAGTTTGGTTTAAAAAACCAAGACTTCACAGGGCACCATGTCCAGCCTCAACTGTCTCTGACACCAGACATACACGCAGTACTTTCCAGTGATCCTGTGATAATCAAATTTCCCAGATCGTCTGTTCTGTCTGGCCTCATGAATTTGCATGTACTCTTTCATTGGTCTTCCTGTTTGACAAGTTCCAGGTTAGCCCATGTATTTGAATGTTTTCTGCTGTTATAAGAAAAATGCCTAAAGTGAGCAATTTTCTAAAAGGAAAATTATTTAGTCAGTAATTTTAGAGGTCAAAAGTTCAAGTAGTGTGGTGTTGTATCTAATGGGGCCTCTCCTGGCTAGATCACCTTGTGTTGTATGGGATCAAAGGTTGGGAGCATGGGAGAGGCAATTCCAGATAGGAAGCCAAGGGTTATAAAATGACTTGGCTTGTTGTCTTGTCCAATCTTTTGTTGAGAACCAACTCAGAGGCCTCCAAAGAGCTACCTTAATCTCTTCCAAAGGTAGTGTTCCCTATGACCTGAAGACCTTCTGCTAGGCTCCACCTCTTAAAGGTTCCACAACCTCTTCATATGATCACAGGGTCACCAAGGTCTCAATGCTTGCAGAGTTGGGCTTCCAATATCTTTTCTAGCTCTCACTTTGATCCCTTTGCTCACCTGTTTTAGATCTTCAAAAGCATTTTGATTTAAAGAACATATCAATCATATTACGTAGATAATCCTGTTTTGTTAGCAAGGCACAGGGGCCCATGATGAGGGATCACCAGAGTAAGAACCAGATTCAAACCCACTTAATTGAGTATAGAGTTTAACATTTTCGCTTCTACTCTATGTTCCTCTAAAGGTAATGCTAATGTACCCTCCCTCATCTTATTACTGTGCCTTACATATATCCCATTATATCATTTACCACACCAAAAGGGATGGAGGAAGCCTTGAGGGAATGTTAACTGTAGATGAAGCCATGACTGAATGTATACTGTTCGACATGGGTCTGGCTATAGCGTGAGCAATGTCTCAGAGCCGTGGGAATTTGGCAAAACCTTTCCTCTGTGGTGAGGCTCAAAGACGTCCCACGTTCCTACTATGTATGCTGAAAGTGTGTGCAAGTTGAGTGTTTCTGAATAACTGACTAGCGTGTGCAAGAACTGTTGACCTCAGCTTTCTCCTCCCAGTGTTACAGCCTGAGACCACTCCCCTATAGATACCTCCTACCGAGACTGGCTAACTCCTCCTCCTGTGCCATATGTAACAAACTTGATGAGATTCCAGGTTGTGGCCGCAGTTGGTGCTGCTCCATCAGAGTGGTCATGGCCCACCTGATCCCAGCTTTACTGCATGTGTGTTGTATTTCTGTCTTTTCTTCATTCCCTCACTGCTCCTAGCAAGGTTTACAGGGTCCAGCTACACTGGAAGCAACACACTAGTCAATAGCAAATACTTGCTTCTGTGATTTTCTTTTTGGTGAAAATTAAAGACTCTCGTTGTGGATCTCTCTGCCTCTGGTTCCACCAGTTACTGGATGAAGGCTCTATGATGAGAGTTGGGGTATTCAAAGAGAGGGAGGAGGGGATATATGAGCAAGGGAGGTCAACCTACAGAGAGAGCTGAACCATGCTCGTGGAAAATCATGAACTCTAGACTGACAGCTGCGGAGCCTCTGAACTAGTCCTCTACTGTCTGGGAGACAGTGCTGAAGCTCGTATTACCTGAGGGACCCCTGGTAGTAGGACCAGAATCTATTCATGGTACAAGAGCTCGCTTGTTGGAGCCCATTCCCTATGGTTGAATGCCATGCTCAGCCTTAATGCAGTGAGGAGGGCCTTGGTCCTGGCCCAACTTCATGTGCCAGACTCTGTTGACTCCTCATGGGAGCCGTTACTCGTGGGAAGGAATGGGTGGGAGCGTGGACTGGAGAGGAGGAAAGAACAGCAGAAGAAGGGGTGGGAGGGAAAACGGTGGCCGGAATGTAAAATAAAGAAATAAAATAAAATAATTAAAGGATCCGAACATAAAAGCCAATGACTTTTCTTTATTTACAAACATAATTGTAAACTGCAGGAAATGCCCCTTCGTATGTCAGTTCTCAATTAATAATGAGGCCATTGTTTTAAATCCAAACCAAAACCGTTGCGTTATCCTTAGTTTCTGCCTCCTTCTTCATCCTCATCATAACCAACTCCTCTCACCTCTTCCTCCTAAGTACTCTCAAATGGTTTTTCTATTTACATGATTTTTTTTCTTAAAACCCAATGTCTCCTTTATTTTTTTCTCCCAAGTTTACATATATTTTTATTT
>NC_022029.1:41312212-41334745 GCF_000317375.1 Microtus ochrogaster
GGTCCTTGGACTTCCCTCAGGTCAGGGAACCCTGATTGTTCTATTTACATGATTTATGCTACCTGCTCAAGTCTGAACATTTCTCAGTTGTACCTGACCCTTTGCTGGTCCTCTTGCTCTCTGGGAACGTCCCTCTCTCATCTGTTCCCATATCTAATAGTGATGTGGCATGTCACGTGCCATTTTCAAGTACCCGAAAGGGCTGTCTCTCCCACACACCACAGCCAGGAGGATCATGATTCGTCTTTGGGAGGTGCGCTTTAATCTGATTCCCTGCCTATATGGTTCTACACATCATTTAAGAACCAGGACACTCAGCTAACTGTGTTTGTTCTTTACAAAATGGAAGGAGATTTAGCAGGCTCCAATGCTACACTTACACACAATATTTCACAACTGATCCTCGTGAACTTTTGTAAGAGTGCCTGAGAAATACGCCTATAGATGGGATTCAGAAGTCTAGTCAACTGGTGAAACTCATACTGATATCAATCAAAGGATTGATACTTTGCTTTGTGCAAAATCGTGCTTATGGTTGGGAATCTGTGGTGTTATGAATGCACATAGCACCCTGGGACCTTGCTCTTCTTTTAATTCAAAGAGACTGTGCTTGGAGGTCTCAGTAAGTCTCAAAGACTGAATGTCATACCATTGCTACAGGCCTATTGCTGTAGGCTGATTTACTTTCTCTCTGGTGGTGGACTAGGGTGGAGGTAGTGACTTCAACCATTTATCTGTGTTTCTGCTTAGTTCCTAAGAGTCCATTGTGTTTTCTAAATCAATCCTTTCTTGGCTTTCACAAGTACAAATATGCCCTAATCTGCCACCCATATGCTGCTCTCTTCTACAGAAACCTTCACTGAACAGAGCTCTTTAATTTTGATTTTCTCAGAATCACTTTTCACTATATGGCTTATACTTTGTTTTTTTATATAAAAAAATGTTTCCGCACCCTAATGATTTTTAAAAACTTTGTATTCTACCTTATTTCTCAGGGTTTTACCTTTATATCTAGTCCCTGAACACCTCTGGAGTTACTTTTCTATATGGCATAAAATCCAGATCCACACTTACCTTCTGTGTATACTAAAAGCCAGTTTTCTGAATACAGTCCACCAAATGAACTAGCTCCCTTTATTTCTGTGTTTGATTCCATCTCTCTAAAATCAGAGACCCTTTCTGCTTTAACTGAGTTTTATTTGCTCACCTGTCTGAGCCACAAGCTCACTGTTTTGAGTTATTGAAGTCTGCGGGTAAATCTTTTTAACCAGATGGCAAGCCATCTTCTTTGTCCTCAGATTTGCCTTCTTAGCTATTTTTTGTTGCTGTGGTAAAACACCATGACCACAGCAATTTGCAGAAGGAAGGACTTATTCGAATTACAATTGCAGAAGGCGTGGCAGGAGAAGCAGTTGAGAGCTCACATTTTGAACTGCAAGCAAGAATCAGGAAGGGGGTGAACTGGGGATGATGCAAAGCTTCGGCACCTCCAAGTTCACCCCTAGTGATGTATTTCCTCCAGCAAGACCACACCTCTTAAACCTACCCAAATAGCATCACCAACTGGGGTCTAGTTAATTACTCTAATACCAGAACCTATGGGAACCTTTCTCATTCTAAACAGCACATTAGGAGAATTTTTAGGGTGGGGTCCTGGAAAAGAAGACATGTCCTAATGAAAGGCAAAGGCATACCCTGCCAACTTTATAAAACACACAACACCCCTAACAATCAAACTACCACAAGCAAAAACGAGGCACTTGAGAGGGAAAAGGGGTTTACATGTGTATCTTTGTTCCCCATATTCCTCTGGGAAAATTACCATTTACCCTCTTCCTCTGAAAGTTAAGATTAGCAGCACAAGATATTTACCAGAGGAACTCTGAACTGTACTAGAGAACATCAAAGAACAACAAAGCCATCCTACACTTCAAACCCACAGTAGCATTTAAGGCAAATGTTCCGTGTTCATACACCTAAGATTCCACTCTCCACTAATAACAATTCCTTGAGGACTGAGCCACCAATACACTGCCCTTTGAGGGACATTAAAGATCCTAACTACAAAGCCGGGCGGTGGTGGCGTACGCCTTTAATCCCAGCACTTGGGAGGCAGAGGCAGGCGGATCTTTGTGAGTTTGAGACCAGCCTGGTCTACAAGAGCTAGTTCCAGGACAGGCTCCAAAACCACAGAGAAACCCTGTCTCGAAAACCAAACCAAACCAAACCAAAAAAAAAAAAAAAAAAAAAAAAAAGATCCTAACTACAACAAGACCCAAAGGCCATGTTAGTTTACTATCTTGTATATTGTTTTTATGAAGGTTAACTATAACTATAAATCAGGTTAGTTCACACTTGTAATCTCAGCACTTGGGGGCCTGAGGTAGGGTCCCTATGAGTATAAGGTCTCCTAAGCTATATAGTGAGTTCCAGGTCACCATGGGCTAGCTCAACGAAGCCAAAAATAAAAGGAAAAATGAATTAAAAATTAATTGCTATATAAAATCATTTGGAGACTAAAATGTTAAAAGCAAGTAGACATCATTAGCATTATATGGCCATTATAATGATAATCTTTAAATTTCTAACAGAGTTTGTGTTTGATACAAATTAAGTCTCTTACACTAGCATCTCCATGCTGAGTAAAGAATCACAACATAGATTCCATGGGGACTTTTGCTTCACAGACAACACAAATAGTTTCAGTATGCCCTGGTTTGAGATTTCTTAACCACCTGGCACAGAGAAAGTGACTGCAAAGTCTCAGAAAAAAAAAAGGTTTGAAAAGTTTTATTTTTTATTTTTATTGAGCTCTACATTTTTCTCTGCTCCCTTCCCTGCCTCTCCCCTCCCCTCGTCAACCCTCACCTAATTCAACCCTCCTCCAAGGACCCCATGCTCCCAATTTACTTAGGAGATCTTGTCTTTTTTTCTACTTCCCATGTAGATTAGGTCTATATAAGTCTCTCTTAGTGTCCTCATTGTTGTCTAAGTTCTCTGGGATTGTGATTTGTAGGCTGGCTTTCTTTGCTTTATGTTTAAACCCCACCTATGAGTGAGTACATGTGATAATTGTCTTTCTGTGCCTGGGTTACCTCACTCAAACTAAGGTTTTCTAGCTCCATCCATTTATAAGTGTGCCAACAGCTCTTGCATGATTTTGTGGGCAGATTTGAAGACTCTGAGTGTCGGTCTCATGGAGTCAAAAGGCAGTGTTCACTCAAGGTGATACTGAGGTTGAAGCCCCGCTAGCACTCTGAGGTATGGGCATAAGAGCACTGACAAGAAGCCAGAAGTTGACAGCCAGTGGGCCACCAGGAACCTTGTTCTTTGTTAGCTGTATGGATTTAAAGACAGAGAAGCCATTTAGTAGCTGTGTGGAACTGGCTGCCTAATGTTTTCCTCCTCTGTTTCCTTATCAGCCGGTCAGGATAATCATGGCATGCTAGCTCATGGAGTAGTCAACATGCAAATGTCAGTGGCTGCTCGCTTTGTTGTGAGTCAGTACATATGGATTCCATGGATAGTGAAACATCTGTCTCAGAAGGCTATTCTTCTGGAAAGGATAGTGTATAACAACAGCCCAGGGAATCTCAGGAAATCATTGAATCCTAATTGTGTCCATAATTGGACCTGGCATTTTGTTTTTCAATTGCTAATAATATCTGACCAGTGGACCCACGTTTATTTGCTAACTTCTTCTTCAGGGCTTACAAAGGTGCTGTACCCATAACAACCTCTACCCTTTGTGGCCCAAACCCAGGCAAAGGTAGTTCTACTAACCAAGTAGAGAATTGGGCTAATAACTTCAGTTATAATCTAATTTCCTTCTGATACAGCAAAATAGCCAAGTAGCTTAGGCCACTGGCCAAACATTGCAGTGAAGAAAAAGCACAGGCAGAAGAGCTTGGATGTAAGGCTCCATTACAGGCAGGTAGGGACCAGCTTGATCCAGAGCTAACACACAGTTTCCATGTGAGAACGACAACAAAATAAGCCTGAACATTGGCCAGATTCAGTAGGACTTCTACCCGGGTCTTTCGTCATCCCAGGATCTCTCTGGGGAAAGGTGGCTAGAACTGCCCTATAGCGACAGCCCTTTCCAGCTCCTTCCAACCAAACTGGATGCATCCTCCACCTTTGCAGCAGGTTAGTGGTGTCATATAAACAGCATTTACAGCTTGAGGATCACAGAACACACTGAAAACACCCTCCTGGAGCTGCTGAAGGACAGGAAGTGACAGTAAGCACTTCTTTTCCAGACATCGCAGAATTCCTTTCTCCATCTTAAGACCTACCAACCTTGTTGGTCTTGTGTACACCCGAAAGTAATAAGAGACGCAATGTTGACAGAACAAAGGCTTCCTGACTCTCTGCTCTAGGAACCAGAATCTGTAATGTCTCTCCCACCCCACTCCTCATTTTCTTCTCATAGTGACAGCCACAGACACGATTCTCAGAGCTTTTGAAACACTCTTGTCTAAGGCCATGTGAGTGCTGCCTGGGAAGGCAAGGGGTGAATCTGGGTCCTTCCGGTTTCAAAGCTAACAGGTTTTTATGATGTCATCTACATGTGCCACCCTGCACAGTCTCACAACATACCCAAAGCATGTGGCTTCCTACAAACCAGACCAAAATGACCAGACTTTTCAAACAAAAATCAAGAGAAAAGTAATACCTCTCGGTGGGACATGGTAGCAAATGCGTGTATTCTCAAAGCCATCTTGCCTCTGGGTTTGAACATAGCAAAGAAGATGTTGTCCAGGCCTCTGGTCCACACCACAGGCAGTTCTGCCATGCAAAACCTGGGAATGAGCCAGAAGCTGGAGCTGGAGCTTCTAGAGACCTCTCCCATATTCAAGATACTGGTTTTTCAACTTAAACCAAGACTGGTCGGTAGCTGATGAGACTTTGCTACAAACAGTCCAAACAAGGGGTGGGGGGAGGTTGTCAGACCTGGTGCCCACATGTTACCCATCCATGGAGTTTCCTGTGTCAGTTGGGTAGAGGGGAGTGTGTACAGGAAAGTTGGCAAGCCAGTGTGTACAAATGGACCTGTAGTGTTTCCTGTTCACTCAGCTCTCTGCAGGAGACATTCTGAATGTCTAACATCCCAGTTCTCTCAGGCTTACAAAGTGTTTTACCTTGCCTATAAAAATCATTAGATCTGAAGGGTGAGGCACCACTCGGTGATACAAGACATTAAAAAAAAAAGTCTAGCCTTAAACTTCACAGACGACCTCCTTTTAAGTTGCCAATGTGAGATTCTCTTCAACACCCATTTGCTTCTGAGATTGAAGCTGCAGTGCACTTGAAAACAAGGCCTCCTGACCTGCTGGCCTGTGAGCTATGAAGTGAGTGGCTCCTGAACCATCCTCGGGCGTGAGAATCGTTCTCACAGCTCAGAACTCAGGGATAAGTGTATAGGCTACATGTGTTTTATTGCAGAGGCTCAGACTCGGGAGTAGACACATGGAGGACATGCTTAACACAAGTATGTTAGGGGAGACAGGCTTCTACTCCCTCATCAGCATCTCCTCAGCCACCCAGAAACTCTCTGAACCCTGTCCCTTGGGGACTTTGTGGAGACTTGGTTACATTTGCCTGAGAGACTGGAGCAACGACCACTGGGGTTTGACTCAGGCTCAGCTTGTTTTCCTCTGCAGAGCTGAGCAGGGACATACTGACTCACGCTCTGGCCTGCTTATCATGAAGCTCATTCTCTTGGAGAGCCTGGCAGCCATGTTCTCAGGAGTCACCTCATTAGCAGAAACTCGGGTGTGGCTGAAAGAGGCTTATTAGGGGCAGTAGAGTACCCTTGATGCACACAATCCTTGCAAAACTCAAAGGACTTTAGAAGCTCTGTCGGGGAATGGAGACTAAGATCAATCAACTATTCTTTATATCACAATAGTCATAATTATCATAATGTGGCAAAATAAGACATTATATTTTTGGTTTAGGCCTCCAGTTCCAATGTAACAAATGCACATGAAGCATGTATGTGTGTGAGCTTGTATGTGTGTGTGTGTGTGTGTGTGTGTGCGCTTACACACGCTCAAAGGACTGCAGAATTGGCCAAACAACTCTTTTAATATTAGAGTCTATTCCTTCTTGATCTAATTTTGTTTCTTCTTTTGTCAAATGGATTGAACATTCAAGTAATTTCTTCAGGAATGGTGCATAATTTATGGTTGTATGCTATCTTCTGTTTACCAGAAAATATATTTCTGTTACTTTCTTACAATTAACTGTGCTTAAAACAGTTAGTTCTGAAACCTCATTGAAAGAGGAAGAACATTAAATTTTTTTTTGGTCTGCTGGCATTTAGGGTACTAAGGAAGAAACTGAGCTAAATTGATGCTTGTTTCTTTGTGGAAAACCTGTTTTCCTTATTTGGTGCAAAAGTGATTTTTATCTTTATCGGACTTGTTTGTTTTAATCTCAATATCTTCTTCAAGCTTTCATGGAGTATGCAGAGTGTGTTCTTGATGAAGAGTCTTGATTTTAGTCGCTTTTCTGTTTTCCCCAAGTCTTCGCATAAAAGCAAAAAGTATTAACAAGAGCTTGTCTTGGGTTTTTTTGTTTGATTTGTTTTTATGAGACAGGGTTTCTCTGTAGTTTTGGAGCCTGTCCTGAAACTTGCTCTGTAGACCAGACTGGCCTCAAACTCACAGAGACCTACCTGCTTCTGCCTCCCAAGTGCTGGGATTAAAGATAGTTTTATCACCTTTATTTTCCTTGCCTTTCTCTTCTTTTATGCTCTCCATGCTCTCTGGAAAATATCTCCCCTCCCCTACTTTGGGTACTATTATTTATTCACAATCAATTATCAAGAAGAGACTGTCTTGCAGCAGATGTCTGGATCTTCTGGCTCCTTCAGTCCTTCCTTCAACTCTTCCACGTGTACTCTGAACCCTAAATGTAGAGGTTGTTTTGTAAATGTATGAGCTGGGGGTGGGCACCCCATGGCCAGCTGGTCTCTGACTTGTGGCCAGTTATGAAATCTGTAACGGTCTCTGTCTGCTGGAAAGAGAAGCTTCCTGGATGAGGTGGGAACTCCCCTCATCTGTGCATATGAAGATAAGTACTTAGAACACAGTTTGAAGATAACACTGGTTTAGAAAGGTGGTAATAGCAGGTTTTGTTCTAAGGCTCATGGCTTTACCTGCCAGGAGTAGTTGGCTAAATTAACACTACCAGGCCTGAATTTCTTTCTACTGAGCAGGTTTTATGTCCAATTAAGTGGCTGTTGGCTACTCCCAGGATATAAGCGCGGCTACTGAACCTTTAAAGCTATCTTGCCAGGCAAGTCACTGTAAGGCATCCCAGCTGGATAGGATTATTGATTGTGTTTCTTCCTTGGTAGCTTACACAGCACCTTCCTGTATTATAAGAGTTAATCCTCTGGGAGGAGGCCTCTAGATCAGAACCAAATTGATTGCTTCCAGTCCTGAGCCCAGAGTGAATGGCATCATAACTAAGAGTCTTACTTTCTTTTTCTGGAAGGCACCGTGGGCAAGGACAATAACCTATATTGTATGGATCGTCTGTTGAACTCCCCTGATAAATAACTTGAAAGGAAGTTTCCCATGTCAGACACTAGGGTTTTTGCTAGTTTATGATTTGCAGTGATCATTGTCACCCCAAGTTCCAAAACATCAGTATGTGTAATGTAATCTTAATATAAATAATTGCTTACAGCTTTTCCAAACATTCTTTTGTGGTTCATCCCTTCCTCTCCTTCTTCCTCTGTGGTACCCTTCCTCCCACCTCCCCAAGTAAGTCTCCCCTGTGCATTTCTCCCACTTTCCCCTTCACAGCAAACGAGTCCTGCTATCCTCCTCTCTATTTCTCCAATACCCCACCCCTTGCCATGGTTCCTGTTTACTTTCCTAATTTCTGCAGTTACTCCAGGTTATATGCTCACATCTAAGGATTCCAAGCTAACAACCACAGACCACACAGAACATACAGCATCTTTCTGGGTCTGGGGTACTTCATTCAGTATATTTTCTAGTTCTATCCATTTACCTGAAATTTCATGATGTTACCTTTCTTTACAGTTAAATAGTATTCCACTGTGGGTGTGGACCACGTTTTCATTACCCATTTATCATTTGAAGATTATTCAGGTTGTTTCCATTCCTGGCTTCTTTGAACAGGACAGAGAACCAGGTATTAAACTATGCCTACCCTCGAGTTCATTTTCTGTGAGATTGTCAATAGTAATGCAAACTCTGTTGTGCTCTTCTAAGGATGGAGAAAAATTCTACTCAAGTATCTAGCAGAATGATTTCCTTCTTTCTCCTGAAGCTTCATTATGTTTTTCAGATATGTTTTTATTTTTAATTGGCTCAATAGTTTTAAGTGCTTATGGAGTACAGAGTGACATTCAACATATGTATAAAGTGTGTGATAACCCAGCTGGCATAATAGGCAGATCTGTCTTCAATTGCTTGCCATTTCTTTATGTTGAAAACATTCAAACATCTCTCTACTAGCTATATTGATTGTTGTTAATTTTGGTTATCTTCCTGTGATGTACAATATTAGAAGTTATTGCTTCTAGCCAATTGTGTTCCAGTGTCCATGAAATCTCCCCTTTATCCTCTGTACCTTAGTCCTTGTCCAATACTCTAATTTTGCTTTCTACTTCTATGGGTCCCACTTTTAAGCTGAGCCTCATTTATGGACAAACATTTTATACATGGTAATAAGCTTGGTTGACTCTGTGTATTGCACAGATCCTCCACAAGTGGCTGATATTTGGAAAAAAACAAAAACCTTCCACACTTCTCCAGACTTCTCTGAGGTTGACAGAGTTACTGAACATTTCATTGGCTGAGTATTTGTGGTAAGCATTGAAGGCACTGATAAATAAAAAATAAAAAAGAATGTGATCTATGGAGCACTTTGTGTCACTAGAGAGTCAGCTTCTCGTATTAACAGCATAAGTCAACAGGCCCCAAGAAGAATGACAGCTGACAGATGATAGCGACATCTTGAATTTTGCAGGCAAATGGATGGAGCTAGAAAACTTCATTTTGAGTGAGGTAATTCAGACATGAAAGACAACTGAAGACAATTATCACATGTACTCACTTATAAGTGGTTTTTAAACATAAAGCATAAAACAACTGCCCACCATCCCAGAGAACCTGAACAACAATGAGGACCCTAAGAGAGACATACATAGATCTAATCTACATGAAACGTAGAAAAAGGCAAGATCTCCTGAGTAAATTGGGAGCATGGGGAGCTTGGGAGAGGGTTGAAGGGGCGTGGAGAGGCAAGGAGGGGATCAGAGAAAATTGTAGAGCTCAAAAAAAATCAATTTTTTTTAACAAAAAAGAATCAAATGAGGGGACCAGCTGGGATGCCTGAGCTAGAAATGGCTGGTTGAGGGTGGGATAACCACACCTCTGTCATGCTCATTGTTCTAAACTTTTTTTTAAAGGCTTACATCTTAACAATGTCCACCATCTAAGAAATAAATACTTGTGATCATCCTAAGTGGGGATCTTAGGTCCATAATTTAACACTTGAGATCTTGAGCCAAATGACCTTCACAGACCATGCCGGGACAACACCTGTATTCTGAGATTTCTTCCACAAGACTCCCAGGAGAGGACTCCATATATCTTGTCTCGGATACTGAGTCCCGACGCTGAGATTTGACATGTGCTGAGATGTGAGGGTGACAACTCTGGAAGAACCCTGTCCGTGATGACTTCCCTTCCTTCCTGCCCCTATCGCTCCTCCAAGAGTCACAGAAACCATGGCATCTGACACAAACCCTCAGTAGGCCACTCTTGACCGTGTCCTCTGAATGTCCTTATGTGACAGACATTCGACCCTATAGCCATTGGGAAAAAGCAAACGTCACACAGAGGTTCAGGAATGAGTCTGCGCCTTTTGCGGTTCCGTTTGTGATCGTCATTACACATAGGCAAGATTAGGTGGCATTCTCTGGGCCCTGCCACAGGTCTTCATGTCTATCCCTCTCTTTATCCAGGCAGCATGAAAATACTTTTCTCTGGTGTCTGCGTCTTCATCTCCGAAGGCTCCTGCATCTTATAGAACTTCAGTTAAATAACTCTAATCTGCTTTTCTACTGCCGGTCTTTCCTTTGCTTCTGGGGTATCAGCGACAGAGATGATGTCATCTTTCCCCCACTACAACCCAGGTGGCAATTAGGAATCCAGAGCAAATACAGGAGAATTTGCTTTCATGGGAAACCCCCTGTCCTGAGTCAATCTGTACAAGGCTTGAAGAGTACTTCAGGTCCACTGAAAACTGCTGTGTGTCCATGGAAGTTCAGGCAACCCCCCAGAACCTCAGAGGTCTTTTCTGGAAAATATGTTAACAATGTTATACTGATTTATGAAGGGTGAATGATAACATTGTCTACAGCAATGTCCTGGCCATTGGAAACATCTGATTTTAAAAGTGTGGTTGTGTATATTACTATTATTTTATTATTATACACTTGGCAACAAGGAAAGTGTTTGCTGAACTATTGCTCTCACTGGGAAATTTAAGTAATTTGATAATATTGAAATCTTGTGAAGATCAGTATTCATCATCAATGATTGAATCCATACCACATGATAGATATCTCATTTTTCATAATAGTAAAGTCCAGTTTTGGAGGTTCTGAATCCAGTTCTCTAACACTGCCATTTTTGCCTCACTGTAGCAACCTCCAAGTAAATCCAAAAGGGCTGCGATAGGGAATTAAAGTCAGATCCACTATTGTCCCCCGTTCTTCTTTTCTAAACAGCAATTCATTTCTGAAAACAATTTATCTAGCATTCTGTTAGTACAGACTCACTAGAGACCTCTGCCCTTCTTTTGTTTCAAATACAGCTGATACCACAATATCTGATTTGATTAACTACAATGTCCACCCGGCTGCTTGATTAACTGCGGAGTCCACTTGCCCTTCTGAGTAGCAAGGGCTTCCCGTTAGCTACAGGATGAAGCCAGGCTGTTTATGCTCACATCAGCGGTGAGTCCTGCCTCCCTTGGGGCTCAGGGAGCTGTTATTGCGGTGGAGCAGGAACAGCGAAAGGAAAGCCATCATTCCTTTGTTTTATGCCAGGCCCCATGGCCCACGCTGAAACAAGCCACAAGTTCTCCGTTCCCACCTTGGAGAGAGAGAGAACTGAAAACCACAAGAGGAATGGATAGCCTTGCTATAAACATCTGGAACAGCCTTCCCATGCTATTGGAAGAGGCAAGCGTGAGAACAGGTCAGGACACAGTTGCTTGATGACAAATATGGATGCTTCATTTCCAACACTTTTCTCTATCCACGGCTTAGCCCTAAGGTCAAGAACTTATCAAGTCAGGCCCCCTGGCTCTCTCTTGCTTTTCTCATTTTGTTATATATGGAGGGAGCTACTTGGGTTGGCTGAGTGAGATTTAGGGGAATTTGGTGGTTTCGTTGTCTCAAGTCATACTCAAGAGCTCATATTCTAGTTTTGTTCTTTATGTCATTGTGGCTTATGACAAGTTGGCTATGCTCCTTGAGGGGTGAAGTCAGTTGTCCTACGCAGGGCTGCACTGAAGGCGGAGTATGCAAATCTGTGTAAAGTGCTCCACAGAACACCCCATACACAAAAAAGTTAGAGGTTCATTCTTAATTCTTCCAAGAAGTTAAAGTTGAACTTGGAATCTCCTGTCCTATTACCCGCAGGTACCGTTCTTTCTCCTTCAAAGCCTCAGTAACATTTATGAAATGCTATAGGCTCGATGGACCCTGAACAAGATGGGCCAAACTCAGTGTTGGCATGAATGGTAGCAGAGGGTGAACACAATGGTGCCTGATCCCTTCATAGCTGCCTGAGATCCAGGTAGAAAACTCATGCTGAGGATGTTAACCAAACAACCTGTTTGTTTTCGAGCTGTATTCTCTGCATTTTTATAAAGGGATGGAAACTGTCTGGCTAAATTCAAGTTCATAAGTGGCAAAAGGGGAGAACTCGCACTTATTGGGTCCCTAGTATGTGGCCAATACTGATCGGCACCGTGACATTTAACTCAGAAATGGCTCTTTAGGATGTGTGTCAATCCCATTCCAGAGAAGAGAAAATGATGTCTAGAGAGAAATGACTTGTCTATAATTTAAAGTAAGTGTCTTTCAGGGTTAAGCTTTAAACTGAAGTCTAAAATCCAAGTTTTTGGACTTGACAAGCAGATCCACCAACAGATGCTACGGAGCCAATGCCAATTGTCAGGCAAGACTCTCCAGGCCTACAATCTCAGATATTTCTCATCAGAGACTCCTGTCTAAATGTTTCACACCCATTCCAGTGACACTGACACAGGAGACAGATCCTGGGGAACTGGCTTTGAGACCAAGCTTGAATTTGCATACTAGGCACCCAGCTCATCTCACTGGCCTCAGTTTCCTTAACAAAGACACTGGAAACAGAAACTACTCTCATAGAACATGTCAGCACAGAGCAGTGCACAGGTACTTCCAACAAGAGAGACAGCATTCTCTATCCAGGATAGCCAGTATTGTCTGTGCCATGCTCTAGCAGTAGAGGGTAATAACTTACATGCGACAATGAGAATTCCATTTTTGCCAACAGGAGGAGGAATGTTAGGCACAGTTGAGGGATTGGAGAGATGGCTCAGTGGCAAAGAGCATTTGTTGCTCTTGCAGAGATCTAGAATTCTGTTCCAAACACCCGCACTGGCAGGCAGCTCACAACTACTTGAGATTCTAGCTCCAGGATGTCCTTTTCTGGTCTACACTGGCACCTGCATACATGTATGTACAGAAACATGTGAGCATACAACACACACACACACACACACACACACACACACGTCTCTAAATATATAAGAGTATGCACTTTCAAATGCAAACAGAAAGCAGTGGTCTTGGTTCTTTTTCTCACTTTCTTGTGTGTGTGGGGTGGGGGGACCATCCAGTATCCAGAGCATAAAGAATAATATGGAAATAATATTTAAGGAGATGCCATTTGCAAAGGTGACTCAAAGGCTTGTAGGTGACTCCCACATAGCAGGAGTAGGCCGTCAGAGTTCTTCAAAATGGGAAACGTGACTAGTGATTTTGCCAAGGGTCAGGAGTGAAAGTTTCTTCTGCCAAATAGTGACAACCCACATATTCATTGGATGACATGCTTAGCCTTGTTATTTCTTCCTTAGTTACTCTGTCATCATCTGATACTCAGCAAACTAACAAACTTTTGTGTGTGTGTTCCAGGTTATAAATTAGAGAAGTGACAAGTGAGTTGTCAGGCCTCATATGACATCCCTTCTAGTAGGGGACACAAACAAGCAACCAATAAAATAAATGCTAAGATGATTTTGGCTGAGCAAAGTGGTACACACTTGTAATGGGAAGCTGAGGCAGGAGGATTTCTGGAATACATAGCCATAGTATATTTCAAATGACGATAAAATTTAGGAATTTTGAAGATGGTGGGGTTATAGCCTACAAAGGATTGCTTTGTTAATTAGGTAGCCGGAAGGGCCATCCAAGAACATGAGTGGCCTATGGTGATGGAACCAGCTGGGTGGGCTGGACTCCTCATCTGTGTTTGCCATGCGCTCTGCGCACGCTCTCCTCTGACTCGCTGAGGAATGTCATCAAACCTCACTCCCCAGCTGGATCCTGATAAGCTGTGCCAGTGGAGTCAGTAATTTTGTCAGGGCCGAACTCACCTCTCTCTCTCTCTCTCTCTCTCTCTCTCTCTCTCTCTCTCTCTCTCTCTCTCTCTCTGCTTATGACCTGAGCCTTTGCACAGATCATCGCCCTCACTGCTAACAGCTAAGTAAAGTACGGCCCTGAAGAAAAAAACCCCCTCGGATTCCTCACCTTACAGGTGACCTTTGCTGCCATTGTAGCTAAGATTTTCTTCTTTGGGGAAAGCAGAATAATGAGTATGCTCAGATGTTTTCCTGTTTTTCATTTTAACTTTTAGAGCACATGCTTTGACCCCATAATTGAGCATACCCGTAAAAAAGGTCTCTGCCATCCATTCTTCTTGAACTGTGTCCTTAGACTGAACATGCTCAGGGATGTGCCTGTCTCTAAAGAGTTCTCTATCTGTGCAGCTACAGGCTCGCCCAAATCCCCATGCTGCCTAGCTTCTGGAGTCATTCTAGTGCTACCTCCTGCAAATAAGAAACGCTTCCATTCTTTCCACCTTCCTGTCATCCTTACTACCTCTGCACTCACGGGGAGAGGAGAGCCCATTATTTATGCTCAGTCATGCTATGATGGAAGCTCTCGTGGGAGGAATAGAGTCATCCTCCATGACCCCAGCTCTTCTTGGACTTCCAGAACAGAGCTGCCCCAGCCCTCCCCCCAACCCTGTGGCCATGGAGGTAGCAATAGTTTCTGGCTACTCCAACTCTCTAGGTCTCTCATCTTTCTTGCATATTCTCTAATCCAACCTACACATCTGCCCGCACACACATGTTCACTAGACTCTATAACATTTTTCTTTCTTTCTTTCTCTCTCTCTCTCTCTCTCTCTCTCTTTTTTTTTTTGCTAGAATCGTGACATGATAACATCTTGGTATGCAAGATAAGGTGCTACGAGCAAAGAGAAGATTATGATTTTTGTGGGCAAGATTAAGACAATGGTGATTATCTTTCTATGAGGTTGTTTTATAAGAAGGGAGACACTTTTGCATACATGATCTTATTGAAATCTTACGCAGACAGAGGGCTTGGGCAGATATAATTCTCACTTAAGCAAGGTACCTGAGGCTGAGAATTAAAAAGACTGGACCAAAGACTGAGCTAGGTGAGTGGTCCTAGAGCCCACCATAAACCCAGGCTTCTGGATTCTGCCCTAGACTTCCTCCCTGCTGACATCCAGCAGTCAGGTGGTAAGGAGAATCAAAGGGCATTGGTCAGGAGCTAGCTCACTGTCTCCAACAGGAAGCCAAACAGTCTATCAGCCATTAATCTCTTACTAGAACCTTCAGCTCAACCACAGAGAGGTGTTAACCCTCAGAAGTGCAGAAATGCCTTTCAAGATCAAATAAGGGCAGGCCACTGTCAAATCTTACGGTGGAGAAAGATGACTAACTCTCACCCCTGATCCTTGTTTCAGAGGATGTGCACAGGTTTGTACTTTGCTCAAAATAGTTTCCCTTAAATATGTGTATGCTATCGGAATGTGTTTCTTTGTTCATTTGTTTACTCCGGGCTTCATATTGTGGCTCAGGCTGGCCATGGAACACACTGTAATTTGGGCTAGCCTTGAATTTGTAGCAATCCTTCTGACATAGCTTCCACAGTGCTGCAAGTACTGGTATAAACTGGCACTATTGGTTTGTGCCTGTTTCAAAGGAAATGGAGAAACAATGTATTTATAAGATGCATATAATTTGTTAAACACTGCAGCGGTTTTGACATCTGGATAGCCAGTATGTACTAACTGTGTTTTGAAGTTACGGTTTTTGTAGAAATGGTTTTCTCAGGCTGGAGGACACCCTGGTAGTTACAAAACTGATTTTATGAGCAGTATATTTTGAGTAGGTGGGGGGCTAACAAGAAAACCTATTCCTAGAAGTGGAGCGAGCCACAGGAAAACCCAATATCCAGCAGTAGATCATCCCTCCTGATGCTCCCACAGGCCACCGCCTCATTAACTAATCATTTTCGGTTTAAAATATCTGCGTGCACCTCTGTGATGCTCCAATAGCCAGTCCTCGGGGGGTTACAAGCCAGATTGAACATCTGGATTTTACAGCAAATCCTAAAGGTCACCAGATTTGGAGTGATGGAAACGGATGGATAGATGGGGACAAGATAACATGTAGCCAGTGAGACAAACGGCTCCTGCTGGCTCCACTGCCTCCGAGAGCTCCGACGCATCAGACCACATGGAAATCTGCTAAAAGATGAATTGTTACAGGGCTCTGGAAAAAGTCAATGTTTCCATTTCTTTCTCTCCCATTTGGCATTTTGGAACCTGCTGTTAGGATTCACACCGCGTTTTGGCTTGGTTTCTAGGGACTTTTCTCCCTCCTCTGCTACCGTTGAGCTTAAAGAAAAATAGCACAGAGAAATTGTAAGAAGAAAGGAAATCATGCTCCAGATGGCCTAAGAGAACTCCAAACTGACCACAGCCCAGGGACCTTTCATCTACAAAATGTGGATCTTCTTAAAAGCAATAGCTGATAATTGTCCCCATAAGCGTAAGCTCCCACCCTAACCTGCAATTGAGAGTGTCTGTAGGCTCCCCTGAAACCCTGTTACAAGTTATGTTGTGGAGCATCATGGAATCTGACCTCTGATCTTCTACTTCTCCACTACTCAAAAAATGTGAGAGATACCCAGTTCCAGTTGCCTGGTTATAGGAAACTTCCAACAGAACCGCTTGGGAAACATGGGATTTCCCTCCCTGTACTTAATAGAAGGTTTTCGGAAGGCCTGTGTGCTGGCAAATCTCTGTTATCAGCTTGGCACATTTGGGAGAAAGGAAGCTCAGTTGAAGAGTGGTCTCTGTCAGATTAGCCTGATGGCATACTTGTGGGCATTTTTGATTGGTAATTGATAAAGGAGATCTAACCCATCATAAGCAGTGCCTTTCATAAGCAGGTAGGCCTGTTCTTTGTAAGAGAGACCGTTTCACTGTGAGCCAGGAAGCAAGCCAGGAAGCAGAGCTCTTCCATTCTTCCATGGCCTCTGGTTCAGTTTCTGCCTTGACTTTTCTTAAGGATGAATTGTGCAACCTGCAAACCAAAAAAAAAAGAAAAATCTGTTCTCTTAAACTACTTTTGGCCAGTGCTTTATCAAAGCAATATAGAAGCAAATTTGAAAACAGCAGAAGTCTTGGGCACTGGAAGAATTAACCCAGGATAGCCCTGGAAGGGCAAAGAGCCTAGAAAACTGCATTTGTAGTGGGTATTTAGTTACAAGTTTCAAAGAAGGACTCAAGGTTATCCAAAACAGGAAGTGAACAGGATTTATTAGAACACTCTGGGGCAAGACAGAGAAGGAGGGAACAAACACAGTGGACCAGTCAGCGACTGTGACTCAAACCCTGCCACCGCCTCTCGTCTACCTGACCTCTCTACTCTCTGAGATTGCACATTTCCTCCTCCAGGTAGAGAATGGCCAAGAGGAGTTAAACAAGCATCCAATCCTGAAGGGAACATAACCTTTCCTATTGATTCCAGTTAGAAGATACTTCAGAGATATAAGCTCACAAGTTCAGTCTGGGTCCAGATTTCTCCTTGACTGATGATTGAATCTATCTGAATATGATGACTGTCCAGTCTGGATTCCCCGAGGACAAGCGGTTAGGGTATACAAAATTAGGAGCCAATGTGAGGGGGAATCTGTTTGGAAGGACAACAGAGGAACCGTGCAGCCCCGCTGACCGCAGAAGCGGGTGCAGCTAAAAGCGTGTCTCACTGGCAGAGCTGCTCAGTGTGCTCACAACAGCATCGTAAACAGCACACCAGTCAGAGATAGGCTATGTTTTCGAGCTAGAAAAATACTTCTCACGGCACTTAAACAGGGCACGAGTTGTTTTTCTATGCTGTGTAGTGTGGTAAACTGCCTCAGCAGCCCCGCATTGTGGGTCCTCCTATGTGTGGGACACGGATCTCCGCTCAGTTACTGGAGCATAACCAGCTGTCTCCCTCCTCAGGCCTTAAAGTTTCTCATTCATTCTGTCTACTGATGTTTCTCCCTTGCTATCTATCTTCACAGTTAATACGTTAGCATCCTTCAGGGCTCTAAAGGGTCTTCCCCGAGCATTCTGTGTTTGCAAGTCGTTACCAGAGTATTTTTGTTTTTAATGCCTTCTTGCCAATTCCTGACTGATGTACTTGTCTTTTTGCTTTAGTGTTTATTCTGATCTTTCTGACTGTGGGTACCATGTCAGGCTCGTCCATCATTCTTCTAATGTCTGAAAGTATCCTGCGCCCAGGAGAGACTCAGTCGGTATTCAGGGAAGGAATAGGTACACATAGGGATACATTGCCCATATGAGTGCAACAGCAAGAGAAGAGCATAAAGAAAAGATAAAACCTAAAAGGGGAGGGAGTGCTTTACAGACTCAAGAGCACCTGTTACAGGACCCACGCAAGGCTTCTGAGAACTCAACACCAGGGGGCACTGTGTTCATAGACTACAATGGCCCCGGGCGTGGCATTAGTGTTGTCTAGCCCATGGCTCCCACAGCACATGGCAATTCAGGAACAAGCGAATCAGTCCTAGAAAACCACAGAGCTCTGGGGCTGCCTTGAACTTGAGAGCAGCATTTCTTAGGCAATCTGTGATAAGGGAACTTTTTCAATAAATTATTTATGATTCATCGCTCAACAAAACTTGAGTAATACACAGTATTAAACCATACATCTGGAGGGGAGTTTGAAATTGGAAATGAGAGTGGGTACGTCAGCGTGATGAGTTGGTAAGAATGTGGCATGTAGGGTCTTTCCTTATAATTTTAAAGTTTGTTTATCATGAGTTTTAAGTTATTATTTTCTTACCCTACTATTCCTAAGGGTGTGTGTGTACGTGTGTATGTGTGTGTGTGTGTGTGTGTGTGTGTGTATGTGTGTGCGTGTGTGTGTGTTCTTAACTTTAGTGTCCACTATAAACTACTTACTTAGGATTCCCCAGATGTAGTCTTGGGACTGGATATAGGATTTACTCTTACATACAGAGAAAAGTAGACTGAAGGGTGAATTTCTCAAACTTGGTGAATATATAGCTAAAGTTTCAACACAACCCTAAGTCAAATCCATCGAGCTTCTACTGTAGCACATTGTATCCTGGGAGCAGAAACCCTCCATTGATCCCCTAAATCCATTCATTCACTCACGAAACATGGCATCGAAGTGCCACTGGGGGTAAATCAGTTTCAACACTAAGAAGCCAAATGACACACAACTTTGAAAAGAGAGCTGAGATTTTTGGATTCTGTCTGAAATTATTAAAACATTCTAGAAGTAATCATGTCAAAGTCTAATGTTCAGAAAGCTCACTCTGGGAACTCCTGGGTAGTGGGTAAACTGGACCAGGCAGAACAACTGTGGCAGAATAAATGATCCAGGAGAAGCAAAAAAAAAGCAAAGCCAAGATGCTGGCACATTGGACATGCTTCATCAAGAGGATGCATTGTCCCTGCTGCAGCCAAGCCTTGTCTGGACACGTTCACTAAGGTGAGGGAAGAATCCCACAATCCCACCAGTCTATGACCGTGTATGAGGTGGAGGGAGACAGAGGAACACTCAGTAATGAGAGTCTGCAGTGAGGAAAACGGGTGCAAGAAAACATGGAAATGCAAGACGCTGGTAAAGGAGAGAGCAGAAGGCGGGCAGCATCTGTGAGCTCAAGGACAGGAGGAAGGAAGAAGGCGGAGTAGGCGGCAACAGCAGTCGGGTTCCCAGCAGCACTAAAATTGTTCCTGCCACTTGGCAGGAGTCAGTTCAGATGTCTCGGATCCAAGTGCCTCGTCCTTTTCCTCATTCAGATAACTGTCAATTGGTGAGACTCATGAACCAAAGGATCCTTGGCAAATAGCCTTTCTGTCCTTGCTGGTGATTTAAGCCCTCAATGTGTTGTTTATAGAAGTAATAACAGAGGCAATGAGTTACTCCTACCAAAGTGGACTCTAAGACATTTGGCGTGTCTGATTAAAAGTTTATGAAGCACAGTTTAAATATACCTATCTCTCGGAGAAAATATTAGCTTAGAGTTTAAATGAATAGATGGTGAGCATTATTATTCCACCCGCAGGCACCTTTGTGACTTTATTATCAATCATTTTTAGAGCAAAAAAGAAAGAGCCATCATATTACAGAAAACCTTTTATTTCTCTAAGCTTTTCACCACTATTATGCATTTGATTCCTTCAATAAGTCTTTAAAGGAGAATATGCAAGAGATTGTCATCCTCTTTATTCTCAGTTTGCAGAAGCAAACCCGAGGCTAAGAGAGCTATAGAAGTTTAATTTACCTACATCACACAATGTGTGGCAGAGCTAAAGCCAGATCTCTTGACCAGGACTATTTTTTTCCCCAGATTCCCAGCCCCCGCCTTAGACAACTTGTGGGTGTCGCTTTTCTGGAACGACAATGCAGTATTCCTGTCATTATCCTTTCCTGAAGTCTGGCTGAAAGACCTTCCGTGAGACCCCGAAGCTGTAGACCCACAGAATCGGGGCCCCACTTTGACCTAACATCCCTAGATCTTTGAGCACCTCTTAGCTGAAAGAGAGTGGCAGTTGCTCTATCAAAATCAATCCTTGCAAAGTGTTACTGCCAAGCATAACACAGAGTGCTGAAGGGTGGCACACAAAGCAGTGACAGGCAGGGATGTGATTAGAAGCGGAAAAGACACAGGAAGCAAGGACTCAAGCTCCTCCGTGAGGAGTAGGCCCCATCAGAGCACACAAATGCGGAAGAGGGAAGAAGTACACATTTCAGACCTAGACCCTAACTAGCGTGTGTCTTGCTGGAAGGATCAGATCCCACCCTGCTCTGTATCATAAACTATGCCCCAACTCTTAGAGGAAGTATTTAATCAACAAGCGCTTTTCCAGCCCTGATTATGCTCTGAACATGGCTACAGATATTAGATTTGCCCAGGTAGGAAGAGACAGACTAGCACAGCCAGGGCTTCACTTCCTTCCCTTATGGTAGTGTACCAAGGATCGTGAAAACTTGGGATGAGACCAAAACAAGCATTCACGGGTCTCGAGATGCTTCACCTCTCTTAGAAGGTGTCTATTTTACACAGTTGCTCCTGTCCACCTCACAAACGTGCAGACTGCAGTGGTCCTGGATGCTTTCTCTCCTCCAGAGCGCATTTTCTGTTAAACTCAACCTAGGTACTCTTCTCAACAGGACACCGAGCTTTTTGTGACCATGGATGTGTAGCCAATTCCCTCCCAGTCCAGTACATTCCAGTTTGTAGGTAATCTCACAGTGCTCAGGAGCTGTGTGCCCATGCCTTGTGGATAAATGCAAAGACACTCTTCTCATAAAGTAAACCTCGCCGTGTCCAGGAAAAGTAATAAGCAATTAAGTACAATATACCATGTCATCTCTTTTTCCCAACTTTGTCCTAATTGTCCAGGCTTGATCCCTTGCAGGTGACAGATGTCTTTCATTTCCATCCATAATATGCTGGACACAAAAACAAGAATCTTGTCTGTATATATCTGTGCCAAAGGGCTGGACTCTTGTCAGGAATACTTTGGGACCCCTAAGCCAAAGGTCTGTTAATTTACAAGGTTGAAACAAGATTAACTTTGTTAGGGTCCTAGGAAGAGTTCAGGATCACTTCCTGTTAAGGACCATTTTCTTTATTGACTGATTTGTTTACCTGGCAGTACTTGGGACTACACATAGGGCTCTGCACATGCTAGACAAGTGCTCTGTCACTGGTCTATACCCCTTGGACAGCATAGCTGCAGATTCTTTGAGCCAGGATGGGGAGCCAACTCAGTGCAAAGAAGGAAACAAGAAAACTACAACTCTGGCCTGTGAGTTCATGCAGCCAACCAGAGAGGGGGATGTGTGGATTTGATTATTCATACCCTCCACATTTTTAACTCTGCTTTCTCTGCCTGGGGCTCGCAACTGCTATCACTTCTGATGTTATCTGCAGAAAATGACGAGTCCCCCCACCTTTAAGTCCCAGCCTAGGTCTTTCCCCCTGAGCCCTGCACCCACACTTTCTTCTCAGCCATTTCTCAGGTATTTCCACATGCATTCCAGGGACCCGGAAAACTCCCCTTCTCTCCATTTTCAAATTTCACTTATATAACCACCATCTGTCTGGCTGCACAGGCTAAAAATCAAGAATCAATCACTCCCAATCTTTTCCTCACCCGTTCTTCCTTCAACCAATCTGTCACTAAGTCCTGCCAAGTCTTGAGTCTCACATTTCTGGCCCCATGGCTCCCTCTCTGTGCCCCTCTGCCTGAGATACAGTCCTAGCCCTTCCAGCTCGCATTCACAATTTGCTGACTGACATTAAAAGGAAGATGATTGTATGCACGTGCTAAGGTCATTATAAAAACCATCTTTCAGGGTGGGGCGTTTCATGATATGTACGAATCAGCTGCCATCGAGGAGATAAGAAGCTTGTTGTCTGAATGCAACTAGGACAATGGGGAATGATCATCGAGGAACTGAGTAGGGGCTTGGGGGGATGGAAATTTCCCAAGTGAAAACATCAGGGGAAGACGGGGCTCTGGCTAAGTAGACTTGATGGGATAATTGTAGACAACAGGCCAGGAAGGTTGGCTACTAAAGGTGATAAATGAAAATTTTCATCAGATAGCAAGGATGCTCAAATGTCATGGTGAGCCCAAGTAGCAGGATTTGAGGTTAAAAAAAATGAACAAAATGAACAGCCAGTGGACCAAGGAAAGAACCCACTCCTATGACCCCTCACCATTCTTCCAAATTTCTTCCAAATACACCACCAGGATCTTCCTATAGTGTACACTTCAGTCTGCAGCAAAGGGGCAAATTCCTAAACACAGCAACAGAGCATTCTCT
>NC_022029.1:41334921-41358290 GCF_000317375.1 Microtus ochrogaster
TCTCTCTCTCTCCCTCTCTCTTTCTCTCATACCTACACACCTATCCCTGGAAAGGATCAATATTTGGTATCTGATGTCTTTTCCAATCTTCTAACTACTTACCATTGGGAACTAAGCCTCCAAATCCCTCTTGAAATGTAACCCTTGATCAGCCTGATGCCCTGCCCTCTTCCAAGTCCAGTTGCCTCCAGGAAGTGCTCCTCCCAACTCCCATTGATAGGCAGAGTCCAGTTCTGAAAGCAAATCCACACCTACCTCCATTGATGCCTATTTTCTACTAAGCTGAGTACATGGCCCGGAAGTTGATCCACAGTAATAATACTAATAAAAATAACAGTGAGTAATTGTGTTTTCTATCATGGCACTCACAGTGATGCTTGTAGCCATTTACTGGCCAGGGTTTATTTTCAAATGATTTTAAGGGGAAGCGTGTAAAAGAATGACTTCCCTTTGTCCCCTGTGGAGAAGCTGAGTGTACGCTGCCACATGAGCATGGAGCATGGAATGGGAGACTGAGTCTCAAACTCCAGAACAGAACCTTTGCTTCTCCTCAATATGGAGCTATGTCACTCTGCACAGGGCCACTGTGCACCCTGGGTACAGACAAAGGGGTGGGAGGTGGCTAAATCCAAAAGTCAAAGAGTTGTGACGTAACATGACAAGAACGAGTGTTGGGTGATGTGCTCACCAACTGGAGAAGCTGTCATAGTCAGAGTGGACGGATCACTCTGGGAACTAGGCAGTTGGCCATGGTGCTCTGGACACATTTCTGTTTCTGAAGGGAGTCTTTCTTGGAGGTTTATTAAAACAAGCTCATGGCTTGGCATCGTTCTCAGGCCTGCCACATGGCTTGTAAGGGTCCCTGGTTTGATTCCTAGTAAAGGACAGCAGCAAGGGGCAGAAACAGGGAGAGATCTGGAATAAAAACGTTGAGCAAAAAAGATTTCTCTTTCCAGTGTTCTAATAAAATTGTAAAATTTGGCTCAGTTCAACCACCTGAATCCCCCCTCTGTCACTCTTGCCCGGGCTAAGCAAGAAAAACCTCAAGCTGAGAAAGTTGAGGGATGAATTTGAGGCTCCCTGGACAGTGCCAGCAATAGGGCTAGGAGGCATTACTAGGAAGTTTAAAACCTCTCACTACTTTGCAATGATCACGTAAGAATTGTCACAGGGGAACCCAGTAAGACTGCAAGTTCTCCTTGCTCTACACTGCAGGACTGAGAAGGGAGATGAAGGAGATTAATTACTTTCCCTGCTAATCAATGCAAAGACATATTTTTCTGTTCCTCCATCTCATAATTTTTATTTCATCTAGTTTGGGCTTTTTTAGGGTTGCCAGATGTCCCAGTTTCAGTGGGACAATCCTGCGTTTGGAAGGTATGTCCCATCTGCTCTTGAAAATATTTCTGTTCACTGCTCTCTTGTCGACTGTGGGGTTTTTAAGAGTTGCCAGCCAGGGTAGAGCTGCTGGAGAGGAGATGATAAATTATTGTAACACTGTAAAAAAAAAATCACTCACATCCACCAGCACCTCACCTCAGCGACGCTTTGAATTAATTCCGCAGGAATGTTTATGGTGAAAGGTGAGTCACCAGATCTCCATCTGGGGATTGGAAACTCTTTCCACCGGGCCTTTGAGAAGACGCAGACTGGGTAGGAAGAAATCTATGGAAGGATTCCTGGACTGGCCACAGGAACACCTGTCCCTGCCATTTTCCTGGAGAGTGACTTAAGGTTGCTTGCTTAAAAGGAAAACATTGAGCAACTACTGTCTACCTGGTGTTATGCTTGGCAATTCAGGTAAAATATCTAGTTAATTTCTACAGTAAGTTGGGTGGCATAGGTTTATAGTCCCGTCTTGCAGATAAGAAACTTAAAGCTGGGAGGCTGCAAGCCCAGCACCTGCTGTAATCCCCCGCCCCCACTGCAGAGGCTAACCTTCATCTGCCAGGCTGCCTTCCCAGGGTCCCTCCCAGGCTCTTGTGATCCCAGGAGAACCTGCCAATCTGCCATTTGGGGGAAGCTCTGAATGGACAAGATATTGCAAAACCCTTCTCAGTCTGGATCTACATACTGTCTAATGTGGTTTTAAGAGGGGAATTGCTGCTGGCAGTGGTGGATGATACCGTCGTGACTTTCGGTCATTTGTTCCTCATTGTCTTCATCAGTCACACGGTGACATCCTTGTCTCTTGTAAAGGAGACACTGAGAGTGCCGCTTCGGTTCACTGTCACCTTAGGAGGGGCCACCGGGCCCATTATCCGCAGCCTCTGGAACTTGTTGAGGGAGTTTATCATCATTACTTAAACAGAACAAGTCCCTGACAGTAGAGGCCCAGCAGGGCAGATACTGATGGTTGCTGCCATCCCTGATAATGGGGATCTGGAGAGTGAGTGCTATGCCAAGAGGAAAATGAGAACGTTCTGGAATCCTACATGAATGGCGCTGAGTGAGTCCATTAGTGTGCACTGACCTCCATTATACACACAGACAGCCTTGTGTTGTTTTGTTTCCCATGCATCTGGCTCAATGGGAAGAAAGCGGCTCTCCACTGCGGGCCTTTGGTAGTGTCTCCAAGTGACAACTGTGCAAGTGGGTGAAAGACCCTAAAATACAGCTCTCCCGTCAGCTGCCATCGCCTTGGACGCCCTCCTGGCAGCGACAGAGACGCCGCGCAGCCCCCTCACTCTGTTGTTTTGCTCTTGCCCTTCACGAAGCCATTTCTCTCCATAGTGATGAAAATCTTCCTTCGAGTTCAGCTCCCTGCACTCGCACTCTTCCTGGCCTCTCTCTGCTTCTTGTGGATGGCTAGGCATCTACTTTCTGTAGGGCCTGGAAGTACTGGGGGGGGGCCCATTCACCCCTTGCACTTTCAGAGGGAAGTGTGTACACACCTGTGCATCCCATCCGATCCTCAGAGGCTCCTCAACGGCAAAGTGGGGGGATATCTTTTTCTCTCTGGCTACAGAACTGAACAGAACACCCAGCTGGGCAGCAGGGCAGTTGCCAATGTTCTACTGACAAAAAGATTTAGCTCTCCTCTGATACTCTGTGTTACCACAAGAAAATGATTGGTTTCAATTCCTCTGTATTCTCAGCTGTGAAATGGGGGCTTCCTGCCTCTCCCACGGGCTCTGCCGAATTTCCTTTTCCTGAAGCTGGTGCTTGGGACATGTGGACTTCCCTATTGCTTCTCAATTCTTGGAACTCGTCTGTGCTGAGAAAAAGCCCCATGGTGATTTCTCCCACTGTGCGGTAACTTTGTGTTCACCTGTCCACATCCCTCTAGGTATGAATTCCCAGGAAGCGTGCCTATGGCTGAATTGTTTGAGACTGAATGAAGAAAGACTCGTAAATCGTTGATGGGAAGCAGCTTGTCTAAATTCCCACCCACCCCACCGCCTCCTCCAGAGAGAAAGAAAAAAAAAATGAGTCCAGAAGTGCGGGGTACTGACAGAGACATGAGAGGGGGTGTGTGGGGGGGAGGGTTGCCCTGGCTGCCTGACAACTTTTAGTATGCAGAGCAGTCTGTGAACAGCTTATTAAAATAGCCCCCAGACACCTCCCTCAGAGATCCTGAGTCCCACTAGGAAGTAGCCCCCAAAACCACACCTTAAGATGCTCCCAGATGTTCTCCAGGGCTTGATTTGATCAAAGTAGATGGTGACCCTGTCATTAGGATTGATAGACAACCCTGTAAACTAGCAAAACGGCTCCCTGGCAGGACCGAAGAATGAAGAGTTGAATTCCTCGATTGTCCTCTGGGTGGCGCTGTGTAGATGCGTCAGCTCAACAGAAGGCGTCCCTCCCCCACGGCCACCAAGCTCTTCTAACCTCATTTCTCACAGGGGCCCCAGGTGGGGATTGGGCTGAAAGCCAGGGTTGCCAACACCAGGGATTTCTATGAGGCAATGTCTGGCGAGTACAAGGTCTCAGTATAAGTCTCTGCTCACTCTAACTGGGGAGCAAACTGTTTCAAAGACAGGACACAGGGTCTCTGTGGTGATTTTGCATCTTACACAAAACAATATCAGAGTGGCTGGGTGTTCAGAGCCTGCATTATTAGTCTTCAGACTGTCGTTTGTAACTACAGAAGTAACGTGTGCTTTTGTGGATGATTTCAAAAAAAAAGCATACAAACAAAAATAATTTTTAAAAGTCAACTGAAATCACACCACCCACGGCTAACCACTGTTAACATTTACTGTGTTTCCTTAAATGGATACTGTTTGGTAACCTGCTTTTTCTACCTTAACAATATAACAAGAACATTTTCCAGGGTAGGAACCACATTAAAATCATTTTTTAAAGCTGCATAGTATTATAGTAGTTCATTTACAGATGGACAATGGTTTATTTAACCAATTCCATATTGTGAGACATTAAAAATTCCTGTCTGTCATTCTTCTCTCGCCCTCTCCCTTTCTCCCTCTTTCAGCGTCTTTTGCTTTTATGGTCAATTCTTCTGTAAGCTCTCACAGTTACCCAGTTGCTCTTTGTGCACTCCGATACGTTCTTATAATACACATTCCTAGAAGTGGACACAGGGTCATCCAAAGCACCGAGCCTTTCGTCCTAATGGCTTTCTGTGGAGTTTTCCCGTTGCCTTCATAGTATTAGGGAATAGGAGAGACCCCAGGGGTCTCCTTGCAGGAACCCTGTGAAGTCCTCTGAGAATTTCCTTGCTATTACTGGGGCACAGTTCTGTGCTGGAGCAACTTACCAGTGCTGTCTCCTTCAGAAAGCAAAGGAATCATAGCTGTGGAAAACCTTCTCTGAAGGGTCTCAATTCCACCTTATTCAATAGGGCAGTCAGCAAGCTTGTTTCCTCTGCCTCTGCCTTGTGGGATTAAAAGATTGCAAGTCCACTGACCTTATCCAGGAATTACTTCCATAGGAGATACAAGAGGGTGGTGGTAGTCTCAAGGTAATGGCTACTGTAAATACAACAGTCTCTGTTTCGGGAAATGATGGTGAGCGTCTTTTCCCCACCGTTCTCAATTCCTAGGATCCAGGCAGTGGGAGAGGGTGGGACTCTGTACTTTCCTCAGTGTGGTATATGAAGTTCTCAGTAATGCCAATATGAAATTATTAGAATCAGCTCCATCCTAACAATAGAAAGGAATGGAGGCTGACCCTGGCCGAAGCTGAAGCTCTGTAAGGCACTGCAGTCAGGGAGGAGGTAATATAAGACACCAAATAAGACCAGAAAGCCATAGGAATGACTTAGCAAGAGACAAGAAATGCAGTGAGCCAGTGAGTCAAGTCAGCAAGTGCCAATAGTTCAAAAACAAGGGCAGGTGCATAAGCTTGAATGGTACAGGGACCTTTTGCTTGGAGTTTGCTTTTATCAGCTTGCATGAGCACTATGCTTATAAGACTCACATAGAGCCTCCACACAAATCCATGGAATCTCTGTCCTGAGCTAAAAAAAAAATAAAAATAAAAATAAAAACCTGGCCATACTGGCCATACAGGCAAAACCTACAAGAGAACTAGTTTGCAGGGTTAGAATAGACCAAGTGACAGAAACTGACTACAGCAATTGGGATACTAAGCAGAGGTGACATTGTTTGTTTCAGAGTTAGGCAAAATCTTTATCAAGGAAAATAAGTTCCTGGCCCAGGAGGGAAGTCAGATTTAGATTGAGTCTTGCCCCATTTCTGTACATTCAGTATACTGGGAGCAAGTAAAGGGTCCTGGAATCAAAGGTTTCTGGAGAGATGGCTCAGTGGTTAAGAGCACTGTCTGCTCTTCAAGAGGTTCTGAGTTCAATTCCCAGCAACCACATGGTGGCTCCAAACCATCTGTAAAGAGATCTGGCATCCTCCTCTGGCATGTGGGTATAAATGGAGGCAGAAAGTTGTATACATAATAAATAAATCTTTAAAAAAAAAAAAGGTTTCCTCTCACAGCAGGAGCTACTGTCTGGCCTGGCAAATATTTTAACCCAATGGGCTAACGGGAATGAAACAGGGCTGTGTGCAGACAGAGAGGCAGACCTTAGTATACCCCTGACTTGTCTTCCATATAGGTATTTTTTCACAATTTAGGGAAATTGATTAAAACTAGTTACTAAATTGTTTTCATAGAATTTTGCAGCTGTAATGTGGAGGAAAACAATGCACAATGAACAATAAGGTAGTGGTATAATTTTCTTTCTGATGGAATATTTATATATAACAGAAAAGGATATGGAAGGAAACACAGCAGTATTTGAACAGTGTGGAAAAGAGCAATCAATACGTAGATAGGAAGCCAAGTGAGGGAAAGTGGGGGCGGGAAAGCGAGGAGGACACAGGGATAAGACAGCCCTCATAGACCCACTGAACTACTTCATCTAGGGCCCTCCCAGCTGAAATTTCCCATATTAGTACCTCTAGCTGGGAACCAAGGCTTCAACACAGAGCCAGTAGGGGGCATTGCATAGTCAAAACTATAACATTCTTTAGCCTATTGTTATAGTACTGATGTTCTTTTCAGCTTTTTTTTAAAATGTCTTATTGTCACTCTAATTTTCTATATTATATTTTTGGCCTAATAAGTTGTGCCATTTCATAACCAAGCTAAAATGTGGTAGTTTGAATGTAATGAACTCTATAAGCTCAGAAGGAGTGGCCTTGTTGGAAGAAGTGTGTCACTGTGGGGTGAACTTAGAGATCTCATTTGCTCAGGCTACACCCAGTGAGACGGTTCACTCCCAGGTGCCTCCATATTAAGATGTAGAATTCTCAGTTCCTTCTCTAGCTCCATGTATGCCTGCACACTGCATGTCCCATCAGGATGATAATGACCTAAACCTTTGAACTATAAGCCACCCAATTAAATGTTTTCCTTTGTAAGAGTTGCCATGGCATGGTGTCTTTTCACAGCACTAGAAGCCCTAAGGCAGAAATTGGTACTGGGGCTGGGCTATTGTTGCAAAAGGCCAGACCATGTTTTCATCAGAAGGAATATGGACTTTGAAACTGTGGATGTAAAATGCAGCTGAATGCTTTAAGTGGATGCTTAGTGGGTCATCCTAGTAAGAACATGGAAGATAGTGGTGCTAAGGATGATTTGAACTGTCAGGGCTGACTCAAGAAATTTCAGAAGAGAAAGATTTTAGTATGTTGCCTAGAGATTGTTCCTATGATATTTTGGTGAAGAATGTGGCTGCTTTTTGCTGAAGAGTTTGTCTGAGGCTAAAGTGAAGGGCTTTGGATTAATTCCATTGGCAGATGAAATCTCAAAACATGTAAACTCTGCCATGTAGTTATTAGTTCTAACTCTAATGGAGATTTATAATGATAAAGAGCAAGCCGAGAAAGTAAAAGTACAAAATGTACAATTTGAAAAGAAAAAGAGCACCAAAAAGTAAAGTGCAGCTAGATCCTGTGTTCAAGGAGATAAACAGATTAAGAAATGGAATAAAGGGAGTAGTGATCTCAGTATAAGATCCCGCCCAGCTAAGTTTCCAATTTATGACAAGGAATTAAAGAAAAGTTTAGAGTTGGGTGTGGTGGTGCACACCATTAATTCCAGAACTCTAGAAGCAAATACTGGTGGATCTCTGAGTTTAAAGTCAGCCTGGTCTACAGAGAAAGTTCCAGAACAGCAAAACTGAGGAAGCGAAGTTAACCATGGAAAACAGAAAGATGGTGAAAATGTAATTGAAAGACCTTTGAGTTTAAGACCAGTCTGGTCTACAAACCCAGTTTCAGGACAGGCAAGTTTAGGTAGTGATGAAAAACAGAAAGTTGGTTATGTGGTTTGAAAAAAAATGGCCCCCAAAGGGAATGACACTATTAGGAGGTGTGGCCTTGTTGGAGGAAGTGTATCACTGCAGGGGCAGACTTTGAGGTCTCTTTTTCCCAAGTGTCCTTCAGTGTGACAGTCAGTCAACTTCCTGTTGCCTGCAAGATGGAACACTCTCATCTCCAGCACCACATCTGCCTACACGCTACCATGCTTCCTTTATGATCATAATGGGCTGAACTTCTGAAACTGTAAGTGAGCCACCCTCAATTAAATGTTCTCTTTATAGCAATTGCTGTGGTCAAGGTGTCTCTTCACAGCAAAGGTAAACCCTAAGACATTCATGAAGATATAATTGAACAAGAGAGCCATGTTTTAGCCCCAGCAAGCAATACAACTTGGCAGCTTCAGTCACATTGTTCTGTCCTGAAAGGGGAAAAAAGGAGGCTACAGAATATTACTTCATGATTAAAGAAAGCCACCGAGGCCAGGCATGTGACAGTGTTCCCGAATGAAGACCTACAGAGGCCATGTGTGAAGCTGTGAAAGAGAAGCCTGGATTGCCTTGGAGACCCCAAGATGTTGGAGACACCAGGACCATGTAATACCTGTTGAGGAGAGCTGCTAACAGGGAAAGGAACCAGGCCAAGAGAAAGTGGGTTGGAAGAGTTGGAGTTCTGAAGAGTGTTTTGACATCAGACTTGGAGATGCAGAGTTTGGAGTTTGCTCAGCTGGTTTTTGGTCTTGCTTCGGTTCAGTATTTCCTCACAATGTTCTCTTCGCTACATTTTAGAAAGGTAATGTATATCTTGCACCATTATATGTTGGAAGTACATGATTTTTTTTTTAATTTTGACTTTATAGGGTATTGCATTTAAGAGATTGCATGAATCTCAGAAGAGACTTTGAATTTTGGATTTCAGTCAGTTAACTAATTGATTATAGCACACACATAGTGAGTAATAGAAATACAATGATTATAGTTAGATTCAACTGTAGAGAGTTCTTAACCCATGGAGCAGACTCAGCCATTGCCATGTAATCTGATTTTATAACTCTCTGATTAAAAGCACCTTCTTTGGTCCTTTAAATAATGCTACTCTTAGAAGCCAAATATTAATAAACAAAATCCTAAAGGCTGGTGGGGCATACTTCCTTATGAGCCGTTGGTCAGAGAGACCCTCAGAGGCACCTAAAATGTAATGAGCTTTGCTAAATGCTCTTGATTACTCATCTAAATGGGACTGAAAGACCCTGCTGTTGAAGATACTTGGTTTGCAGGACAAACACACTTGGTTTGCAGGACACAGAGAAATCAAGCTGAATCTGACTACAAGTTTTCTCCTTCCTGGCTGGCTTTCACAATGTTTAAGGGTGAAAACTGCTGAGAGGAGGAATTATTGGTTACCCCCATAATAGTCATGCCTAGAAAGATATGCCCACCAGCATAGTAGAGGGATGACTGTTGTGGAAGTAACCAGCCACTCTCAAATTTGAGGCTTGCACCACAGGAGATAATTCTTGTCTCATTCTGTAAACCTGGTTAAGAACCTATGGCTGGGGTGCCCATTGGCTCTAGTAGACAGCTACTACTGTTGTTCACTAAATGGACATTGTCTCAAAAGTCCTTCTCTGTGCAGTAGACAGTGGTTAATACAGAGACTCACAATCGCTCTAACTGCGGAGCATACTCAGATATGGATATGGGAGCAACAACAACCGCACAATAAGACACATCTTTTTTATTAATAAGACACATCTTTAATGGAGCATAAATGATGAGGTATCGCTGAGTAAGGGGGCTCCCTTCTGTAAGCACAGCACTCAGGAAACTGAAGTAGGAGGATCACCAACCACAAGTTCAAGGCCAGATTGGGTTTAATGGTGCATTCCAGGCCAGGCCAGCCTAGTTACAGTATGACTCTCTATCTCAAACAACATTTAAAAATAAAACCAAATAAAAAAAAGAAAGAGAAAACACAAATGCATTTATGATACAAAGTAAATTATATCAACTGGGATATCACTGTTCACCAGCCAGAGTAGTAAAATTTAAAACCAAAATAATAAACCCTAAGACAGACAGAAGCAGACACTTTCATTTGCCTTTTGAAATATAGCATTTATTAAAATGTCTAAAGATATTTTTACTGAACTCCTTTCCTTTAATTTCTCTAATAAACACATTAACATAAATGCATAAACAATCAAGCATCACAGTGTAGGGTTAGGGGAGAAACAAATGTGTCTGACGTAATAATTTAGACTAAAGGTCTAAATACACCATGCAAGGAAATGTATTAAATATATTTTAGATTGTACGGATGGAATAACTTTGTGTATCTAAAAGAAGAGAGATGTAGGTTTCTTTTAATTTTAGAAAGACAAAAATATCATTGAGAATGATTTCAGCAAGCCACAGAATAGTTTGTAGACTATAATACCAATGGGGTGGATTTTAATTTTTTAAAACTTACATGTTTTTATTTTATATGTATAAGTAGTTTTGCCTGCACATATGTCTATGTGCCATATGTGTATAGTGTCCAAGGAGGCCAGAAGAGGGTGTCAGATTCTCTGTAACTGGGGTTGCAGACAGTTGATAGCTGACACATGGGTTCTGGGAATCGAACCCTGATCCTCTTGCAAGGCTAACAAATGTTCTTACCTGCTGGTAGGTCTCTCCAGCCCCTGCCAATAGATGTTTAGGAATAAAAACCAAATATAACTAACATGTAAACACATCTATTGCTATATCTGGGTCTAATATATCCATCAGACCCTTGTGAATAGCATGAAGCAGGGCCATCTACAATCTCCATAATCAAGAGAACTAGGCCTCACTTCTCTCCCCTTAGCTAGGAACAAGTGTTCATCCAACCTACAACAGTTTAACTCTAGGTACACGAGGGCAGACAGAAGCAGTGTCTTTATTCCGGAAAGGAAAACTTGACCCAACAACTGTCACCTTGAAGAAGACTCATTTCCACAAAAAATTCTTCTCTGGGCCTTGTGGGAATCACTAGATGGATTATTTGTTTGTTTGTTTTTATGTTCTCAAAAGCCTTTATGAAAGGAAAAACTGGACTTACCTACTTGACATCCATGACTTCCTCTTTCTTCTTCCCACCTCCTGACATCTCCAAAGTTCACGAACACTGAGATTTAGGCTGTGGTGCAAGAACACATGACCCTTGCAGCTCAGGAGATGCCATTCAGAGTGTGGTTCTCACTCATGTGGGCTAACTGTGTGCCTTCCTCATCACTCAAGATCCCAGACTCATGTAACAGCTTCACCTGGGATAACCGGATAATCTGGGCTCTTGGCAGAAAGCAAACAAACAAACCAAAGTTAGTCACAGTCCACACATCTCTATTACCTCCACTCATGAGAGATAGACATCTCTATTTTTCAGGTTTTGTTGGCCAAAGCAAATGTCGTGATCACACTTGAGTGGAAGAGGAGGCGAGTCAGTGGACAACAATAGAGAGAACAAAATGAAGAGTCGCAGTGTGCAGGCCACACCGAAAGCACAATTGAGATATCACTTATGGAAGGGCCCAGATGAATGAGGGAGTCAAGGAAGGGCCTAAGCCTAGTGGACCATGTTCTTATTGCTCTTGCTCTTTGTGATGAGCACCCTTATATAAGTTTCTCCGGAGATAATGGAAAAGAGTGAACAGTATTCTAAAGAAGCAATGCAGTTAAAAAAATCAAGAGATCAAAAGTCTATGTTTGTAACCCCACTGTTTTACTCTCTGGATTAATGTTGTTCAAGAAATTATGATTTGAGACACATTTGTATTGAGAATTTCAGTATCCTCAGTGGAGCACAGCAAAAAGAATTAATCTTAATAGGTTTTGTTTAGCTAGATGCATCCGAAGTATTATTTTACCAAGTGATCAATATAAAATTGTTGTTGAAATACTCACATTAAAATTCATGCCGAGTCCTAGAAATCTGACATCCATCTTATCCTTACCACAACCTAAATTCAGATGCTAAATTTTCCTCAGAAATAATTGATCTGTATTTAGATTTACAGCTTAAAAAGTAGGTTAACACATCCAAACTTCACTGAATGTACTCACGATTTTCCAGCAATTGAGTCTACTATCCATTTTTAAATTTGAATTAACTTAGATAAAATGCAGTTTCAGATTCAATTTTTAGTTACGCTCATCCCATTCCAAGGTCTCAATAGCCACCTTGGTGGGCACCTGCCATGTTGCTCTACCAGACTGCTCAGTGCAGATATAGAATGTGACCTTGGAGATTGTGGTCTCCTCCCTGAAGATCAGGTTTCCCGTGTGGATCAGAAAAGGATTGAGCCAATTTATCTCTCTGCTATTCAGAGGTTTTGTTTCTATTGTTGCTGTTTTGTTTTGTTTTCATAGGTACGAAGTCAGAGCTAGTAGAGTGTGCCACAATCTCCACTTCACACTACTCACCGGTTGGTTTCTGAGTTGGTTTCTACAGCAATGAGTTTCAGAGATCTCCGTGACTGTTCCAAAAGCTAAGTGAGACCAACCATGCAATCCATTTAAGAATTGCAAAATTAAGTTGAAGTCATCTTATTCTACCCTTCAGAGGCCTTTGCCTGCTGCTCTTATGTACTTCAGTGTTTGGTCCTAGATTTTGGACACATGGCAGCCATACCTGAATCACACGGAAAGGTTGTGGGCATACCATAGCCTACCGCCAACTACTTCCTTGTATCATTTTTCAGCGTTTTTACCTGTTCTGGGAGGGTCCTGTCCTTACCACGGATCAAGTTTTCAAATTCATCTGCCCATACAAAAGAATTAAATATAATTTCTAACTTTCTATTTGACCTTAAGAAGCCAAGAAAGCGAGTTCAGAGTTTCACATCTGCTGCCTTGGTTTTAGATAACTTTATAACAGACTGTGTGAGGAGCATGGTATGTAAATTTCAAACATTTTTATATGAATAATCTCACTTGAACATTCAGCACTCATGTTGGTATGAATGAAAGAAAGAGTTTAAAATCAGGCAGTCAGTAAGTAGAAACATCTGGATTATAAACACAGCCTTCTACATCCTTGCTCAGTGCTCTAATACACCACCTGTCTCTGCCACGCCAAGTGTCTCCTGGGGTGGTATCAATTTAGGCACCTTCTCATGTGCCCACAACAGCCTAAGGATTTTATTCACTATTTCAAAAATTAGACTCCTGGCAGGTGCTTTCAACATCCTAGTACCAAATTTAAACTTAAAATCAAGAACAAATAAAAGTGATACTATTACTCCAGTAACCCATCAGTTGGTATGGCCGGTGCCACTGCTTCCAAAGGCTTATTTTCTGAGGGCACCATGGGGCAAGGAAATGGTGACCATTCAGTAATTCAATTCCAAACAGAAGGACATTGTCTTCTGCCGAAGACTTCTGTGTCCACAAGAAAAAATGTGAAGATACAACGAGTACAGAAGGACAATCAGGGACAAGGGACTCTCCATTCCTCTCACACAAGAGCAGAATGAGATGAGTGTCAACGGAGGTCTTGAAACAAGCCCATGAGGAAGCCTTCCAGACTGACTATGTTTCAGCTTACCTATAATCATGGACACAGCAAGAGGAGAGAAAGAAAGTGATCTAAGTGATGTCATCTCACTACACCACATGACAGAAGAGGGCCTCAGAACACAGAGATCAATGGGACAGGAGCTGCAGTGTCTCCCAATCTCAACCATGTCCGTGATAACCGGCTCCAAACAAAAGGAGTATGGTTGGTGTGGAAAATCAGACAGGCAGAGTAAACTAACAGGCTGAAACTGTGAAAATGATAAGACCACTTGTTCTTTCCCGGACTCGCTTGGGAGAGGAGGCAGACCTGAGGATGCTCTTCAGAAGGTCTTCTTGGCTTTTTAGTAGCTCTAGTGCTATATTGCTACATTTCGAGAGCTTTCTAAGGAACCACTCTTCACTTCTGAAAACATCCAAAGTGTAATCGATAACAAAGGTAAAGAATTTTTCTCAGTCAACCAAGTTGGAGACAGATGAGGGCATCATCCGGGTCTTGGAGCAGGAGTTCTAGGAATATAAAGCTACACGTGATTTCAGCCCTAAGTAAGCACAGCCTAATTATCCGAGGGCGTCCTCGGTGGGGTGTCTTTGGGAATGCATTGCCTGGCCCTCATTGGGTACACTTTATCTATTGTCTTGAACAAGGAGTCCTTTGGGAAACACATGTCTCAGTGGGCTATGAGATCCTAGTCTATAGGTTCTGAAGGTCCCCCCTCCTTTCCCGTCAGTGAAAGCAGACTAAGTCTCAGGAGCTAAGTCTCTCTTCCCTCCCAGCCCTTCCTCCCCATATCATCATACTTCCGTGTTCTATCCTGCCCTAAGACATCTTCATGGTCCAGATGCAAATCCAATGTCCAACTAATGTCTCCTTCCTGGCCTGTCCTCTGAATGGATGGTGTCCCAAATAGTGGGACTTTTGGAAAACTTCCACAGATCAGAGGACAGAATGTGGGCAACCCAGTCCCCCACTATGAGAGAATAACTAGGGTGAGGAGAAACCTTCTGTATATATCCCCATGACATCATCCACAGATAGCTAGTTCACACCTCTCTTCTTCAAATCCACCCAGAAATCCAGGTGTAATGCATACACCGTTAGTCCCAGAATTTGTAAGATAGAAGCAACAGATTTCTATGACTTCAAGGCCATTTTAGACTACACAGTGAATTCCAGGCCAGGCAGAACTACATAGTGAAACTCTGTCTCCAAAACTAGGGCGGAGGACTGAAGAGATATCTCAGTCCTTCAGAGTATTGACTGCTCTTTCAGTTTGACTTCCCAGCACCCATAGCCAGCTCATAGTATCTGTAACTCCAGCTCCAGGGGTTCTGATGCCTCTCCTAATCATCATGGGCCCCTGTTTGCATGTGGTATACACACGCACACACACACACACACACACACACACACACACACACACACACACACTCAGGCACTTACTCATACACATAAGTAACTAAATAAATAACATCAATTAGAGAGCATAGTCACTAAGGGAAGGGGACCTGTGTCTTTCACATTCTGGGCAATGATCCTGTTGTCTACCAGAGCAACCTTTGGTGGTGACAATTTCATAAGTTGGGCAAATCGGTAATGTTTTGCTTGAATAAAGAGCTATATAGCACAAAGCAAACCCCAGAAGGGCTGAGAGCTACTTCACCATTCACAGTCTCGGGTGGAGACAGTATGAAGCATGTCTCTTGTTTTCTGTATCTGATGCTAGCAACTGGGTAAAGTAGACATAGTAAGAAGACAGTAAGATATAGTACAGGACTCAGCAGAGCACACTTTCCCTTTCTGTTCTGTGTGAAACCAACCAAACCAACCACACCAAACCATTGAACCATGCAGTACCCCCACCCCACCCCTCATCACCACAGAGCTAGAGAATAGATCAGTTCAAGCAGTTCTCATGCCCAAAGACCCGCAGACATGATTCCAACAAGCCAATCCTAAACCTCTGTATCTTAGATCTGCTCTTCTTTCCAGCTAAAACCACATTGAAAGTTCTGGCACCTATTTCCTCTGCCCCTTGCTGGGTCTCTCAGCCTCTAACCAACTTTTTGCTTCCCGTGTGGCCCCCACATTTAGTGCTGCATGTCTCTTGTTTCCGGGGAACTGTGAGTATAGATGTCTTAACTTCACAGCAGTCATTTTAGTCCGGACACCTTACTGTAGCTGATTGAAATAAATCCTGAGTACCCTTTCACAAAAATGCAGTTGTGGACCAGGTGAGCCATAGCCTGTGTTTAGTAAGCAGGAGCTGGTATTAGTAGGCATAGCAATTTGTTTAGGGAATGAGAACAGCTTGCCAGCAACCTTGAGCAGCTATGCAGCTGAAGTCTTGCTGGGCAGCTTTCTACAGCAGGGAGCATGGGCAGTCCAGAGTGTGGTGGTTTCTGGAATCAGAGCAGACCCTGTCCTAACCGCAGCACCTGTAAGCCAGTTTGAATGGGTCAGGCAGAAAGAGGTTGGCAGCCTGGAGCTAGCTAATATCTGCTGATTTCCTTTATCCTGTCTCTTAGCCATGGTTGGGAGGCTGATGCTCTTTTAGAGACTATAGTTACGTTCTGGGGCAGCAAGAACAAATGGAGGTATAAGGGAGGCTTCCACTGAACTCAGTATAATGGTGTTTAGCCAAGGCACGAGGTGTGAAGCATAGCCCAAGGCATGCCTGTGACCAGGGCAAAAACAAAAACTCCTCTCCAATGTGCGTTTTCATCAGAGTTAGAGGCGATATGTGTACAGGGAAGATGGGATCAGTATGCTAGATGTACATTGTTTGGAGCATGTTATCTTTTGATGCACAACATATCTACCAAGGAACTAAGTGAAAAGCTTCAACTAATTGAAACTGTAAACCTATGATTGACTTCCCTGCTCTAATAAACTTAAATTCCCCAAGGTTGCCAACATCTGATACAAGTTCACTCCAAGCCTCGAAAAGCATTAAGAAAACATGGATGAAGGCTCTGGGGGTTGGGTTGGGCTGTCTGTCTCATGGTTCCTATGACATAGGTGACAATGGCAAGGAGACAGAAGAAGGGAAACAGATTTTTACCTGATGCTCAATTGATTTCCTCTTGCCAGAGCACAGCTGTGTCTCTCCGTGTTCAAACTATATCTTCTTCAATGTGCTATCTTCTAGTTCTGCTCGGCGAGGCCATGGCCCCAAGGACAGGTGAAGGGGAACATAACCCAAGTTGAGGAGTCACGTGGCTTTCCCCAACCTCAGCAATAGACAGTATTTTCCATCTCTTTGTGGCTTTGGGGGTTGCAAAGTGTCTTTTAAGAGTCTCAACCTTGCTATTATGGACATTTTTGCTTGGTTATTCTTCTCATTACAGATGTTAACTGTGCCCTTGACCTTGGCACACTAGAGGTCAGCAGCACCTCTCATCTCACTGATTGTGGCAATCAAAATTGTCTCCAGTGGCCAGAAGTCTGCTGAGGGAACACCCACCCCCTCGGTAAGAGCCTTACCCTGGCCCGCACAGAAGCTAGGCTGAGAAAGACTGCAGCAGAGGATAAGAGGGCCAGGCAGGACCTTGCATTTACTGGAAGGTGTCAGGTTTGGGCTGCTTGACAATGGACTCCCTACAAATGGTGAGCTACAGAGGCATAATACAGGTCTGGGGGCAAACACCAAGGGTACAGAGGCCGTGGAATGAGCCCTAGCCCGTGTGTTTCTTGTGTCTGAGCTTGGGCAGAGCACACTGTGTTGGTTATTTAAGTGGGAGCAAAGGCCTCTCGTGACACGTTTCTTTTGACCTTGTTCCCGCAGCTAACAACTCTTGGAAAACATGTCAGGGACCGATTTAGTTGTGCGGCCATCAGGGCTGCCTTAGACAGTGGTTTACCTGCTCACTCTCTGACTCTGACTGAGAGAAACCGTTCTCATCACCTTTTGCCTGTGCTCTCCCACAGGAGAGCCTGGGGCACCTTAGATCCTGACCCTCTGCTGCTTGCTTCTCTTGTGTGTTCTTAGCTCAGGAGCTGTTTCTCCATGTAGTTTTCCATGAACCACAAGCACATGTGTGTGCTTCTGCGTGCGTGCACACACACACACACACACACACACACACACACACACACGCACAAATACATACATGCAGAGAGAGAGAGCACATGAGAGAGAGAGAAAACATGAAGCCCCACCTGTAGGTTCCTATGAGTCCCCATGGTCTTCAAGGACTGCCTCTTTCATGGCATCATGTGACTCCTTCTTGAGATTTTTGGTTTAGTTTTATTTATCAGTGGTGTCGTTGAACAAATTACCAGTTTTGGTCTTCCTCCCTGCTCCTGTCCCAACATAGGACAGGGCATACCACTGTGAGATGTTACCAGGAGGTAAAGCAGATCTGATAAAAATGACTTCTTGACTTCTTAGAGACTCCTGACCAGACCAAGACTGTCCATAATCTACAGTCAATCAGAAAGACTAGAGATCAAAGTAGCTCTTAACTATTTCTGAGCAACACAAATGAAAGACTCCAAAAAAGAAAGAACCATAATGGCAATAATGAGAAGAACATGCCCTGTGTAGAAAGGCCTTTGTCCAAAATGCCAGCCTGCAGCCCTTTTTCTTCCGAGTAAGTGCTGAGAGCTCTCATCTCCAGCCTGGCACCGATGTGGTTAAAGCCTCGCCATTTGCTGTGTGAGGCTGATTCTGCTGACTTTATTTCAAGCAATCAGAACCACCTAATTTGCATTCGCATTCACATCAGTGGCCCATATGTTAGCCCTGTTTAAAAGCTATAGGCTTGCATTCATTACGAGAGACTTGGCTCCCCTCCTTATCTCTTCACTTGAAAATTACTGAGACACTGTCGCTACAAAGGGTTATATTTAGCAAAAGCCCAGCGTCTCCCAGTGCATATCTGTCTCTGCCTGTGTCTGTGTCTGAGAGGGATCTGATATTTGCATCTTTCTCCAAAATATCGTATAACTTTCAAAACTGGGAAAGGAAGAACCCTCTCTTGCCACCCCTTTGCATGTGACAGCGCTGCCTCCTACCTAAGGCATCATTAAAATACCATGTCGCAATATATCAGAGCATATGATTCTAGACCATGCCCTAAGCCTCTGATAAGCAGGCCCCTTTGGAGAGCCACGATAGGAAAGTCGATCCTTCTTGAGAAGGTCCCAGCCAGAGTGGCTTCCCATATTCAATCACAGCTCAGAGAGATTATAACTGCCATTTGGGAAGTCCTTGTTGATGCCTTTGTTTTTCTTTATTGCATTTACTGTATTCCTACTGTGTGATAAACATCCAGGGAGGCTGATAATGCAGTCTTGTGTTGTCAGGGAGCAAGGGCAGCAGGAGGCAAGCACCTCAACAATTGTTACCCCCCAAAAATGCTCCGCACTCACTGAGATGCACACAAGGCTGGGACAAAGCTAAGACTGGGTTCCTCCTGGAATAACAGAGCAGCAGGCAGGGCTTGCAGGGCAGGGCAGAGCAGGGCAGGGCAGGGCAGGGCAGGGCAGAGCAGGGCAGGGCAGGGCACTTGGCAAAAGCTGTGTACATTAGGCCTTTCTATTCGGGAAGGAATTCAGGGATCACCAAAAGACAAAGGAGAGAAGAGGAGGAAGCAGGGTATGTAAGCAAAGTGCACCTTTGTCCCACTCCAAGGCAGATGGGTCCCCATGGGCTCACCATCCCCCATACTTGATGGCAGAGCTAAAAGATGCAAATGGCTGTGGTGTGTGCAACCCCCAACAACAGAGTCTTTGTTCTCTAGAAAGACTTAGAAGAAACTGTTAAACAGGGCTACTCTACCAAAAGGAGTGGAGGCAGAGAAAAGCAGTCAGAAGCTTGTATCATTTTTATCCTGCCTGGATTTTCTTCTTCTTCTCTCTCTGCATAGGGACTGATATATTTAAAGAAAAAAAAAAGGAAAGGTATTTTTAATTGATAAATTCTGGGAAGCATTCCATTGAAAAGATTTTATCCTTAGAGAAGCTAATTACAGAAAATGAATCATGACAGCAAGTTTAACAGATTAGATAAAGTGAAAGAAGCCATAATGTGTATGTGTTGAATACCTTAAATCTGCCTTCCCTTAGCCCTAGCCTGAGAGAGTGAGCTCAGAAAAGCTGCTGAAGGCCCTGGAACTGCGGGAGGAGCTTCCAGGAAAGGCATAGTACATTGCCTCTCACCCCAGTGATGATGGAGAATATCCTTGCCTCATGCGTTAATCCCAAACGATGAGAATAAGACCACTACCATGGTTTGAGCCGAATTTGAAGCAATTTTGATTTTCTTTTATAGGGGTGTACCAAGAACTGGCCAGAGCCTGCCTCTTAAGTGTAGTTACAAAGTGCAGCCCGGAATATGTTTCTTGAGACCAATTTTAGAAGTAAAATCACAAATAGGTTTACAGAAGAAAGACAATTGGGCAATAAAGAAATGCAAAATATCTAAAAGAAAAACAACGTGGTCACCATGTGGTTAGGGAGGAGTCAAGGCGAGTTAGAGAGGGTCAAGGTATTCACAAAAACAAGCCAAAGTCATGGATTGGGGCCAGTCAGGTTCCAGGAAACAGAGAGCAACTCACCTCTTAAAGCAAATGGAGACATTTTTAACAATATAGCAAAATGGCTCCTGCCTTCAAAATGGAGTCAGACAGGTTCCTCACGTGGAGGGTAGGTAGCCTTACTCCAGGAACAGGAAGTAGAAACTTACCTCCCCCACCCCACAACCGCTACATCAGAAATGCAGTACAATGAAAACTGTCTACTGGCCAAGTCATCTCTTTACCTTCCTTATCTCTCTGACACTATTTCTAGCTGGAGGTTTCTCTCCTGCTCGTCAGTTCCTGAAACTCTGAAGATTACTATTAATTACAAGCTGTTTGGCCTATTAGCTCAAGCTTATTATTAACTAGCTCTTACAACTTAAATCAACTGATTTCTATTTTTCTATATTTTACCATGAGGCTCATGGCTTGTTACCTCACATCTTTCTTTCCCCGGCAGCTGCTGGTGTCTCCCCGACTCCGTCGTCTTTCTCCCTGCCTCTCTGCTTGGATTTCCCACCTGTCTCTATTCTGCCTGGCTATTGACCAAATCAGCTTCTTTATTAACCAACGATAATAAGACATATTCACAGCATACAGAAGGGATCCCACATCAATTATTTCCTCTTACTATTAATCTTTAATTATTTTTAACCATTTTGGGCTAGGGAGATAAGCTATGTCCAAAATATAATATATTGTATTCATTTTAATTACTTATACTTTTGTCTTTTGAGATACTGCCTAGTTCGAAATCAAAGACAAAATACATTTAAAAAAAAGTAAAGTACAGAAACACAGCGCAAGTCTGGGTGTGTGCCCAAGCATGTCAGACTTGGGTTCGAGCATCTGCAGAATGGAGAGAAAGAGAAGCAGAGAGGACAGGAGAGTCGCGTTGGGAGAAGGAAAAGAAGGAAGGAGAATGACACTACTACTTAACTTGCAGAGAGCTCATTTTTATAGGAAAGTGAACTTAAGTTTAGAGAGGGATGAAAAAGAGTTCATTTCAAAGACACAGGATCCTGGTCCATGATTACAGTACTGGGAAATGACGGCCCTTGCTAGTTGTTCAGGAAACATCTGTACAATGGCCCTGAAGCACACACACTATACACATACACACACACACACACACTGTACACACATACACACACACCAAATTTAGACTCATACCACACACACACCTTCACACCACACTCACACACATCACATTCACACACTTCTCTCTTTCTCTCTCTCTCTCTCTCTCTCTCTCTCTCTCTCTCTCTCTCTCTCTCTCTCTCACACACACACACACACACACACACACACACACCACAGAATGGGGTGCTAATCCCAGGAAAGCCCTTGGAATTCTGAAAGCTGTGCTTCCTAAGGAGTTGACTGTATACAACAGCCCCAGTGCTTGTTCGCCTTTTAGGTAATCACAAAGATTTTCCTAGAGGTTTGACCCTCACACTGGAAGCTTCTTTCCTCTTGGCCCCTGAGGAAAGAATGTGAAATTGTCTCGCTCTGGATCTTCCTGCTAGAACACAGTTCCACCTGTCCTGCATCTTTCTCTCTCCCTCCAGCTGCAGCTGGAAGCCCAGGTGCTTGAAGCAATCCTAGGCGCGGTGAATTAAGGAAGGCAAAATCACAGTACCCTTGAATTTCCAAGTCTCTTTTAAAGCCATTTAACAAGCATCCTGCTTTAAGGACTTTCTCTGCTCTGCTCTGCACTCTGCTTGTCTATGTTGACATTGGATACAGCCTGGCTCTGCCCACCGGGAATATAGGACTTGTCCATAGATTTACTGACCATGCACTGATTGCTTGTGAGTCTTAGCATTTACAATGAGCCTTGGATAAGTCACTTAGCTTCTCATTTTTGTCATCTGCAAAGACGGTATTTTTGTAGTATGAAGCTAGTGGGTTATTGATTGCAAATGCTTGGCGTGATCTTGGAGTTCATAACAAGCACTAATTCAGTATTAAGTATACTGATAGCAGTAGTGACTGTAGAAAGTGCTTTCCCCTGTCACCTTTGTCAGAGAAACAGCCCTGGACTCCTGTTTGTGTTGAGAAATCCCACAAGGTTGAACAAAGAATTGGACAAAGGAAGCGGCTTATATGTCAGATTGGCGTGTCTGTTTTATAGTGATGCTATGGATCAATTAAACACAGTAGGTTCTCCATGCCCATGAAGTTCATATATTTGGATTCGTTTCAGATTGAAAGTATTTGGAAAATATTTTGTTTGTACTGAATGTATGCAGGTGTTTTGTCTTGCCTTATTTCATAACCAACATGGTTTAACAATTGCTTATAGAGTTTGTATTGTATAAAATATTATAAGTAACTTAGAGATGACTTAAAGCGTACAGGAGGATATGTGTAGATTATATGCAAACACTGCCTCAATATTTGGGTTCCAGTGCTTTGATGAGGGGTCCTGGAACATCACTCCCTTGCTCACCTAAGACCGTTGTCTTTTTTTAAATACGAATAAAATTCACAAAGGAAGATGCCACTCAGAAAGGCAGTGTCTTGTTAAGTCTTGCAGATGGGAGCACAGCTAAGGCTAAGGTAATATTGAGAGCAGAGAGTAAAGGAGCTGCCCAGAGAAGTTAGAGAGGGAGGGGGAGAGAGAGAGAGAGAGAGCAAGAACAACCTCTAAATTTTTAGGAATGGGAGCCTGGTCTCCTGCCAGGCAACGTTCTAGTTGGGAACCTCCAGCCCCAGGGATCCTGGCCATACTTTGGTTTTTGTTCTTTGATTTTTAGTAAATGTCCTTTGTTTCACTTTATAATAAATGTCTGGATTGTGAAGCCGATTTGTGGGACTCTCTGTTCTACTCACTTCCAAACTTCTGTATGCAAGTGAACAGTGGGCACACCTCTTCCCCACTAAATTAAGATGTTAGCAGTGGACACGCCTCTTTCCCATTAAATTATAAAATGCTAAGTAAAAGCCCATGTTGCTTTTTCCCACTTCAAAGATTTTTTAAACATACAGAAAAATAATGTGCCTTTTGATCCAAACTTTGGTTTTAATTATTGTTAAATAGTTTTACCTTAATGGCTTCATAATAATTTTTTAAAAGAAATAAGACATGTCAGTACAGATGAACTTTCCAGATACTTGTCCTTGATCCTATCCTGCATTTTCCTATAAAATACCCAGTCTTTTGAATTTAGTATCTGTTGTTCACACATGAAATGGTTTTATTTTGTATTATCTAAACTTTTTAAAAATGGTATCATTCAGAAATTATATTTATATTACATCATTGAGCTAATATTTTTTTTGTATCTGTGGAAGTTTGCTTTGTTACTGAGTATATGGTCAATTTTCCAGAAGGTTTCATGAGATGCTGAGAAGAAGGTATAGTCTTTCCTATTTGGGTGGAATGTTCTATAGGGAAAAGGGGAGGATGGGGAGAGCTTGGAGGAATGGGATGTTTGGGATGGAGGAAGGGTGGATATGGGAGCAGGGAAGTATATATCTTAATTAAGGGAGCCATTTTAGGGTTGGCAAGAGACTTGACTCTAGAGGGGTTCCCAGGTGTCCAAGGAGATGTCCC